>NW_027361968.1:1410000-1750000 GCF_039654945.1 Dendrobates tinctorius
AGGATGTGTATGATGGGTATATGGGCACTGGACTATGGGATGGAGGATATGTGTGATGGGTATATGGGCACGGGACTATGGGATGGAGGATATGTATGATGGGTATATGGGCACTGGACTATGGGATGGAGGATATGTATGATGGGTATATGGGCACGGGACTATGGGATGGAGGATATGTATGATGGGTATATGGGCACGGGACTATGGGATGGAGGATGTGTATGATGGGTATATGGGCACTGGACTATGGGATGGAGGATATGTGTGATGGGTATATGGGCACGGGACTATGGGATGGAGGATATGTATGATGGGTATATGGGCACTGGACTATGGGATGGAGGATATGTGTGATGGGTATATGGGCACGGGACTATGGGATGGAGGATATGTATGATGGGTATATGGGCACTGGACTATGGGATGGAGGATATGTATGATGGGTATATGGGCACTGGACTATGGGATGGAGGATATGTATGATGGGTATATGGGCACGGGACTATGGGATGGAGGATATGTATGATGGGTATATGGGCACTGGACTATGGGATGGAGGATATGTATGATGGGTATATGGGCACTGGACTATGGGATGGAGGATATGTATGATGGGTATATGGGCACTGGACTATGGGATGGAGGATATGTATGATGGGTATATGGGCACTGGACTAAGGGATGGAGGATATGTATGATGGGTATATGGGCACGGGACTATGGGATGGAGGATATGTATGATGGGTATATGGGCACTGGACTATGGGATGGAGGATATGTGTGATGGGTATATGGGCACTGGACTATGGGATGGAGGATATGTATGATGGGTATATGGGCACTGGACTATAGGATGGAGGATATGTATGATGGGTATATGGGCACTGGACTATGGGATGGAGGATATGTATGATGGGTATATGGGCACGGGACTATGGGATGGAGGATATGTATGATGGGTATATGGGCACTGGACTATGGGAAGGAGGATATGTATGATGGGTATATGGGCACTGGACTATGGGATGGAGGATATGTATGATGGGTATATGGGCACTGGACTATGGGATGGAGGATATGTATGATGGGTATATGGGCACTGGACTATGGGATGGAGGATATGTATGATGGGTATATGGGCACTGGACTATGGGATGGAGGATATGTATGATGGGTATATGGGCACTGGACTATGGGATGGAGGATATGTATGATGGGTATATGGGCACGGGACTATGGGATGGAGGATATGTATGATGGGTATATGGGCAGTGGACTATGGGATGGAGGATATGTGTGATGGGTATATGGGCACGGGACTATGGGATGGAGGATATGTATGATGGGTATATGGGCACTGGACTATGGGATGGAGGATATGTATGATGGGTATATGAGCACTGGACTATGGGATGGAGGATATGTATGATGGGTATATGGGCACTGGACTATGGGATGGAGGATATGTATGATGGGTATATGGGCATGGGGCTATGGGATGGAGGATATGTATGATGGGTATATGGGCACGGGACTATGGGATGGAGGATATGTATGATGGGTATATGGGCATGGGGCTATGGGATGGAGGATATGTATGATGGGTATATGGGCACGGGACTATGGGATGGAGGATATGTGTGATGGGTATATGGGCACTGGACTATGGGATGGAGGATATGTATGATGGGTATATGGGCACTGGACTATGGGATGGAGGATATGTATGATGGGTATATGGGCACTGGACTATGGGATGGAGGATATGTATGATGGGTATATGGGCACGGGACTATGGGATGGAGGATATGTATGATGGGTATATGGGCACTGGACTATGGGATGGAGGATATGTATGATGGGTATATGGGCATGGGGCTATGGGATGGAGGATATGTATGATGGGTATATGGGCACTGGACTATGGGATGGAGGATATATGTGATGGGTATATGGGCACTGGACTATGGGATGGAGGATATGTATGATGGGTATATGGGCACTGGACTATGGGATGGAGGATATGTATGATGGGTATATGGGCACGGGACTATGGGATGGAGGATATGTATGATGGGTATATGGGCACGGGGCTATGGGATGGAGGATATGTATGATGGGTATATGGGCACTGGACTATGGGATGGAGGATATGTGTGATGGGTATATGGGCACTGGACTATGGGATGGAGGATATGTATGATGGGTATATGGGCACTGGACTATGGGATGGAGGATATGTATGATGGGTATATGGGCACTGGACTATGGGATGGAGGATATGTATGATGGGTATATGGGCACGGGACTATGGGATGGAGGATATGTATGATGGGTATATGGGCACTGGACTATGGGATGGAGGATATGTATGATGGGTATATGGGCACTGGACTATGGGATGGAGGATATGTATGATGGGTATATGGGCACGGGACTATGGGATGGAGGATATGTATGATGGGTATATGGGCACTGGACTATGGGATGGAGGATATGTATGATGGGTATATGGGCACTGGACTATGGGATGGAGGATATGTATGATGGGTATATGGGCACTGGACTATGGGATGGAGGATATGTATGATGGGTATATGGGCACGGGACTATGGGATGGAGGATATGTATGATGGGTATATGGGCAGTGGACTATGGGATGGAGGATATGTGTGATGGGTATATGGGCACGGGACTATGGGATGGAGGATATGTATGATGGGTATATGAGCACTGGACTATGGGATGGAGGATATGTATGATGGGTATATGGGCATGGGACTATGGGATGGAGGATATGTATGATGGGTATATGGGCATGGGGCTATGGGATGGAGGATATGTATGATGGGTATATGGGCATGGGACTATGGGATGGCAAATATGTATGATGGGTATATGGGCATGGGACTATGAGATGAAGGATGTGTGATGGGTATATGGGCACTCGACTATGGGATGGCGAATATGTATGATGGGTATATGGGCATGGGACTATGGGATGGAGAATATGCATGATGGGTATATGTGCATGGGGCTATGGGATGGAGGATATGTATGATGGGTATATGGGCATGGGACTATGGGATGGCAAATATGTATGATGGGTATATGGGCATGGGACTATGGGATGGCAAATATGTATGATGGGTATATGGGCACGGGACTATGAGATGAAGCATGTGTGATGGGTATATGGGCACTCGACTATGGGATGGCGAATATGTATGATGGGTATATGGGCATGGGACTATGGGATGGAGAATATGTATGATGGGTATATGGGCAAGGGACTATGGGATGGAGAATATGTATGATGGGTATATGGGCACGAGACTATGGGATGGCGAATATGTATGATGGGTATATGGGCATGGGACTATGGGATGGAGAATATGTATGATGGGTATATGGGCAAGGGACTATGGGATGGAGAATATGTATGATGGGTATATGGGCACGGGACTCTGGGATGGAGGATGTGTGATGGGTATATGGGTACTCGACTATGGGATGGAGGATATGTATGATGGGTATATGGGCATGGGGCTATGGGATGGAGGATATGTATGGTGGGTATATGGGCATGGGACTATGGGATGGAGGATATGTATGATGGGTATATGGGCATGGGACTATGAGATGAAGGATGTGTGATGGGTATATGGGCACTCGACTATGGGATGGCGAATATGTATGATGGGTATATGGGCATGGGACTATGGGATGGAGAATATGCATGATGGGTATATGGGCATGGGGCTATGGGATGGAGGATATGTATGATGGGTATATGGGCACTGGACTATGGGATGGAGGATATGTGTGATGGGTATATGGGCACGGGACTATGGGATAGCAAATATGTATGATGGGTATATGGGCACGGGACTATGAGATGAAGGATGTGTGATGGGTATATGGGCACTCGACTATGGGATGGCGAATATGTATGATGGGTATATGGGCATGGGACTATGGGATGGAGAATATGTATGATGGGTATATGGGCATGGGGCTATGGGATGGAGGATATGTATGATGGGTATATGGGCATGGGACTATGGGATGGAGGATATGTATGATGGGTATATGGGCATGAGACTATGGGATGAAGGATGTGTGATGGGTATATGGGCACTGGACTATGGGATGGAGGATATGTATGATGGGTATATGGGCACTGGACTATGGGATGGAGGATATGTGTGATGGGTATATGGGCACGGGACTATGGGATGAAGGATATGTATGATGGGTATATGGGCACTGGACTATGGGATGGAGGATATGTGTGATGGGTATATGGGCACGGGACTATGGGATGGAGGATATGTATGATGGGTATATGGGCACTGGACTATGGGATGGAGGATATGTATGATGGGTATATGGGCACTGGACTATGGGATGGAGGATATGTATGATGGGTATATGGGCACGGGACTATGGGATGGAGGATATGTATGATGGGTATATGGGCACTGGACTATGGGATGGAGGATATGTGTGATGGGTATATGGGCACGGGACTATGGGATGGAGGATATGTATGATGGGTATATGGGCACTGGACTATGGGATGGAGGATATGTATGATGGGTATATGGGCACGGGACTATGGGATGGAGGATATGTATGATGGGTATATGGGCACAGGACTATGGGATGGAGGATGTGTATGATGGGTATATGGGCACTGGACTATGGGATGGAGGATATGTGTGATGGGTATATGGGCACGGGACTATGGGATGGAGGATATGTATGATGGGTATATGGGCACTGGACTATGGGATGGAGGATATGTATGATGGGTATATGGGCACTGGACTATGGGATGGAGGATATGTATGATGGGTATATGGGCACTGGACTATGGGATGGAGGATATGTATGATGGGTATATGGGCAAGGGACTATGGGATGGAGGATATGTATGATGGGTATATGGGCACGGGACTATGGGATGGAGGATGTGTATGATGGGTATATGGGCACTGGACTATGGGATGGTGGATATGTATGATGGGTATATGGGCACTGGACTATGGGATGGAGGATAGGTATGATGGGTATATGGGCACGGGACTATGGGATGGAGTATATGTGTGATGGGTATATGGGCACTGGACTATGGGATGGAGGATATGTATGATGGGTATATGGGCACGGGACTATGGGATGGAGGATATGTATGATGGGTATATGGGCACTGGACTATGGGATGGTGGATATGTATGATGGGTATATGGGCACTGGACTATGGGATGGAGGATATGTATGATGGGTATATGGGCACGGGACTATGGGATGGAGTATATGTGTGATGGGTATATGGGCACTGGACTATGGGATGGAGGATATGTATGATGGGTATATGGGCACTGGACTATGGGATGGAGGATATGTATGATTGGTATATGGGCACGGGACTATGGGATGGAGGATATGTATGATGGGTATATGGGCAAGGGACTATGAGATGAAGGATGTGTGATGGGTATATGGGCACGGGACTATGGGATGGAGGATGTGTATGATGGGTATATGGGCACTGGACTATGGGATGGAGGATATGTGTGATGGGTATATGGGCACGGGACTATGGGATGGAGGATATGTATGATGGGTATATGGGCACTGGACTATGGGATGGAGGATATGTATGATGGGTATATGGGCACGGGACTATGGGATGGAGGATATGTATGATGGGTATATGGGCACGGGACTATGGGATGGAGGATGTGTATGATGGGTATATGGGCACTGGACTATGGGATGGAGGATATGTGTGATGGGTATATGGGCACGGGACTATGGGATGGAGGATATGTATGATGGGTATATGGGCACTGGACTATGGGATGGAGGATATGTGTGATGGGTATATGGGCACGGGACTATGGGATGGAGGATATGTATGATGGGTATATGGGCACTGGACTATGGGATGGAGGATATGTATGATGGGTATATGGGCACTGGACTATGGGATGGAGGATATGTATGATGGGTATATGGGCACGGGACTATGGGATGGAGGATATGTATGATGGGTATATGGGCACTGGACTATGGGATGGAGGATATGTATGATGGGTATATGGGCACTGGACTATGGGATGGAGGATATGTATGATGGGTATATGGGCACTGGACTATGGGATGGAAGATATGTATGATGGGTATATGGGCACTGGACTATGGGATGGAGGATATGTATGATGGGTATATGGGCACGGGACTATGGGATGGAGGATATGTATGATGGGTATATGGGCACTGGACTATGGGATGGAGGATATGTGTGATGGGTATATGGGCACTGGACTATGGGATGGAGGATATGTATGATGGGTATATGGGCACTGGACTATGGGATGGAGGATATGTATGATGGGTATATGGGCACTGGACTATGGGATGGAGGATATGTATGATGGGTATATGGGCACGGGACTATGGGATGGAGGATATGTATGATGGGTATATGGGCACTGGACTATGGGATGGAGGATATGTATGATGGGTATATGGGCACTGGACTATGGGATGGAGGATATGTATGATGGGTATATGGGCACGGGACTATGGGATGGAGGATATGTATGATGGGTATATGGGCACTGGACTATGGAATGGAGGATATGTATGATGGGTATATGGGCACTGGACTATGGGATGGAGGATATGTATGATGGGTATATGGGCACTGGACTATGGGATGGAGGATATGTATGATGGGTATATGGGCACGGGACTATGGGATGGAGGATATGTATGATGGGTATATGGGCAGTGGACTATGGGATGGAGGATATGTGTGATGGGTATATGGGCACGGGACTATGGGATGGAGGATATGTATGATGGGTATATGGGCACTGGACTATGGGATGGAGGATATGTATGATGGGTATATGAGCACTGGACTATGGGATGGAGGATATGTATGATGGGTATATGGGCACTGGACTATGGGATGGAGGATATGTATGATGGGTATATGGGCATGGGGCTATGGGATGGAGGATATGTATGATGGGTATATGGGCACGGGACTATGGGATGGAGGATATGTATGATGGGTATATGGGCATGGGGCTATGGGATGGAGGATATGTATGATGGGTATATGGGCACGGGACTATGGGATGGAGGATATGTGTGGTGGGTATATGGGCACTGGACTATGGGATGGAGGATATGTATGATGGGTATATGGGCACTGGACTATGGGATGGAGGATATGTATGATGGGTATATGGGCACTGGACTATGGGATGGAGGATATGTATGATGGGTATATGGGCACGGGACTATGGGATGGAGGATATGTATGATGGGTATATGGGCACTGGACTATGGGATGGAGGATATGTATGATGGGTATATGGGCATGGGGCTATGGGATGGAGGATATGTATGATGGGTATATGGGCACTGGACTATGGGATGGAGGATATGTGTGATGGGTATATGGGCACTGGACTATGGGATGGAGGATATGTATGATGGGTATATGGGCACTGGACTATGGGATGGAGGATATGTATGATGGGTATATGGGCACGGGACTATGGGATGGAGGATATGTATGATGGGTATATGGGCACGGGGCTATGGGATGGAGGATATGTATGATGGGTATATGGGCACTGGACTATGGGATGGAGGATATGTGTGATGGGTATATGGGCACTGGACTATGGGATGGAGGATATGTATGATGGGTATATGGGCACTGGACTATGGGATGGAGGATATGTATGATGGGTATATGGGCACTGGACTATGGGATGGAGGATATGTATGATGGGTATATGGGCACGGGACTATGGGATGGAGGATATGTATGATGGGTATATGGGCACTGGACTATGGGATGGAGGATATGTATGATGGGTATATGGGCACTGGACTATGGGATGGAGGATATGTATGATGGGTATATGGGCACGGGACTATGGGATGGAGGATATGTATGATGGGTATATGGGCACTGGACTATGGGATGGAGGATATGTATGATGGGTATATGGGCACTGGACTATGGGATGGAGGATATGTATGATGGGTATATGGGCACTGGACTATGGGATGGAGGATATGTATGATGGGTATATGGGCACGGGACTATGGGATGGAGGATATGTATGATGGGTATATGGGCAGTGGACTATGGGATGGAGGATATGTGTGATGGGTATATGGGCACGGGACTATGGGATGGCGAATATGTATGATGGGTATATGGGCATGGGACTATGGGATGGAGAATATGTATGATGGGTATATGGGCAAGGGACTATGGGATGGAGAATATGTATGATGGGTATATGGGCACGGGACTCTGGGATGGAGGATGTGTGATGGGTATATGGGTACTCGACTATGGGATGGAGGATATGTATGATGGGTATATGGGCATGGGGCTATGGGATGGAGGATATGTATGGTGGGTATATGGGCATGGGACTATGGGATGGAGGATATGTATGATGGGTATATGGGCATGGGACTATGAGATGAAGGATGTGTGATGGGTATATGGGCACTCGACTATGGGATGGCGAATATGTATGATGGGTATATGGGCATGGGACTATGGGATGGAGAATATGCATGATGGGTATATGGGCATGGGGCTAATGGATGGAGGATATGTATGATGGGTATATGGGCACTGGACTATGGGTTGGAGGATATGTGTGATGGGTATATGGGCACGGGACTATGGGATGGCAAATATGTATGATGGGTATATGGGCACGGGACTATGAGATGAAGGATGTGTGATGGGTATATGGGCACTCGACTATGGGATGGCGAATATGTATGATGGGTATATGGGCATGGGACTATGGGATGGAGAATATGTATGATGGGTATATGGGCATGGGGCTATGGGATGGAGGATATGTATGATGGGTATATGGGCATGGGACTATGGGATGGAGGATATGTATGATGGGTATATGGGCATGAGACTATGGGATGAAGGATGTGTGATGGGTATATGGGCACTGGACTATGGGATGGAGGATATGTATGATGGGTATATGGGCACTGGACTATGGGATGGAGGATATGTGTGATGGGTATATGGGCACGGGACTATGGGATGAAGGATATGTATGATGGGTATATGGGCACTGGACTATGGGATGGAGGATATGTGTGATGGGTATATGGGCACGGGACTATGGGATGGAGGATATGTATGATGGGTATATGGGCACTGGACTATGGGATGGAGGATATGTATGATGGGTATATGGGCACTGGACTATGGGATGGAGGATATGTATGATGGGTATATGGGCACGGGACTATGGGATGGAGGATATGTATGATGGGTATATGGGCACTGGACTATGGGATGGAGGATATGTGTGATGGGTATATGGGCACGGGACTATGGGATGGAGGATATGTATGATGGGTATATGGGCACTGGACTATGGGATGGAGGATATGTATGATGGGTATATGGGCACGGGACTATGGGATGGAGGATATGTATGATGGGTATATGGGCACAGGACTATGGGATGGAGGATGTGTATGATGGGTATATGGGCACTGGACTATGGGATGGAGGATATGTGTGATGGGTATATGGGCACGGGACTATGGGATGGAGGATATGTATGATGGGTATATGGGCATGGGACTATGGGATGGCAAATATGTATGATGGGTATATGGGCATGGGACTATGGGATGGCAAATATGTATGATGGGTATATGGGCACGGGACTATGAGATGAAGGATGTGTGATGGGTATATGGGCACTCGACTATGGGATGGCGAATATGTATGATGGGTATATGGGCATGGGACTATGGGATGGAGAATATGTATGATGGGTATATGGGCATGGGGCTATGGGATGGAGGATATGTATGATGGGTATATGGGCATGGGACTATGGGATGGAGGATATGTATGATGGGTATATGGGCATGAGACTATGGGATGAAGGATGTGTGATGGGTATATGGGCACTGGACTATGGGATGGAGGATATGTATGATGGGTATATGGGCACTGGACTATGGGATGGAGGATATGTGTGATGGGTATATGGGCACGGGGCTATGGGATGGACGATATGTATGATGGGTATATGGGCATGGGACTATGGGATGGCAAATATGTATGATGGGACTATGGGCATGGGACTATGGGATGGCAAATATGTATGATGGGTATATGGGCACTGGACTATGGGATGGAGGATATGTATGATGGGTATATGGGCACGGGACTATGGGATGGAGGATATGTATGATGGGTATATGGGCACTGGACTATGGGATAGAGGATATGTATGACGGGTATTTGGGCACGGGACTCTGGGATGGAGGATATGTGTGATGGGTATATGGGTACTCGACTATGGGATGGTGAATATGTATGATGGGTATATGGGCATGGGACTATGGGATGGAGGATATGTATGATGGGTATATGGACATGGGGCTATGGGATGGAGGATATGTATGATGGGTATATGGGCATGGGACTATGGGATGGCAAATATGTATGATGGGTATATGGGCATGGGACTATGAGATGAAGGATGTGTGATGGGTATATGGGCACTCGACTATAGCATGGCGAATATGTATGATGGGTATATGGGCATGGGACTATGGGATGGAGAATATGCATGATGGGTATGTGGGCATGGGGCTATGGGATGGAGGATATGTATGATGGGTATATGGGCATGGGACTATGGGATGGAAAATATGTATGATGGGTATATGGGCATGGGACTATGGGATGGCAAATATGTATGATGGGTATATGGGCACGGGACTATGAGATGAAGGATGTGTGATGGGTATATGGGCACTCGACTATGGGATGGCGAATATGTATGATGGGTATATGGGCATGGGACTATGGGATGGAGAATATGTATGATGGGTATATGGGCAAGGGACTATGGGATGGAGAATATGTATGATGGGTATATGGGCACGGGACTATGGGATGGAGGATATGTATGATGGGTATATGGGCACTGGACTATGGGATAGAGGATATGTATGACGGGTATATGGGCACGGAACTCAGGGATGGAGGATGTGTGATGGGTATATGGGTACTCGACTATGGGATGGTGAATATGTATGATGGGTATATGGTCATGGGACTATGGGATGGAGGATATGTATGATGGGTATATGGGCATGGGGCTATGGGATGGAGGATATGTATGATGGGTATATGGGCATGGGACTATGGGATGGAGGATATGTATGATGGGTATATGGGCATGGGACTATGAGATGAAGGATGTGTGATGGGTATATGGGCACTCGACTATGGGATGGCGAATATGTATGATGGGTATATGGGCATGGGACTATGGGATGGAGAATATGCATGATGGGTATATGGGCATGGGGCTATGGGATGGAGGATATGTATGATGGGTATATGGGCATGGGACTATGAGTTGAAGGATGTATGATGGGTATATGGGCACTCGACTATGGGATGGCGAATATGTATGATGGGTATATGGGCATGGGACTATGGGATGGAGAATATGCATGATGGGTATATGGGCATGGGGCTATGGGATGGAGGATATGTATGATGGGTATATGGGCATGGGACTATGGGATGGCAAATATGTATGATGGGTATATGGGCATGGGACTATGGGATGGCAAATATGTATGATGGGTATATGGGCACGGGACTATGAGATGAAGGATGTGTGATGGGTATATGGGCACTCGACTATGGGATGGCGAATATGTATGATGGGTATATGGGCAAGGGACTATGGGATGGAGAATATGTATGATGGGTATATGGGCACGGGACTATGGGATGGAGGATATGTATGATGGGTATATGGGCACTGGACTATGGGATAGAGTATATGTATGACGGGTATATGGGCACGGGACTCTGGGATGGAGGATGTGTGATGGGTATATGGGTACTCGACTATGGGATGGTGAATATGTATGATGGGTATATGGTCATGGGACTATGGGATGGAGGATATGTATGATGGGTATATGGGCATGGGGCTATGGGATGGAGGATATGTATGATGGGTATATGGGCACGGGACTATGGGATGGCAAATATGTATGATGGGTATATGGGCATGGGACTATGAGATGAAGGATGTGTGATGGGTATATGGGCACTCGACTATGGGATGGCGAATATGTATGATGGGTATATGGGCATGGGACTATGGGATGGAGAATATGCATGATGGGTATATGGGCATGGGGCTATGGGATGGAGGATATGTATGACGGGTATATGGGCACGGGACTATGGGATGGCAAATATGTATGATGGGTATATGGGCATGGGACTATGAGATGAAGGATGTGTGATGGGTATATGGGCACTCGACTATGGGATGGCGAATATGTATGATGGGTATATGGGCATGGGACTATGGGATGGAGAATATGTATGATGGGTATATGGGCATGGGGCTATGGGATGGAGGATATGTATGATGGGTATATGGGCATGGGACTATGGGATGGCAAATATGTATGATGGGTATATGGGCACGGGACTATGGGATGGAGGATATGTATGATGGGTATATGGGTACTGGACTATGGGATGGAGGATATGTATTATTGGTATATGGGCACTCGACTAAGGGATAGCGAATATGTATGATGGGTATATGGGCATGGGACTATGGGATGGAGAATATGTATGATGGGTATATGGGCATGGGACTATGAGATGAAGGATGTGTGATGGGTATATGGGCACTCGACTATGGGATGGCGAATATGTATGATGGGTATATGGGCATGGGACTATGGGATGGCAAATATGTATGATGGGTATATGGGCACGGGACTATGGGATGGAGGATATGTATGATGGATATATGGGCATAGGACTATGAGCTGAAGGATGTGTGATGGGTATATGGGCACGGGACTATGGGATGGAGGATATGTATGATGGGTATATGGGCATGGGACTATGGAATGGAGGATATGGGATGGGTATATGTGCACTCGACTATGGGATGGAGTATATGTATGATGGGTATATGGGCATAGAACTATGGGATGGCGAATATGTATGATGGGTATATGGGAATGAGACTATGGGATGGCGGATATGTATGATGGGTATATGGGGACGGGACTGTGGGATGGAGGATAATTATAATTTGCTATAACTAACCACAGTTAGTTACTATGCCCGAGCAGCGCCGGGCTCTTCAGCTAGTATACATTAATTCCAAACAAGGTGAAAAACTTGATCTGTAACACAAGAACCTTTATCAAGCAGGACCATGTTATGTCTCACCTGGTGAGGTGGCTGCTCTGAACCTTTTGTCCTGATGAGCAGTTGTTATGCAGCATGGACAGATGATGTTTCTGCAGCAGAAAGATCCACATGGAACAATGGAGGCCAATGTAGCAGAATAGCCACAGGAAGAGAAAACAAGAATCACATGATCAAATGAGGCAGGGTAGACTCAATGATGAACTGATGTAGTGCACTGTAGTGGCATTGGTGCTAACAACTTGAATACTCAGGTAGTAGCTCATTGCCCGAGCCAGCTTATAAGACCAGATAAAATTACATGACAAGAGCAGGCCGGTAACCATTGTTGTACAACATGCAGTAGGATCAGGATCTGGCCATGGCAAGAAGCAAACTGAGTAATGCTGGCCAGGAGATGCATACATCTTACCCACCAGTGGTAGAGTTCTTTCTTATATACATACTAGAGGTGTGCCTGATGCTATCGCATCGGGAATGAAGTGTGTGAGTGTGAGTGTGTATGTGAGTACGTGTGGGTGTGTGTACGTGTGTGTGTGAGTGCGTGTGTGAGTGCGTGTGTGAGTACGTGTATGTACGTGTATGTGCGTGTGTGTACGTGTGTGTGTACATGTGTGTGAGTACATTTGTGTCTACATGTGTGTGTGTGTGAGTACATGTGTGTGTGGGTGAGTACATGTGTGTGAGTACGTGTGTGTGTGGGTGAGTACATGTGTGTGAGTACGTGTGTGTGTGGGTGAGTACATGTGTGTGAGTACGTGTGTGGGTGAGTACATGTGTGTGAGTACGTGTGTGGGTGAGTACATGTGTGTGAGTACATGTGTGTGTGGGTGAGTACATGTGTGTGAGTACGTGTGTGGGTGAGTACATGTGTGTGAGTACATGTGTGTGTGTTCCGCAGCTGCCTGCCCACCCACCTCCGTGCAGTTACAGCTGGCAGGAAAGAGGGTGGTTTTCAGCCTGTGCTGGAGATGTGAGTACATGTGTGTATATGTGAGTACGTGTGTGTATTTGTGTACGTGTGTGTATGTGAGTAATTGTGTGTGTGTACGTGTGTTTGAGTGTGCGTACATGTGTGTGTGTATGTACATGTGTGTGTGATACCCCCCTCATTGGCAGTGGTGGGTCCGGTGGGGGGGTCCAGCGGTGTGGCTGCAGCGGCGGCAGGGGGGTCCAGCGGCGGGGGGTCCTGGCGGCGGTGGGCAGCCAGCAGGAAAGACCACGGCTTGCGGCCTATGCTGGAGATGGGGTGCGGCGCCACCAGAGAGTGCCCGCACCCCATCTCCAGCATAGGCTGCAAGCTGCGGTCTTTCTTGTCAGCTGTGACTGCACGGAGGTGGGTGGGCAGACAGCAGCGGTGGGTACGGCGGCGGGTCCAGAAGTGGCTGCGGCGGGTCCAGCAGCAGCGACGGTGGGTCCAGCGGTGGCGACGGCGGGTCCAGCGGTGGCAGGGGGTCCGGTGGTGTCCCGCTGGTGGTACTGTGGAAGGGCCTGATACTACCAGCGGGTGCCATACTGGAATACCCTTCACTTGGGTATTCCAAAATGGCGGTCGGCGTACTTCCTGTGCGGTGCGGTGGATTGTGGGATTTGGGGACATCCAGACGGAAGTGGATGACAGACAATTTAAGGGAGTTATATATATATATATAGATGACTTCCAAAAGAGAACATGTAATGAAAAATTGTCTGTAGTATGAGATGTATTTTCAGAAAGGAACACTTGATTGTTGAAAATTTTGAGCAGTGGGATGCCATTTATTCTGAACATGTGCACCTTGGAGCCCAAAGCCCAAGGACTGTGTGGAAGCTGCATCTTCCAAACCTGATCCACTCTTACCATTATAGATTCCTGAACATCATTCTCATAGGTTTAATTAATGTCTTCATGTCGGAGGAGTCCTACAGAAATATGATGTTGACTCATGAGTGAGTATAGAATAAGTTATAGATGTACAGTCATGGAGAGCTTCTTTGGATAATGGAGTTACGTCAATAGGTAACTGAAGCTCGGTGGATATTTGCATCTCTCCATCCTAATAATTGACTCCTCACATTCGTAAGACACACAACTCTTGGCGCTATGGCTTCAGCAGAAGTGATCGTTCTCACTGCTGCAATTATTGAATATTTGTCTGGAATAGCCATGAACTTGTACATCTTGCTCGTGTATATTGGAAACCTTAGAAATGGCTTTACCCTGAGCCCATCTGATAAAGTCCTCCTTACCAAGGCTCTGCTCAACATCTGCCTGAATCTTTCAATGTGTGCAGAAAATATCATATTTATGTTTTGGCCATATATGCTTTCTAAAAAGGAAATTTTTTCCAGTGCTATAATGATCTTAATGTTCTTCATCATTTATAATTTTTGGCTGACGGCTTTGCTCTGTGTCTACTACTGCACCAATATCACCACGCGGGGTCACCGTGTCTTGGCTTGGCTGAAGAGGAGTCTCTCGTCTTACCTGCTCCACATACTTCTGGTGTCAGGACTTGGCTCACTTGCCATATGTGCGCCGATATTTTGGTTTAGTAACACAATGATTGCGGAGAACAGTACACACTCCATGGTTATGCGAGGGACATTCATTCAAGATGTTACCTACAGAATGATATCTACCGTCCTGGGCTTCTCTTTGCCCTTGATTATAGCTCTTGTCTCCACCATGTTGACTTCTTGGTCTCTTATAAATCACTTGTGGAGAATGAAGCAGAATAATATTCATTCTAAATTCGAAACCCAAATTATCGCTACCAGAACCATGATCCTGTTCATTCTCATCTCTGGTATCTACATTGTGGTGGTCGTTTCCTTCTTTATGCTCCCACCCTCGGTTTCCGATGTCCTAGTGATAACCATCTGGTTCGTAATCATATCCTACCCAATGTCAGAAGCCGTCATCATCATCCAAAGCAGCGAGAAGTTTAGGAAGACTCTTTTTGGGCATTTGTTTTATTTTAAAAAAAGGGAACAAATCTGTTAAGACCTAAATCTTAGGGCAATGTGATGAAAACGTAAGTGATACAAGTTTTCTGAAACTTTTGTAGATAGTAAAATATTACTATATTAGTCTTTTTCAGTAATCAGACTGGTGACCAGTGAATGAAAGAAAAAAATGTACAATGATACGAGAGGGCATAAGACTGCTGCCCTTGGCCGGAGGACTACTGGACATTTCCACCAGGTCGCACAGGCAGGAATCAGATCTTTTACCTCTTACCGCTCTTTACCTACTGAGCTTCGAGAAATAAAGACAAATAATTAATCTCCGTATAATCTGACACGTATAGAAAAGACACAGAAAGTGAAAAGTCTTTGAAACGTAAAAGACAAATTATCCGATTTTCCTGAAAATGCCACATTCTTATAATTGGACATAGAATACTTTCATAGTGCAAAAAATCTAAAATGAATGGTAATGTTTGTTTTATTATTTTTGTTCCATTCCTCAAGCAAATCTTCTGAAATTGGAACTTGATAGCTTTACCAAATTTTTCTTCAAAGAAATTTGTGGCAAATTAACGCACTTTAAATCAAAAACACCGCAAAGACTACAATTGCTTAGAAAAGATGCGTGTAAGACTCTGATGTCTCCTAGGCCTGTATCCAGCTCTTTAATATGCAAACTGTCTCAAATTTCCCTGAGGCGCATGCGTGACTTATAAGTCTCCTCACTCTTACATTCCAGGCCTGGCTTGTCACTCTCCACAAGGAAAAATGTTACACCCTTAGACCCCAAGCTCTTTAATACAAACACAAACTTAGTAATGCCAAAGTAGCTTTAACATATACGGCTATGGGTAAATGGTCGGTAACCGCTCTCCATTGTTGTACTGTTACACACAATATCTCCAATTTCTCTTGGCTTTCTCCCCCTATTGTTTAGCTGTGAGTTATGACATTCTCTCATCACCAAAAAATGGCTGCTGCATTCCCTGTCTCAGCTTTTCTATAGGCTATAATAGTGCCTCCTGGTTGCCTATGCTATGCCTTATGGTATGATAGCTGCAAGGCATTTTGGGGATGCCTGTGTGATCATGTAATTCTTCTCTTACGCAATATGTAAAATGGGGGGGGAATTTTCTGTGATCTGTGTGAACAATATTGCAAAATGTAAGAATTTCAGGTTGAGTGAATTCCTTTAAAAGTTAATGCAAAGTCAATTAGTATCAAATCTAATTGCTCCTCCCTGTAGCCTCTCGAAGATCATGTCAAAGATCTGACTGAAATATTGGCCTGAGTGTGTTAATTAGCTCCTCTTGGGAGAACTCTGGACACTTTACCCGCGATGGTCCTTACCTACACCTCCATGAAAGGGTAAATATTAAGGATGATGATTCATTGATCATCGACGAGCTATGTGCAAATTCCTCATTCAAGTAGGAGTTGTATGCAAAGCAGATAATCAAAAGTAATGCCTAACCAAATGATATGCGTCCTCGTACAAATGATGACTTTACCCAGACTACAAAAGTCATTACAAGTGGAAATCCCTGGAGAACCTGCATCATGGATCCTACAGCTCTGTTAGGAGTAAAGCTACTGACAAATATGGCTGCCGGATTGTTCGGACTCGTCCTAAACTCGTGGATTGTTCATGTTAATGCCAAAGGCTGGAGAAGAGGTTTCCACCTAAGTCTGCCTGATCAGATTCTCACATCTATGGGTCTCATCAACATCGCATTGCAAGTTGTACTATGTTTCGACATGACCTCAATTCAGACGAAATTTTACTCTTCATTCGACCGGATTCATCTCAGTTGTATAGGACTTTTCATCTTTCTCATCTCCTCCAATGTTTGGCTCACCGCGTGGCTTTCCATCTATTATTGCATGAGAATTATTAATTTCACGAGAGGCATCTTTTTAGTTTGCAAAATGAGGATTTCTCGGTTTTTACCGAAACTTCTGGTGGTTTCTACTGCTGCTTCATTCATTTTGTGTCTTTTATCATTTTGGAATATTTATGATGTAATAAATGTAGAAGCTATTGGAAATTCTACCTACAATCAAACTCGGGAACAACACTCCATAGCGGTATCATCTCCCTATGAGCAGACAGTATTTTTGGGATGCATTTTACCTCTCATTTTAACTCTTATCCCTATTGGGATGACCGTGAGCTCACTTTGGAGACACATGAAGAGGATGCATTCGAATAAAGCCGACTCTTGTCATTTTCACGCAGAGGTCCATGTAAGAGCAGCCAGGACCATGGTGCTTCTAGTGTCTCTTCACACGACTCTACTTGTAGCTGCAATTTATACAATTTCAAACACATTCAACTTTTTGGAATTTTTAATGTTCATTTGTTGGTATTTTACAATTTTTTACCCCTCGGCACAAGCCCTCGTTATTATAACCGGCAACTCAAAGCTAAGAGAAGCCAGTAGAGAAGTTTTATGCTCCAGGATGATCACACGATGAAAACCAAAAATGAACCCTTATCAAACAATATAAACTTTAATTAGATCTTAACTTTGGCATGCTCGTAATATTTATATGATGATATAAAGCTAATATGAATAAAGAATGAAGTTCACCCATGGATAATTTGGCTACTCGGAAAATACTTTTTGCACCTCGGAGAATGTCGTACGTTGTCGATATGCAGCTGTTGGAGATACTTGTCTAAAGTAACACAATAAAATGGTCACTGACCTGACTAGCTACAAGTTCTTCATTTAGGCTGAAAGAACTATCTATATTACATTTTCCATCTTGTACATTTGACAGATATTAAAACAGTGGCTTGGTTTATCATGCCTCGCCTCCATGGCAGGTAGAGCCATTGGGAGGGTTTCTTCTACACCAGGGGTCCCCAACCTGTAGCTCGGGAGCCACATGTGGCTCGCGGTCCCATGAATTGTGGCTCGCGACTGTCTGCCAGTTTGGTGCATTAGGTCCAGTTTTAGCAAACAGGTATGAGGAGCACATCTCAAAATGATGAATTGTGTGAGTAGCCCTGCACAGAAGTGCAGATCTGGATGTACATTTACTGGTCTTAGGGGTTTAGAGATGTTTTAGGTGTGGTATGCTGGAATATGGTACTACCTGTTAGAGGAGGTGCTCAAAGCTGGATGTGACAGTATGTTGGGAGATACTGAATGAGGATATTGTGGGAACCCCTGGATCTCTGTGTACTTCTTTGGAGTGATTTCTGTGGAAAAGCTTTGGTTATCATTATACCTGTAATGGGGGCTTTGGTTGACACTACTTTGAGGGGGGTGGGAACTGGATGTGGCTTGCGACCCTCTCTCTAAGCTGAATGTGGCTCTCAAGGTCAGAAAGTTTGGGGACCACTGCTGTACACAAAGCTACTCGTTGGCTAAAGACAGAATAAACTAATCCCTGATTTCAGGCAGTGATAAGTAAGATGTGAAACCAATCCCACCTGGGAATATGCAGAAATTGCATTGTACACTGTCGAACAGAAAAGATGCTTTTGTTACAATGACTTAGAGAGCAATCTTCACGTCTGGTCACTTGGTCTTGTCCATGTAAGAATGACCTACTCAAAGTCCATACTGACTTGGCTATCAGCATGAGAACAGATGTCTTGGGCGTTTTCTTCATAAAATAATATTTTCGCTTGCTACAATCATTTTTATGTCTGATGAACAACCAGAACCCACTCCACCAACTGAAAAAGGTATCCAATGATATTATTGGAGAATGCGGGCATCGATTTTTATGCGTCTGTTTAATTGTCCAATGATTGGAAAAACGACTGGAAGATCTACAGGAAAAAAAAAAACATTCAAATGTCCTATTTTTGGAGCCACTTTGCTATATATTTCCCGATTAGAATGCAAATCAGAAGTGAATGCAAATCAGGAAACCAAATGGTGAAAAATAAGAAAAGAAACCTAATCATCTGGTTTGCATTGAGCCGCCTGAGCCATAAAAGCCATAATTGCTCTACACAACCCACTTGTCGTAATCCAGTGAAAGTTGAAGCTGGTGGAAAAGAAGATCATGTACGGTTTGACCTTTTCAATAACAAACATGTTCGTAGGTGTAGCTGCCGTAGTCCTTGGGGTCGGCTGTAACTCATGGATTGTGTACATTAACCTGATGGACTGGGGACGAGGTGTTCACCTAAGCCTACCGGATCAGATTCTCAGTTTCATGGCTCTGATAAACGCTGTGATGGAGAATCTCCTTTGTTTTGATGCAATTTCCTTTGCGACAGGTTTTTTTGACAATACCAATCAAATTCATCTGAAAATCCTAAACTTCTTAATATTTCTTATTTCCTGTAACACATGGCCGACGGCTTGGCTCTCCGTCTAATATTACATGAGAATTGTCCATTTCTCGGGAGGTCTCCTTTTGGAGATAAAGATGAAGATATCTAAACTTCTCCCAAAGCTCGTGGTTGTGTCCACCATAGAATCTTTCATCTTTGCTCTCCCGTTATTTTGGAACATTTACACCAAAATAGAAACTATTGGAAATGCAACATTTAATTCTAGTGAGGAGAGTACCTTACTTATGATATAGACTCCCTATCTCATAACAGCATACTTGGGGTGTAGTGTACCCCTCATGTTTACGTTGATTCCTATAGGATTGACCCTAAGCTCACTGTGGAGACACATGAAGAGGATGAACACAAATAAAGCCATGTCTTCTCGTCCTCAGACCCAAGCTCATATCACAGCGGTGAGGACCATGGTTCTCCTGGTGACTGCTCACACCGGATTTCATGCCGTTTCAATTTATATTTTGATAAGATCATTCAACTTTGTGGATATTTTAATGAACTTTTGTGGGTGTTTTATAATTCTCTACCCGGCAATTCAAGCTTTTGTCATGATCACTGGTAATACGAAATTAAAACAGGCCAGCAAAGGTCTCCTGCGGTGTGGAACGCCTTATGCAACGAACCCATCATGAGATATTATCAGAAGTCCCACTCAGGAATAAATGACTTGTAGTTAATCACCCTATAATGTTAAACAAGGATAACAATAGAGTTGTGACATGAGATGATCTGTAGAAAATAATAATATACTGGAATAATTAGGTGACGAATTGTTGCAGCTAGGTTATGGCTGGAGATGAGGGAATCTGGTGACTTCACCTCTCACCTGTCCCTGCATCCACAGCTTCCCTTCGGTCCTCCACGTGCTCTGTCTCCAATCTTTTCTTCACCCTTCGCCAGGACATCCGGCATGTTACAACATGTGTCGGAGACACCAATAACAGGTGAAAAGAAGACCGGAACCAGAGCTGGAGACTTAGAAAGCCAGAAGAGGACCGTCTGGGAGCTTTGGAGGCAGGGCCAGGTAAGGGGAAAAGTGAGAATGCTATATTATTGGTTTTTAACCTCATCCCATACGAATCTAGAGAGATTGAGTCACGCAAATAAAAACCCCAAAATTGAGATTGACCAAAATCTACAAATTTGGGGAAATATTTTGGTGGCTTTGATTTCTTTAGAATCGATGTGCTCCTCCTTAGTTATGGCCGATATATAACCAGAATATCTAAAACTGCTTTCTGGTAATTGAGTGGATGTCACTTGGAGCGCTGATTAAAGGGAACCTGTCACCCCCCTGGGAGTTTTTAAGTAAAAAAGCCACCTTGTGCAGCACTAATGCTGCATTCTGTCAAGGTAGCTCTTTTATCTAGGGTACCTTCCACCGCCGAAATAATAATTTATAAAATTGGTCAGACATACCTGATATTTGACAGGGGGGCAGGTCTTTCCCCATCTGACAGAGACGCCTCACATCCATCACTCATGTCTTCCTGCATTGTTAGCTCCGCCTCCACATCCTTCTTTTCAAATCCTGGCGCCTGCGCTGTAGTATGTATTCTTGGGCATGCGCAGTTACCGCTGCCCATGATCTCTCATGACTTCCTGGCCTTCCTATCGTGCCTGCGTGGACGCGCGGCCAGAGATCCCGCCCCGCAGTCGCTTGTGGTTTATTCACACTGCAGGGCTGGGAATCTCAGGCATGCGCAGTAGTTATCTGTGGCTCTTCGACTCCTGGAAACTCCTGATGCCCTGATGAAGTGAGCTGGGACTGACTCAGGAAACGCGTTGGCAATAAAGATATCTTGAATTCTACCACAGCAGCGCAGTCTCTTATTGCACTACCAGCCTTCTCTTTGATCCATAACTTATTAAAAGAGATGTATAATAGCTCTTAAAGGGATTCTGTCACCAAGTCTTTGCACCTAATCTGAGAGCAGCATGACGTAGGGGCAAAGACCCTTATTTCAGCGATGTGTCTCTTACTGTATCAGTAGTTTTATCAGTAAGAAATTATCATTATTGGACTAGTAAACCTGTTGTCAGGTAGTCCTCCATATTTATGAGCTCAGGATAACCTGACCTCTACTACTAATTGGTAGCTTTCTGCCTATGCACAGTGTATGCAAGAAGCTGCCAATCAGTGATGTGGGTGGGGCTATGCAGGGATCAGCCTTTATAGAACTGCTAGATCTGTAGCAGATAAAACAGGGATTTTATCAAAATTACAGCAAGCAGCTCAGTAAGTGACACATCACTGGTATCAGGTCTCTGCCTCTACATCACGCTGCTGCTCCTTCCAGTCAGCCTGGAGCAAGCGGAAGATGACATGCTCTCGGCACTTCAAACATCTGGAAGACCAGTGATAAAAAGCAGTTTGCGGTTTTCCAGAGCAGGTGGTGGAGCGAGGACCCGATGGTTATTTTCTCCACCACACCGTTCATCTCTGATGGAATGTGATCATCTCTTTGATCGCGATCGTTGTACCTCTTTATTTTACCATTACTGCTCTGTGTGCCACCTGTAGGACAACTGAACTCTGCATCATCAGGAAACTGGAAAAGTGAATTATGAACATACCGATCATCTCCAATAAATAGAATAAATGCAGAATAAGTGGTGATAATATTTTACATGGGACTGCAAGGAATCATATTGCAAGTGGGCAAAACTGTTTTCCCTCCATCATGAAGCCCCAACACTTTGTCCTTTAGCTTTGGCTGTGAATATATGATAAACGGGGCTTTGTGATGTTCCTCCCCAGCACCAAGGGCAACACTGGGAATCTCCAAAGTGTGAGGAGTGCACCAAGGGCAACACTGGGAATCTCCAAAGTGTGAGGAGTGCACCAAGGGCAACACTGGGAATCTCCAAAGTGAGAGGAGTGCACCAAGGGCAACACTGGGAATCTCCAAAGTGTGAGGAGTGCACCAAGGGCAACACTGGGAATCTCCAAAGTGAGAGGAGTGCACCAAGGGCAACACTGGGAATCTCCAGAGTGAGAGGAGTGCACCAAGGGCAACACTGGGAATCTCCAAAGTGAGAGGAGTGCACCAAGGGCAACACTGGGAATCTCCAAAGTGTGAGGAGTGCACCAAGGGCAACACTGGGAATCTCCAAAGTGAGAGGAGTGCACCAAGGGCAACACTGGGAATCTCCAGAGTGAGAGGAGTGCACCAAGGGCAACACTGGGAATCTCCAAAGTGAGAGGAGTGCACCAAGGGCAACACTGGGAATCTCCAAAGTGTGAGGAGTGCACCAAGGGCAACACTGGGAATCTCCTAAGTGAGAGGAGTGCACCAAGGGCAACACTGGGGATCTCCAAAGTGAGAGGAGCTGTGCAGCGTCTGGGAGGTTCTTCCGAATTATCATGGCCGTAATGAAGACCTTCCACAACTTTTATGTCTTTGGCCATTGAGCTGTAGATTGGATCATGAGTGGCTTCCAATACTTAGCATTGTGGCTTTGTGGCTTCCAGCTCTAAGCTCTCATCTTGCCCTTAGTAACGTTTCTTGTTCTACATTGTAATCTTAATACTGGGATATTTGACTAGACGATTTCCATTGTAAGTGCAGATATTTGTATGTGTTATGTAACCTACAGATTAGACCTCATTGTCCTCACTTCTATTTTCGTCACAGCTGTCCTCTCAGCCCAGCCTTGGGGTAAAGTAAATGTAGAACATTCTTCATAGATCACCGTGACTTCACAAACCAGTCCAGTGAGTCCGGACGTCAGCCCTGATGGATCTGCTTCTAACATGAGATCTGAGCTCCATCATCACAATCCTATAACTGGTTTACCGATACCGGTTCCAGAAACAAGTGAGGTCTTCCCGGACTCTAAGAGGTCGTCTAAGAGTTTATAGAAAGAAGCCAACTGCATTAAATCCATTGTCTGGTGTCCGCGGGTCCGAGGATTGCTGCCTTAGGCAATTATGTATGTAAGACAATAAAATATAGAGCAATAAAGAAGATTGTGTTGTGTATTGTCCTCGATTCTGGAAGTTCTCCACACGTCCTGTACGTAATAATCGTCATTCGTGACACGGGGGCAATGGAAGCTCATGGGCTCTAATGTCAGTTTCTCTTGGGGGCACGATGAGTTTTCTGTGCAGCTTTTCCCCAAAGATTTACATAAGATGCGGAAAATCTGCAGCAAAAAACGCACATTAGCTCGTTTCCATGTGTAATCCATACCTAAGTATGTCAATAAAGTTTTATCAAAACAGGAAGTATCAAAAACAAAGCAACTTTATTTAAAGCATGACAAACCAAGAACAGAGTAAAAAACCGCAGCATTGAGAAGGGCGATAAAGACACGTTAAAAAAAGCGCACAAAGGCGATGAAAAAACTCACGCAACCTGATTTAAATAATTAGTTCAGAAATTCGGCAACATCAAACCCTCATCAAAACCTCACTGTGGGAACGTAGCCTTCTACACAAGCTACATCCACCCCGTTGTATCACAGCGACATTTCTTTGTTCAGGTGGGTTACGCTCTAATTCTAGGAGTATCCAACACTTGTACGCGGCTGACCCTGCTGCACGGTTGTGCCTTCCTTTGCATTAAGTTTTTTAGAGAGGATCATTTCCAAAACTGCTTCAAAATGTTTGGAAACCTCCTTCCGATCACTTCTATAGGAAATCCACTTTGCTATTCGTGTGAAATTGAGTAAGCGCATGTCCTATTAGAAGGCATCCACTAGGTACAGTCAAGGGCTCGGCTGCAAAGAACGGTTCAGGATAAAAAAAACTGTAAAATATGCTTTAAAATTTCTTCTAAAAAACCTTTGATGAAAAAGGAAATAATCCAAAAACTCCCGAGAGGGTGCGTGCATGTAAAGGAGAGATGCCGCCACCCCGCCTGGAGACATTGTATTAACTTACTGTATGGACCTGTTTTGTTACCGTATGTTTTATCTCCAGCAAAATGGCAGCATCGCATGCGCATTAGCACATATGGTTTGCTGATTAGAGTTGAGCGACTTTTGGTTTTTTAGGGTCGCGTTTCGTTTCGTGAAACCCGACTTTTCCAAAAGTCGGGTCGAGCAAGATCGTCCGATTATAGGGAAAAGTCGGGGTCGTCCCGAAACACGAAACCCAATGTAAGTCAATGGGGAATAAAAGTCGGCAGTGAGAGGAGGACAGGAAACACACCTACAGTGCCCATTTGAATGCCAAAAGCATCAATTCTTCTTACTTAAGCTTGTCAACCTTAATTAACTTCATAATACAAGTTACGCACTGAAAAATGGGGGTTATTTGGCTACAAACTGTGGGGGGGGGAGGGCTGGCTCCAGGTTTTCATGTGCCCTGGGCGAAAGAGCGCCCCTTTAACACATACCACAACTCATCATGCTCCGATACGGCAGAGAAATAGCGGTATAGTACAATGAAAAATACTTCACTTTTTACATCTCATGACGAGGCCCATCTATTTCTCCATACAGAATCATTGGTCCCATATAATGTTTGAAACAGTATATGATGAGCTCCACATAATGCTACAGTATATGTTGGTCCCCATGGATGAAGCTCCACTGTCTTATGGGCCCAAATAATGCTCCAAACATAATGGGCCCCATTTCTAATGCTCTAGTGTATAATGGGCCCTGTAAATGCTGCTCTAGTGTCTGATGTCCACCTTTGGAATGTTCCAGTGTATGGTGGGCCCCATCTATCATTCTCCAGAGTATAGTGCTCCCCAAAAATTGCTGTCCCAACATTGAAAACAATCAAATAAGTCTCCTCGCTAGGGAATCCCTGTACTTGTCTGGACAGGTGCTGTAGCTTGCTTAACAGCTCGCCAGCCGTTCTCACGCCCAGTATGGATTGCACGTGATTGCACAAAGGTTAGAAAGGGTACCGTATCCCTGGATAATATGTATGGATAGCGTACACATTCAAAATATATGTCTATACAGCATGAGGCAGGCTCAGACGGTGTTAGGCCCAGTATGGATTGCACGTGATTGCACAAAGGTTAGAAAGGGTACCGTATCCCCGGATAATATGTATGGATAGCGTACACATTCAAAATATATGTCTATACAGCATGAGGCAGGCTCAGACGGTGTCAGGCCCAGTACGGATTGCACGTGATTGCACAAAGGTTAGAAAGGGTACCGTATCCCCGGATAACATGTATGGATAGCGTACACATTCAAAATATATGTCTCAGGAGGCAGGCTCAGACGGTGTCAGGCCCAGTATGGATTGCACGTGATTGCACAAAGGTTAGAAAGGGTACCGTATCCCTGGATAACATGTATGGATAGCGTACTCATTCAAAATATATGTCTATACAGCATGAGGCAGGCTCAGACGGTGTTAGGCCCAGTATGGATTGCACGTGATTGCACAAAGGTTAGAAAGGGTACCGTATCCCTGGATAACATGTATGGATAGCGTACACATTCAAAATATATGTCTCAGGAGGCAGGCTCAGACGGTGTCAGGCCCAGTATGGATTGCACGTGATTGCACAAAGGTTAGAAAGGGTACCGTATCCCCGGATAACATGTATGGATAGCGTACACATTCAAAATATATGTCTCAGGAGGCAGACTCAGACGGTGACAGGCCCAGTATGGATTGCACGTGATTGCACAAAGGTTAGAAAGGGTACCGTATCCCCGGATAACATGTATGGATAGCGTACACATTCAAAATATATGTCTATACAGCATGAGGCAGGCTCAGACGGTGTTAGGCCCAGTATGGATTGCACGTGATTGCACAAAGGTTAGAAAGGGTACCGTATCCCCGGATAACATGTATGGATAGCGTACACATTCAAAATATATGTCTCAGGAGGCAGGCTCAGATGGTGTCAGGCCCAGTATGGATTGCACGTGATTGCACAAAGGTTAGAAAGGGTACCGTATCCCCGGATAACATGTATGTATAGCGTACACATTCAAAATATATGTCTATACAGCATGAGGCAGGCTCAGACGGTGTTAGGCCCAGTATGGATTGCACGTGATTGCACAAAGGTTAGAAAGGGTACCGTATCCCTGGATAGCATGTATGGATAGCGTACACATTCAAAATATATGTCTATACAGCATGAGGCAGGCTCAGACGGTGTTAGGCCCAGTATGGATTGCACGTGATTGCACAAAGGTTAGAAAGGGTACCGTATCCCTGGATAACATGTATGGATAGCGTACACATTCAAAATATATGTCTCAGGAGGCAAGCTCAGACGGTGTCAGGCCCAGTATGGATTGCACGTGATTGCACAAAGGTTAGAAAGGGTACCGTATCCCTGGATAACATGTATGGATAGCGTACACATTCAAAATATATGTCTATACAGCATGAGGCAGGCTCAGATGGTGTTAGGCCCAGTATGGATTGCACGTGATTGCACAAAGGTTAAAAAGGGTACCGTATCCCTGGATAACATGTATGGATAGCGTACACATTCAAAATATATGTCTCAGGAGGCAGGCTCAGACGGTGTCAGGCACAGTATGGATTTGACGGCCCAGATTACACAGCGGAGGAGCAGGGAGAGGTAAAGATTGCAAATGCTGGGGCCCTGCCCAAGCAAGGGGGGCCCACTCGTGGGCGTCGGTACTGGCACTGGGCCCCTCATAGTACAGCGGTGTGTCTGACGGTGGGTGTGCACCACCACCGTCAGAGACACTTGATTGCACTATGAGGGACCCTGTGCCAGTGCCCGCGCCCAAGAGTCGGCCTACCCACCTGTCCAGGGCAACGGCACTTGCACGGTGTCGTGCGGTAGGTGGTGACCCCGGCCATGGGGGGGGGGAGGCAGCACAGTTAGGGAGTTTTAGAAAGTGGCATATGTTGATGTTGGACATTCAGCTGATGCAAAAGGCGAAATAGGTGAAGTACCAGGAAGAGGTGGACCAAAGCAAGCCATTTTTCTGTCACACTATGTGTCATCAGGGGAAGGTGGGACAAAATCCTTGGAAACCCATGCGTGGTTCATTTTAATGAAGGTTAGATCATCCACATTTTGGGTTGACAGACGGGTCCTTTTTTCTGTCAGGATTGATCCAGCTGCACTGAAGACTCTTTCCGATAGCACACTTGCAGCTGGGCAAGCGAGCTCCTGTAAGGCATATTGGGCCAATTCAGGCCAGGTGTCCAGTTTAGCGCCCAATAGTCAAAGGGGAATGACCTGTGTGGGAGAACATCGATATGGGAGGAAAAGTAGTTTGTAACCATAGTTGACAACTGCTGTCTCCTGTCACTTTCCATCGATGCAGTATTACCAGTTGTGTGAGCGGTATTTGAAAAATCAGTCCACAACATTGTCATGAAACCCCTGTCTCCAACGCCACTTCTGCTGTGTGCACCACAAACACCTCTGCCAAGCTGCCCCCGGCCCGTACGGCTCGTGTGAGAACCATCACCGCTGCTGTGTGCTGGGAATGCCTCAAGCAACCGATTTACCAGAGTTGCTTGTTTATTAGCCAATATTAGGTCAAGGTTCTCCTGTGGGATGATGTTTTGTAATTTGCCTTTATAGCGTGGATCCAGGATGCTGGCCAACCAGTAGTCGTCATCGTTCATCATTTTGGCAATGCGGGGGTCCCTTTTTAGGATCCGCAAGGCATAATATGACATGTGGGCCAATGTTCCCGGTGTCAATGATGCACTGCGAGTGCTGGGTGGAGGAGCACTTTCTGGCAAATCTACATCCCTCCAGTCACGCACAAACCCTGTACCAGACCTTGCCACGCCAACATTTTCACTTGCCCCACGAGATGCATCCTCCTCCCCTAAGTAATCATCCCCATCATCCTCCTCCTCCTCCTCCTCTTCTTCCTCCACCTCGTCCAGGAGAGGTCCCTGAGCAGACAATGGCTGAATGTCATCAAGGATTCCCTCCTACTCTTCCTCCTCATCAACATTGGCTGCAGACGCCTGCTCCTTAAGGTGCGTCAAAGTTTGCATGAGCAGACGCATAAGTGGGATGCTCATGCTTAGGATGGCGTCGTCTGCGCTTACCAGCCGTGTGCATTCATCAAAACACTGAAGGACTTTACAAAGGTCATTCAGCTTCGACCACTGCACGCCTGTCAACTCCATGTCTGCTCTCAAAGTGCCTGGCCGTGTATCCTCCCACAAATGCATTATGGCCTGCCTCTGCTCGCACAGCCGCTCCACCATGTGCAGGGTGGAGTTCCACCTTGTTGCAATGTCGATAATGAGGCGGTGGTTGGGAAGGTGGAGCAATCGCTGCAGCTTCTGCATACGAATGGAGTGTACAGGCGACCGGCGGATGTGCGCGCACAGTCTTCGCACCTTCTGGAGCAGGGCTGTTAACTCCGGATAATTTTTGAGGAAGCACTGCACCACCAGGTTCAAGGTGTGAGCCAAGCAAGGTATGTGGCTGAGTTTTGAAAGGGCTATGGCTGCCACAAAATTACGGCCGTTATCACTAACTACCTTGCCTGCCTCAAGATGTACACTGCCCAGCCATGACTCAGTTTGTCGCTTCAAGTACTCGGCCAGCACCTCGGCGGTGTGTCTGTCGCCCAAACACATCATCTGCAACACAGCCTGCTGACGCTTTCCACTAGCTGCTCGATAGGGGGACACATCGTGTGCAACAGTGGCAGCTGCAGATGGAGTGCTCGTACGACTGCGCTCTGTGGACGAGCTTTCGCTTCTGGAGGAGGAGGAGGAGGAGTAGGAGGAGGAGGGTGGAACGCCTACAGCCAACTGTTTCCTATACCGTGGGCTAGGCAGCACTGTCCCACCACCGCTGTCCCCTGTGGACCCTGCATCCACCACATTAACCCAGTGCGCAGTGATGGACACGTAACGGCCCTGGCCATGCCGACTGGACCATGCATCAGTTGTGAGGTGCACCTTTCCACTCACTGACTGCTTGAGTGCATGGACAATGCGGTCTTTCACATGATGGTGGAGGGCTGGGATGGCTTTGCGAGAGAAGAAGTGGCGACTGGGTAGGTCATAGCGTGGTACTGCATAGGCCATGAGTTCGCGGAAAGCTATGCTTTCCACCAACCGAAAGGGCATCATCTCAAACGAGATTAGTTTGGCAATGTGGGCGTTCAAACCCAGTGTACGCGGATGAGAGACTGAGTACTTTCTTGACCTACTCATAGTGTCTGGGAGGGTGAGCTGGACTTGAGAGCTGCATATGGTGGAAGTAGCGGTGGACAGGGCGGACTGAGAGAGGGTTGATGATGGTGATGGAGTTGGTGTTCTTTCTGATGGCCTAGAATCAGTCTTTCGTTGATATAACAGTGGGATTCCCTGACTGCTGTGGTCTTGCAACGACACCTCAACATTTGCTGCTGTGCTAACCGGTGGGCTTACAGTGGGGGAAACAATGTAGCGTTGCTGACTACCTTCGTTGTGATCAGTTGCACATGTGGCACTTGAGGTTTGGTGTTGTGTCCACGCTTGCAAGTGCATGCTGGTTAAATGTCTAAGCATGCAACTGGTATTCAAATTTTTCAGATTTTTCCCTCGGCTAAAGGTCTTTGCGCACTTCTTACAGATAACCTTGGCCTGATCATGAGGATTTTGTTCAAAAAAGTGCCACACTGCACTCTTCCTACTTTGGCAGACATTTTGCGGCCTAGCACGCTGTGATCTTTTGACCCTCTGGACAAGCTGTCCAGCAACTCTTTTGATGTTTGGAACCTGTCTTTGGAGTGCTCCGGGCCTGCCAGATAACTGCTGTTGCGATGTCGATGTCTGCTGTGGATGCTCATCATCTGAGCTATTGGAAGCAGCACCCTCTTCCCCCAATGGATGCCAATCTGGGTCAACAACTGGGTCATCCATCACCTCCTCTTCTATGTCATGTGCACCTTCCTCTGTGTCACCGTGTATGGTGGTATAGTGTGCGGGAAGGGGCACCTGAGTCTCATCAGGGTCAGAATCTGGCTCTGTACACTGCGAGGACAATGTAGTGCTCTGAGTGAATGTACCAGCAGAATCATCTATCAGCGGCTGTGCATCAGTGCACTCCATGTCAGTTTCATCTTGGCCTGGGTAATTCACCATTTCACTTGATAATCCAGGCATGGTATGTGAAAACAGCTCCATGGAGTAATCAGTAGTATGGCCTGCGTCATCCTTCAATCTTGGTTGGGGTGAAGGACACAAGGAAAGGTGTGGTTCATGAACATGAGCCTCCAATGACGACTCAATGCTTTTACTTTTTACAACTGAAGAAGAGGAGGCGATAGAGCTGGAGGCTGAGCCAGCAATGTAAGACAAAACTTTTTCCTGATGCTCTGCCTTTAAAATCGGTTTGCCAACTCCTAGAAAACTAAGCGTTCAAGGCCTTATGTAGCCAGACGATGACGCAGGGTCAGCACCTCCTGCATTCGGTCCTATTTTGCTCTTGCCACTACCATCAGATCCACCACCAACACCATCATTACCAGCTGCCAACCCCGCCCAATTCCACGGCCTCTTCCACCAGCCTTCCTCATTTTTGGTAGAAATGTAGACAAAATCCAACAAACTATATAGTAATGTAAAACAAGGTACAAGGTGTCTATAGGACAGGGGAGATTTAGAATTTCTGCACACACTTGTGGACAGTGGACACTGTTGGATTGTGTGAGGCCCACTGATATCTGAGCGCTATGTGACAGGCTCGATGGCACAGCTGCCTGTAACCAAAGTGACGAGAGGATAATGGAGATTTTGAATCTCTGCGCACACTTTTGGACACTGGACACTTGTGGATTGTGTGAGGCCCACTGATATCTGAGCGCTATGTGACAGGCTCGATGGCACAGCTGCCTGTGACCAAAGTGACGAGAGGATAATGGAGATTTTGAATCTCTGCGCACACTTTTGGACACTGGACACTTGTGGATTGTGTGAGGCCCACTGATATCTGAGCGCTATGTGACACGCTCGATGGCACAGCTGCCTGTGATCAAAGTGACGAGAGGATAATGGAGATTTTGAATCTGTGCGCACACTTTTGGACACTGGACACTTGTGGATTGTGTGAGGCCCACTGATATCTGAGCGCTATGTGACAGGCTCGATGGCACAGCTGCCTGTGACAAAAGTGACGAGAGGATAATGGAGATTTTGAATCTCTGCGCACACTTTTGGACACTGGACACCTGTGGATTGTGTGAGGCCCACTGATATCTGAGCGCTATGTGACAGGCTCGATGGCACAGCTGCCTGTGACAAAAGTGACGAGAGGATAATGGAGATTTTGAATCTCTGCGCACACTTTTGGACACTGGACACTTGTGGATTGTGTGAGGCCCACTGATATCTGAGCGCTATGTGACACGCTCGATGGCACAGCTGCCAGTGACCAAAGTGACGAGAGGATAATGGAGATTTTTAATCTCTGCGCACACTTTTGGACACTGGACACTTGTGGATTGTGTGAGGCCCACTGATATCTGAGCGCTATGTGACAGGCTCGATGGCACAGCTGCCTGTGACAAAAGTGACGAGAGGATAATGGAGATTTTGAATCTCTGCGCGCACTTTTGGACACTGGACACTTGTGGATTGTGTGAGGCCCACTGATATCTGAGCGCTATGTGACAGGCTCGATGGCACAGCTGTGACCAAAGTGACGAGAGGATAATGGAGATTTTGAATCTCTGCGCACACTTTTGGACACTGGACACCTGTGGATTGTGTGAGGCCCACTGATATCTGAGCGCTATGTGACAGGCTCGATGGCAAAGCTGCCTGTGACAAAAGTGACGAGAGGATAATGGAGATTTTGAATCTCTGCGCACACTTTTGGACACTGGACACTTGTGGATTGTGTGAGGCCCACTGATATCTGAGCGCTATGTGACACGCTCGATGGCACAGCTGCCTGTGACCAAAGTGACGAGAGGATAATGGAGATTTTTAATCTCTGCACACACTTTTGGACACTGGACACTTGTGGATTGTGTGAGGCCCACTGATATCTGAGCGCTATGTGACAGGCTCGATGGCACAGCTGCCTGTGACAAAAGTGACGAGAGGATAATGGAGATTTTGAATCTCTGCGCACACTTTTGGACACTGGACACTTGTGGATTGTGTGAGGCCCACTGATATCTGAGCGCTATGTGACACGCTCGATGGCACAGCTGCCTGTGACCAAAGTGACGAGAGGATAATGGAGATTTTGAATCTCTGCGCACACTTTTGGACACTGGACACTTGTGGATTGTGTGAGGCCCACTGATATCTGAGCGCTATGTGACACGCTCGATGGCACAGGTGCCTGTGACCAAAGTGACGAGAGGATAATGGAGATTTTGAATCTCTGCGCACACTTTTGGACACTGGACACTTGTGGATTGTGTGAGGCCCACTGATATCTGAGCGCTATGTGACACGCTCGATGGCACAGCTGCCTGTGACCAAAGTGACGAGAGGATAATGGAGATTTTGAATCTCTGCGCACACTTTTGGACACTGGACACTTGTGGATTGTGTGAGGCCCACTGATATCTGAGCGCTATGTGACACGCTCGATGGCACAGCTGCCTGTGACCAAAGTGACGAGAGGATAATGGAGATTTTTAATCTCTGCGCACACTTTTGGACACTGGACACTTGTGGATTGTGTGAGGCCCACTGATATCTGAGCGCTATGTGACAGGATCGATGGCACAGCTGCCTGTGACAAAAGTGACGAGAGGATAATGGAGATTTTGAATCTCTGCGCACACTTTTGGACACTGGACACTTGTGGATTGTGTGAGGCCCACTGATATCTGAGCGCTATGTGACAGGCTCGATGGCACAGCTGTGACCAAAGTGACGAGAGGATAATGGAGATTTTGAATCTCTGCGCACACTTTTGGACACTGGACACTTGTGGATTGTGTGAGGCCCACTGATATCTGAGCGCTATGTGACACGCTCGATGGCACAGCTGCCTGTGACCAAAGTGACGAGAGGATAATGGAGATTTTTAATCTCTGCGCACACTTTTGGACACTGGACACTTGTGGATTGTGTGAGGCCCACTGATATCTGAGCGCTATGTGACACGCTCGATGGCACAGCTGCCTGTGACCAAAGTGACGAGAGGATAATGGAGATTTTGAATCTCTGCGCACACTTTTGGACACTGGACACTTGTGGATTGTGTGAGGCCCACTGATATCTGAGCGCTATGTGACACGCTCGATGGCACAGCTGCCTGTGACCAAAGTGACGAGAGGATAATGGAGATTTTGAATCTCTGCGCACACTTTTGGACACTGGACACTTGTGGATTGTGTGAGGCCCACTGATATCTGAGCGCTATGTGACACGCTCGATGGCACAGCTGTGACAAAAGTGACTAGAGGATAAGGGAGATTGGATTGCTTTTAAAAAAGCAGTTTGCGGAGCAGTGGGTAAACAGCAATGCCAGCGTGTCAGGAAGCCTTAAAAGGCAGCCCAACAACCAACACCACTGATACACCACAATATAGCCTCCCCTTGCACTACACACACAGTGACATGTGTGTTGTGCAGGCCAAATCGCTAGCAGCAGAAGCAGTTTTTTTGTCTTCTTCCCTGCCTAACGCTCTCCCTACAGAATCAGCAGCAACCTCTCCCTATACTAAGATGGGCAGAAGTAAGATGGCGGTCGGCGTGCACGCCCTTTTATACCCCCTGTGACGCCCACCAAAGCAAGCCAATCACTTGCATGCCCTTCTGAAAGATGGTGGTGACCCGTGCCTAGGTCATCACGTTGCCCACAGTGTCCGTGGATCCTGATTGGCTGAAAAAGAGCGCAAAACAAACTTTTGAAACGCGACTTTGGCGCGTAAGTCGCCGACCTCGTGGCCGACCTCATCCTAGGGTCGGGTTTCGTTTCATGAAACCCGACTTTGCCAAAAGTCGGGGACTTTTGAATTTTTTCGACCAGTTTCGCTCAACTCTATTGCTGATAGATGCTGCTGCGCATGCGCCGCAGCCATTTTGCAGGAGAAAAAATGTTGCTGCAGCAGTATGGCACTGGCGGTCGCACTTGCACAGTAGCATCTGTCGGAATGCGATAAATGCTACTGCATATGCGCTGCCGGAGCCGCTTAGATGAAGATAATTTTTTTTTACACGACAATATTATATGCATAATGTGATTCATACTGCGCAGGCACCATCATCAGCGACATTTGGGTGAATGTAAATTTTTTTCTAACTCTTCAATATGATATGGATTATGTAAAATAGTGGTCGGGTCAGTGAGGGACCAGTGACTTGTCGTATGCCAATACAGAAGAATGTGTAAGCAGAGCACCACATGAAGCCACGCCCACAGCCCCTTCCACAGCTCCACCTACAGCTCCACCCACATTCACACCCCAGAGCATAAGCATATTATTAACTGAAAATTGAAAATAAAGATTACACAGGAACCACAAGCGGATTTCATCACCAATTATCATTGTAATCAGTATAACTGCGCCGACCTGACACTGTGTGTAATTACTGAGGACAATCCTGATCACAGGGGCTCTTTAAGTTGTTTGGTGCTGATCTGCTACTTGGCAACACGCATTCTGCAAATTCTTCTAATGGAGTAACGACACTCATCCATCCATGCACGCCATCTGCATAGTGCCCCCTTACATGCTTCCTGTCTTTAACACACTGGTGGACGAGTTTTCCTAAGCAAAGTCTCTTCAGGAAAAAGCCAGTATTTTGGCGATTTGCCAGCATTTTTTTTCTGCAGTTTAAACTATTACTAGAGTGAACCGATGATGACTGCGGTGAGAGCGGCATGGTGGCTCAGTGGATAGCGCTGCAGCCTTGCAGCGGGGTTCTGGGTTCGAATTCCACCAAGGACAACATCTTCAAGGAGTTTGTATGTTCTCATCGTGTTTGCATGGGTTTCCTCCTGTACTCCGGTTTCCTCCCACACTCCAAAGACATACTGATAGGGAATTTAGATTCTGAGCCCCATCAGGGACAGTGATGATAATGTGTGCAAAACTGTAAAGCGCTGCGAAATATGTTAGTGCTAAATAAAGATTATTATTATTTATTATGACTGTTCTTCGGTGCTGCACTGTCACACACTAGACATTCAGTTTCATCAATGTTTTATAACTTTCTCTTCTTATCACTATTTCATATCTGAGAGGAGTGACGTTCTCTCACTATCCAGATTCACCATACAATATATGCTGAAAAAAGAGAATGGACGGCACCTCCAAAAATTATACATTGATCTAATGTCACTAGGCAAAAATGTATATAACTGAACATGAGGTTTTTAGTTTAATACTCTTATCAGACTGTATGGAGCCGCTGCCATGCCACAGCGAACCTGTCAGTGGGTCCTAACAATTATTGCCTTAAAGGAGCAGCGCAGTGCACTAACCACAACCACAGTGACAATGCACCAGCAGGGAGGCGGCCCGGTGCTGAGACGTCATCTCACTATCCAGATTCACCATACAATGTATGCTGCATAGCCTGTGAAGCGCCCCAGGGGCCGTGGGTTACTCGGTACCGGGCCGGTTGTCTTAAAGGGATGTGTCACAGTGGCAGTGACCCGATCCGTGGCCCGAGGCGTTCATGTAAAAGTTAAGGGAATTGTATAGGAATAAAGCCTGTGTGTAAGTCGTGATGCCACCTGTGGTATTCTGGTTCGGTAATAACCAGCGCTGCAGTACAGATCCTCTGAGACTGATGATAAGATGCAGCAGAGTTGGAAAAGCTCTCCACAGGTAGAGCTGTAGTCCCAGGGCAGTTGAGAGTAGTTTATAGATGATGATGTAATGTGGAGTAAAGGATGTAGCAGTGCTGCGTTGAAGTCGCAGGAAGAAGGTAGAGGACACAGTTGAATGCAGTTCCAAGACTTTACTCATAGTCTGGTGCACACAGATGCCCGCTTCAGTGCTGCGTTCTCCAGATGAGGGGTCCAGACAACTTCCAGATGTGATGAAGTCCATCCTTCCAGCACTCCCTGTCAGTATGTACCTTTCCTGGCCGTCTCCACACAATATGCTGCTTTCCACTTTCCTTCCATTCCAGCACTTCACAATTATCGTTCTAGGCCAGCAGCTGCGAATCCGGTCAGACAACGCATACCCTTCGCTTCTGTGATCCTATGTAGCTGCCTTTTTGGTAAGAATAACTGTGGTAGGGGCGATGGTCCATAAAGTCACCACAGCTATCGGCTTGCTAGTAGCGCCCTGAGGTACGCAGGCTAGGGTAGGGGCCGTGACCCTTTGCGACCAAGTTCCTTCCTCCACCTGACATCAGTCAGCATGGAAATGAGCCCCATGGGGAGTACGCTCCAACCGTGTCTCAGAAGAACCACCTTCCCTTCAGGGAGCTTTCTGTCAAAGCCAATCCGTCCTGCAGCCTCTGATCACAAGAGCCGCTCCAGACACGTCCTTCTCCTTCCCTTCCTCTGAGGGAACTCTTACTCACATCCTGCAATTCACCCGCTCTCAAGCTACGCTCCGCCCACCTCCCAACACCGTTCGTGTTCCAAAGGAGGGGCCATAAAGGGTGCTCTGCTATTCTACCTGTGTGTGTGGGATGTGGGATGGAATGTGGTCGAGTGTCTCCATCTTGCCTGGTCGAGGGATACCACACCTCTGGGTGAGGTGCAGCATCTCTGTGGCGACTGGACCCTCAGGGGCGCCACACCTGCCTCTTACTTCATACAGGTTATAACAGTCCTCACTGATTGGCTGCATTGTACCATATAATGTTATAGCTTCACAGCGTTGTGAGGAAGCTCGCATACCTTTCAAATGCCATCCTGATGTTTTAGTAATTAGCATATATTGAAACATATTTGCATCAAATCAGGTGTGTAATGTTGACAAGTCAAGTGATGGATAGATGATGAATGATTGTAGTGGAATACCCTGCCTAATAAAGTACTGATGATTCTCAGCCCCAGCCATCTGCGTGTAAAATATGAGGAACTTCAAAGGATTTGGAAATGCATAGTGAGATTTCATGCAGTAGACTAAATATAATCACACACGAATTCTCTGGATCTCAAGAAGGATCGAAAGCATCATACAGCCAGTATACAATGAAGAAAGATCAGAGATGTTCACCAAAGGAGAAGCCAAAGAAAATAAGTAATAAGACAGACTAGAAGCATCATACATCCAATATACAACGAAGAAAGACCATAGAGGTCCACCGAAGGAAAAGCCAAAGAAAACAAGTAATAAGACAGATCGGAAGCATCATACATCCAATATACAATGAAGAAAGACCATAGAGGTCCACCGAAGGAGAAGCCAAAGAAAACAAGTAATAAGACAGATCGGAAGCATCATACATCCAATATACAATGAAGAAAGACCATAGAGGTCCACCGAAGGAGAAGCCAAAGAAAACAAGTAATAAGATGGACCGGAAGCATCATACATCCAATATACAATGAAGAAAGACCATAGAGGTCCACCGAAGGAGAAGCCAAAGAAAACAAGTAATAAGCAGATCAGAAGCATCATACATCCAATATACAATGAAGAAAGACCATAGAGGTCCATCGAAGGAGAAGCCAAAGAAAACAAGTAATAAGATGGACCGGAAGCATCATATATGCAATATACAATGAAGAAAGACCATAGAGGTCCACCGAAGGAGAAGCCAAAGAAAACAAGTAATAAGCAGATCAGAAGCATCATACATCCAATATACAATGAAGAAAGACCATAGAGGTCCACCGAAGGAAAAGCCAAAGAAAACAAGTAATAAGCAGATCAGAAGCATCATACATCCAACATACAATGAAGAAAGACCATAGAGGTCCACTGAAGGAGAAGCTAAAGAAAACAAGTAATAAGACGGACCGGAAGCATCATACATCCAATATACAATGAAGAAAGACCATAGAGGTCCACCGAAGGAGAAGCCAAAGAAAACAAGTAATAAGACGGACCGAAAGCATCATACATCCAATATACAATGAAGAAAGACCACAGATGTCCACCGAAGGAAAAGCCAAAGAAAACAAGTAATAAGACAGACCGGAAGCATCATACATCCAATATACAATGAAGAAAGACCACAGATGTCCACCGAAGGAAAAGCCAAAGAAAACAAGTAATAAGACGGACCGGAAGCATCATACATCCAATATACAATGAAGAAAGACCACAGATGTCCACCGAAGGAAAAGCCAAAGAAAACAAGTAATAGGCAGATCAGAAGTATCATACATCCAATATACAATGAAGAAAGACCATAGAGGTCCACCGAAGGAAAAGCCAAAGAAAACAAGTAATAAGACGGACCGGAAGCATCATACATCCAATATACAATGAAGTAAGGCCATAGATGTCCACCGAGGGAGAAGCCAAAGAAAACGTAATAAGACAACAAAAAACTAAGAGTAAAACAGAAAAAAGTGCTGCACTAAGCTGCTGCCAGTGACGGTTTGGGGCAGTTGTAGATTTCAGCTTTCAGTAAAATCGATCATCCCTCGGACACTGTGGGAGAAGGACTTGTGACTAAGGCCGGAGTCACACTGGCGAGGAATACGGGAGAGTGAGAGGCGCAAAAACCACGCATTACACACGGACCAATGATTCTCTATGGGGTCACTCGCACCAGGCGTATACAGTGGGGAAAAAAAGTATTTAGTCAGTCAGCAATAGTGCAAGTTCCACCACTTAAAAAGATGAGAGGCGTCTGTAATTTATATCATAGGTAGACCTCAACTATGGGAGACAAACTGAGAAAAAAAAATCCAGAAAATCACATTGTCTGTTTTTTTTTCATTTTATTTGCATATTATGGTGGAAAATAAGTATTTGGTCAGAAACAAAATTTCATCTCAATACTTTGTGATATATCCTTTGTTGGCAATGACAGAGGTCAAACGTTTTCTGTAAGTCTTCACAAGGTTGCCACACACTGTTGTTGGTATGTTGGCCCATTCCTCCATGCAGATCTCCTCTAGAGCAGTGATGTTTTTGGCTTTTCGCTTGGCAACACGGACTTTCAACTCCCTCCAAAGGTTTTCTATAGGGTTGAGATCTGGAGACTGGCTAGGCCACTCCAGGACCTTGAAATGCTTCTTACGAAGCCACTCCTTCGTTTCCCTGGCGGTGTGCTTTGGATCATTGTCATGTTGAAAGACCCAGCCACGTTTCATCTTCAATGCCCTTGCTGATGGAAGGAGGTTTGCACTCAAAATCTCACGATACATGGCCCCATTCATTCTTTCATGTACCCGGATCAGTCGTCCTGGCCCCTTTGCAGAGAAACAGCCCCAAAGCATGATGTTTCCACCACCATGCTTTACAGTAGGTATGGTGTTTGATGGATGCAACTCAGTACTCTTTTTCCTCCAAACACGACAAGTTGTGTTTCTACCAAACAGTTCCAGTTTGGTTTCATCAGACCATAGGACATTCTCCCAAAACTCCTCTGGATCATCCAAATGCTCTCTAGCAAACTTCAGACGGGCCCGGACATGTACAGGCTTAAGCAGTGGGACACGTCTGGCACTGCAGGATCTGAGTCCATGGTGGCGTAGTGTGTTACTTATGGTAGGCCTTGTTACATTGGTCCCAGCTCTCTGCAGTTCATTCACTAGGTCCCCCCGTGTGGTTCTGGGATTTTTGCTCACCGTTCTTGTGATCATTCTGACCCCACGGGGTGGGATTTTGCGTGGAGCACCAGATCGAGGGAGATTATCAGTGGTCTTGTATGTCTTCCATTTTCTAATTATTGCTCCCACAGTTGATTTCTTCACTCCAAGCTGGTTGGCTATTGCAGATTCAGTCTTCCCAGCCTGGTGCAGGGCTACAATTTTGTTTCTGGTGTCCTTTGACAGCTCTTTGGTCTTCACCATAGTGGAGTTTGGAGTCAGACTGTTTGAGGGTGTGCACAGGTGTCTTTTTATACTGATAACAAGTTTAAACAGGTGCCATTACTACAGGTAATGAGTGGAGGAAAGAGGAGACTCTTAAAGAAGAAGTTACAGGTCTGTGAGAGCCAGAAATCTTGATTGCTTGTTTCTGACAAAATACTTATTTTCCACCATAATATGCAAATAAAATGAAAAAAAAACAGACAATGTGATTTTCTGGATTTTTTTTTCTCAGTTTGTCTCCCATAGTTGAGGTCTACCTATGATGTAAATTACAGACGCCTCTCATCGTTTTAAGTGGTGGAACTTGCACTATTGCTGACTGACTAAATACTTTTTTTCCCCACTGTATTTCTCATCCGTATCCTACGGTCCGTGCCACTCGCAGCATGCTGTGATTGTCAGCGTACTACGCCCGTAGTACGCCAATGCAAGTCTATGGGTGCGCAAAAAATACGCATTACACACGGACCACACGTGTGACCTGCGAGAAATACGCAGGTCTTTTGGCTGGTGACAGGAAATGGGGCAATCCATCATCAGGAAGCCTAGACATGCAAATGAGCTCAAAAACTGCTCCAGACATCCCGGAAGTACGCCTCCACGGAGTACAGCAGCGTCATGGCGTCCACATACATTAATGTAGAGCTCCTCATTGTGCTGGTGCAGGAGCGTCCCGAAATATGGGACCCACGCGACGCAAACTATGCGAACAGCACAAGAGAGGAGGCGTCATGGAGGCGCATCTGTCACCAGATGTACCATGACTTTGGTGACAGACCACGTGATGAGCAGCATAAAATTCGTAAGTGCAACCATAAAAACATCATTAACCTTAGCGCGCGCTATAAAATGACTCTACAATCAGCCCCCCCCCTTCCTGGGCTTGTACTGTACTTTTATTAGCCTCATGAGGCCGTTACATTAGGATGTGACACGTGGCTTCACACAGCCATAATTAGGGGTTAGGCCACAAGCTCCTCATCCTCCTAGCCACTAAAATTAGTTTCAGGGGAGCTAATGAGACCCTGGGTATCGGCCCAATTACATATGCCACCATGGGTAGAACGCACACCCCAGAAGGCCCCATGCCTAGACTACTGGTAGAAAATGTGACCTCTCAAATATTTGATTTTTACAATCTTTCCTGTCACATTGCAGTGGAAGATGTGATGAAACGGTGGAGAAGTATCCGGGACCAGTACCGCTGGGAACGCCAGCAGCGGTCCAGGAGTGGGGATGCTGGCCATGTAAAGCGGAAATATACACTCACTGGCCACTTTATTAGGTACACCTGTCCAACTGTGTGTTAAGACTTAATTTCTAATCAGCCAATCACATGGCGGCAACTCAGTGCATTTAGGCATGTAGACATGGTCAAGACAATCTCCTGCAGTTCAAACCGAGCATCAGTATGGGGAAGAAAGGTGATTTGAGTGCCTTTGAACGTGGCATGATTGTTGGTGCCAGAAGGGCTGGTCTGAGAATTTCAGAAACTGCTGATCTACTGGGATTTTCACGCACAACCATCTCTAGGGTTTACAGAGAATGGTCCGAAAAAGAAAAAAAATCCAGTGAGCGGCAGTTCTGTGGCCGGAAATGCCATGTTGATGCCAGAGGTCAGAGGAGAATGGGCAGACTGGTTCGAGCTGATAGAAAGGCAACAGTGACTCAAATTGCCACCCGTTACAACCAAGGTAGGCAGAAGAGCATCTCTGAACGCACAGTGCGTCGAACTTTGAGGCAGATGGGCTACAGCAGTAGAAGACCACACTGGGTACCACTCCTCTCAGCTAAGAACAGGAAACTGAGGCTACAATTTGCACAAGCTCATCGAAATTGGACAGTAGAAGATTGGAAAAACGTTGCCTGGTCTGATGAGTCTCGATTTCTGCTGCGACATTCGGATGGTAGGGTCAGAATTTGGCGTAAACAACATGAAAGCATGGATCCATCCTGCCTTGTATCAACGGTTCAGGCTGGTGGTGGTGGTGTCATGGTGTGGGGAATTTTTTCTGGGCACTCTTTGGGCCCCTTGGTACCAATTGAGCATCGTTGCAACGCCACAGCCTACCTGAGTATTGTTGCTGACCATGTCCATCCCTTTATGACCACAATGTACCCAACATCTGATGGCTACTTTCAGCAGGATAATGCGCCATGTCATAAAGCTCGAATCATCTCAGATTGGTTTCTTGAACATGACAATGAGTTTACTGTACTCAAATGGCCTCCTCAGTCACCAGATCTCAATCCAATAGAGCATCTTTGGGATGTGGTGGAACGGGAGATTCGCATCAGGGATGTGCAGCCGACAAATCTGCGCCAACTGTGTGATGCCATCATGTCAATATGGTCCAAAATCTCTGAGGAATGCTTCCAGCACCTTGTTGAATCTCTGCCACGAAGAATTGAGGCAGTTCTGAAGGCAAAAGGGGGTCCAACCCCTTACTAGCATGGTGTACCTAATAAAGTGGCCAGTGAGTGTATATATTATGACCGGCTGAACTTCCTCGCCCCAATTCTGGCTCTGAGACCGTAAGTACATACCTCACACCACATTACACAGATACATTACACAAATACTTTACAGGGACAAAAATATTGATGTATTTTTGCCTCTGTTCTATTTCCTAACAGAACTCAATCCAACCTTACGGATCGAGGAACGGCCTCAGAGGCAGAGCCCATAATAGATCCTGTAGGGGAGGAGGTGGCTGGCCCATCTTCTCCCCCTACAAGAAGGATGGCTGAAGATGAGGCATCACAAGACCACACAATGGCTGGCCTACACACCACACCACCAGGACGGTCTGCTGCTGCCACCTCACCCATCCTGGAAGAGCCAGGCAATGTGAGCAGCAGCCCAGCTGCCCAGATCAGGCCCTCCCCACAGGCTGCTGTAGCCTCACGGCGTATAAGAAGAAGGCGCCATGTCACCATTCAAGAGAGCAGGACCAATGTGGACACTGGGGTGCTGAATTATTTGTCCCGAGTCACTGCAGATGATGGTGAGGAGGCCTATGCACGTAGCCTCACCCTTTATCTCCGTGCCCTTACCCGTGAGGTCAGGCTTTGTATTAGGGGATGTATTCAGATCCTGCTTGATGCAAGCACCCCCCCCAATACCCCATATGAGGTGTTTGAATTTCTGGAGAGGTGGCAGCTCTCACCAAGAAATTTAATGCGCATGAGACCATCCACACAGATGCTTGCTCAAGCAGGGTCTGAACAGCCCCTAATACGTGGGCCAACACCTCAAGCCCTTCCTCCCCCTACCCATCCTTCTATTCCACAGCCCCAAATGTCTTACTCAAGCCAACCCCACCAATATGGCCACTTGTACCCACCCAGTGTTGGAGGCTGGTCCCAACCTGGTTGGGGACGATCTGGCTATCTTGGTGGGTATGAGCCACGGGCCTACCAGAGCCAACAAGAAGCCCCTCACCATCATCATTACTCTGGCCAGTATCACCAACAGGCCCAGGAGGCTGGACAACAACAGCATCATGGGCAACAGTATGGCCCCACACAGGGCGATGTTGGCCACAATGTCCAGCAGCACCCACAGGCTGATCCTCCACGTTCCCCTTCCCCTACATATGAGGATTTATGATACCAAAGTTTGGAGATGTCCAGTGACATGTAACTGGTGCTTCCAATCTCGTTAAAAAAAGGTGTTCTCCTTCACCAAAATGTATCACATAAGTTAACACTCACATTTTTACACATTGTTTTCCGAACATATGAAACAATCCATCATGACAGGCAACGCTACCTCACGCCTTTCACACAGATATTACATGTGTGTATAAAAGAGAATATTTAAATGCGCTATACTGTAAAATGAAAGGATGAAAATACACTACTCACTTGCTAATGCCTAGGAAAGGCGTGCTGGCCTTAGTGAAGTAGTCACCTTTTTGGTTATCAATCTCTAGTAAGACAAATCGAGGCGACCAGCATTCAGAAGATCACGCGCTCTCTATGTCTTAACAAGTGAGTTTTGTATTTTCATCTTTTCCAGTATAGCATGCTTAAATATTGTCTGTTCTACAGACAGGTAATATCTGTGTGAATGCTGTGAGGTAGCCTTGCCTGTCATGGTGGAATCTTTCTATGATTGGAAAACATTATGAGGAAATGTGAGTGTTATCTTGTTGACTTTATTTAGGTGATGGAGCTCACCTTTTGTTGCCTAATCAAGGTTACTGTAGGCATGCAGCAATGTTGTTATTGCATAATGTTTGGAGAATTTTGTTTATGTAATGTTATTATGGTTACACCAAGTTAAAGAAGGCACAAAGGGTCATTTTGGCCATTGCCAAATTTGTGTTATGGCAAAATTATGTTTGCCTTTAAGCAAAACAAACCAAAAAAAAGACAAAACTAAAAATTTGTCTACTCTAGTTAACGTCACTGTGTGATTTTTAAAAATCCCTCACAACATACTAACATACACCAACCAATGCAAGGAAACACTCATAGAATCATAAGGGCTTGAGTAATATATATTTAGACACACTTAACTAAACAAATTATAACATAGACACAGCATTCTCTTGCCAAGAAGTTGCCCCCTCAGGTGAGATAAAGTAATTCGTGAATATATCACGCACTTTGAGACCAGAGAGCGGTCTACGCTGAGGGTTGATAGGTGGTCTCACCCTGCGCACATTGTCCGGCCTACGCACAACACCATCAGAGGAGGAACAATCATGTATCCAGGTGAAGTTATGCAGAACCACACAGGCTTTCACAACTTCATTCACATTTTGCTCACTCAACTGAATGGCAGACTGGAGTACCCGCCATTTGGCACAAAGAATCCCAAAGGAACACTCCACCAGTCGCCTAGCACGTGATAAGCGCAAGTTAAAAATTCTGCGCCTGTGGTCAAGGTTGCGCCGGGGATATGGCCTCATGACATTACGTGATAACTGAAAGGCCTCATCTGCCACAAGGACATAAGGGACTGATTGTTCGGGGGAGCCTGGTAGCTGGCGTGGTGGTGGTAGATCCAACTGGTTGGTGCGTAGCCGCCGACCCATAATGGAAGTATTGAAGACTCTAGAGTCTCCCGTCCTTCCATAGGCCCCAATGTCAACAATTATAAACTTGTATTGAGGGTCTACCAGAGCCAACAATACAACAGAAAAGTATTGTTTATAATTGAAGAATTGGGAGCCTGAGTTCGGCGACTTACGCACCCTGATATGTTTGCTATCAAGGGCCCCAATACAATTTGGAAACTGGCAGTCCTCCTCAAAGTCCCTTGAAATCCTTAACCAGTCTTCCATCCTGGGCTCGGGTAGGACCACCTGATGGAGTCTTGTCCAGATTTCTGCACATGTAGACCTCACTATGCCTGAAATGGTGGACTTTCCAATGAGAAACTCATGGTGGAGGGCGGCATAAGACAGGCCAGTGGACAGGAAGCTGTAGAACAACAGAAATAGTAAAGTTTAGAATGGCTAAAGTAAAAAAAAAATCAGTTACATGCCGACCATACTTGGTAGGAAATGAGAGAGAACAACACACACATATTTGGTGGCACAATGACTAAGTGATATGCAGGACATATTAGATGTAACATTGTGCTGTGTCAGGTGAAACATATTTTGAGTAAGATGAGGGTATTACGCTTTGTCCAAGAAGGGCACAATACATAAATTAACACACACATTATGAACATAGAGAATGTGGTTGTGTAGTACATACCGTATTGTGAGTAGAAGTCTCTCCTCTGCAGATATGGCTTTGCGCATCCTTGTGTCCTGAAAGGTGATCCCAGGGCGCACTGTCTCCAAGAGTCGATCAAATGTGGAAATGCTCATTCGACAGTACTGGTAAAATTTCTCCGGATGCTCCTGAAGAGACGAATAGAGGCGGTGAAAATGACCTCTTGTGAGTCGTTGCCTCAAAAGTGGATGTACCCACATGCGTCTCCTCCTCCGCGGATCCACTATCACTGGGTATGGTTGCCCAAAGCGCCATGACAAAAGCCAGGTAAAGAGAACCTGCTCAGTTGTATTGAATGTCAGACCCTCTGCCATGCTGCACAAAGAACACCAACACCCCTCGTGAAAGCAAGGTGACAAATGGACAGAGTGTAGTCAGCCACCTGTTTCTGAGTGTCTAAATAGGGTGCAGGCTAATGATTTAAATGTTTGCAGGCCTCAAAACCGTTAAATGTCCATTTTGCAAGGCTGCGAGAAAATCTCGCCATACGGATTGCATACGGATTACATACGGAGACACACATGCGCAAAATACGCGACCTCACCTTGCTTACGGATGACCTACGGAGCACTATTTAGTGGTGATTCATCCGTATTACGCATGTAAAATACGGAGCGTATTTTGCGCAGGTTAGTGTGACTCCAACCTTACAGGCAACCACCAAAAACATCATCACAACAAGTAGGAGGATTCCAGGAGACACATACTGAGGTCATTCCGTACAGACTAGAGAGGAGCGACTACACATATCAGCAATCTGTCCACTCCACAGAATCCCGGGCGGCAACAATAAGAATCAAAAACTAAAAGAAAGATGCAAAAGTAACAAAAAATGAAAGATCTCGTAAATAAAATTTATTCAACCAATCAAAAAATCTGCAAGAAAGGAAAAGGGTCAATAACACAACGATAGGAAGATACTGGAGGCAAAATCAAACCTGGTGATACAGCCAGAGCCACAAAATAACAGAGAATAGATAGATGTGAGATAATGGCTATGATCAATAGATAATAATAGATTTAGGATAAATGGAGCATTACACTTTTTGTCAGAAAATATTGACTCTTCTCAATAACATGCTTTTTAATTTAGGATTTCCAGTAATTAGTATTAAAGCGTCAGCTGTGGGGTTAATCAGGACCAAGAAATGGAAGATTCCATCTGCTATGGAGCCAAGCCTCCACGACAACACAAAAAAGCCACTGTAGGCAATATGGAGAGTGACATTGAGGAGGGTCTGCAGGACCTTTACCCTGACTGCCCGTACATGACCCTTGACCTGAGGACGGGAGGTGATCTCTGATCTGTTCCTCTTGATCCTCCACACATGTCTCAGGAGAAATGTCACACTGAGACCAATACAGGTGACAGTCACAAGAAAAGGAACACCGCAACCGAGCAGCAGACTAAAAGCCACGTAAGGAGACCTTACATCAAGATAGTATCTGGTCTCATTATGAACCATGGTGTTTTCTGCCATCCAGTTAATGGGCAGATTAATGAGAAATATCACAACTAACGATATTCCGACTATCTGCACAATGGAAGAGGAGAAGTGGCTCTTCAACCAGGTGAAGGGTTGATGAGAGCAGCTCACCAGCTTAAAGCAGTAATAGCTGGAAAGCCAAGCGGTGTTCCAGAAATGGAGATTAGTCACGAAGTTGGAGAAGATGCAGATATGCAGGAGGTACAGCTGGATGTCTGGAAGGTCAATGAAGAAGAACAATATGGTGAGGATGAGGGCGGGGAACATCTGCATGGTCAGGTTGGTCAGAGCAATGGTGAGAAGTATCTGATCACAAAAGCTGAAACTTTGCCCCCTCCTCCTCCAGTCTCCATAGTAGACAGAGATGATCATGGAGTTTAGAGCGGTTCCCAGAGTAAATGTGATGACCATCAAGACAAATTTCCAGAAATCTACAGACTGGAACATCTCTGTGACGTTCTGGACAGTGGTAGAGTCAGCTCACATCTGCTGGGACTGGTTTTCTTACAGCTATAAATAGTCATACAAAAAACTGAAATAAGCAAATTTGAGCCATATCCGATATCCGAGGAAGCCTCGCGCCAAGATCATGTCATAAGCAAATCTCTGTCCTGTGATCGGCTCACCAGAAAGTGGAGTCCAGGACAGGAGAAAGGTCTGCACATGTGGATCTGCAGGCATCTAACAGAGGATCGTCCACACTGTAAGAAACCCTGTGTGCGCAGGACAAGGTCAGACACATGTTCAGCCTCTAGATGTTAAGAGTTTCTATCAGGCAAGATTATCGTTCAACTATGGGTCGATCAAAAATGGCACGTTCTTCAAGTGTAATCTGCTTCAGGAAACTCAATTTTGAAAAATTTTGAAACGTTTTTGAAGAATTTTACTATCTAAAGGGTTTTATGCAGCTGTCTAAATTGATATGCCATTTTCCCCTCGTCAGGTGATAGTTTAAACATATGTGGCGAAGACTGTATTAAAAATTAAAGTCAACCTGTCACCTCGGAAAACACTATTAACCGGCATATATAGGGTAAACCTGCAGGTAAATAGAGTCACAATGCTTAATGAAGTGCACCTACCGGGATAAACTGAGCTCATCTCAGTCACTGGGGCGTGCACGGAGTGGCTACCGGCACCGGTCTCCGCATCGCTCACTATGCAGTAAGCACGCCGGCTCTGTAGCGTGCCTGTACACTGACCGAATGACTGAAAGCCAGCAGAGGACATTGTTTAGTTATGTCTTAATGTGAAAGATGTATCACTTCAGTCTGAAAACCTAATTTTAAAAAAAGTGAAAATGGGCAGAAGTCAGACAGGAAGCCGAACAGTAGAAGAACAGATCAAAGATGAAAAACACTCTCAACAGACCAAATCCAAGTGTTCATAGCCTACTTTATTAAGCATAGAGATGAAAGTATATAGTTTAAAACTTTTTTTGTATGGAAAGTAAAACATAGAATTCGAGAGGCAGGAGAGCTCTTTACTGGGATCTCTAGTTGTGAGACTGTCACCGTTATTGACTTTATTGTTGCACAAAACACTTGAGGGTTTAGTGTAGAAGAAACAATCCCCCATGTTTCCTGAGTGTGTCATTTACATTGTTTTATGTGGTTTACAATAGCAGTTGATTCTGAGAATCAAGTCTGCACTTCCGGACCTTCTGCCGATTGGGTAGAAATCGTAAGCACCCAGGACGAGAAGCTCTGGATATCATCTACAAGGTTCAGGCTCTCGATACTGATTAGTGTCTACCATGGCGGAAAACAAAGAGAGTCCAAAGTCAACATTTGGTGTAAGCCATAAAGAGTTTTATTCTTCTCCTTCCATACACAATGGATACAAACATCTTGCATATATTATATATTCCGATGGCTCCATCAGACAACATACGCTATAGGTTGGTATAGGGATATGATGTCACAGTCCAATCTGATGGCTCCTTAGGGTATTTAGGGCGGAAATTTGTCACTATAGGGATTTAGAATTAATAGGACCTGGAGTCTATTAATAATGTCACACAAGCAAGCAGATACATGATTACCATAACTGTAGTATGTCCACTTTATGGCCATACGTGGACATGATGCAGCGTAACAAGCGATTCGAGAATTGGGATGAGAACATAGAATGAGGCAGATAGACTCCAGGCCTGTAACGCTCACTTATATAGTAGCAGTGTATTTAAGGAATACGTACACATTGTTTTCAATTTTTATTATGCATATTATGGCTATATAAAAAATACTTTGTATATTGTCTTGGTTAAACATCTACATCTGTTTTGTGTCTACAGCTCCAATACAGACCTAATATATCAAGTCCTGTGGAGTCTGATGCCCCATCCCTGGTTATTTATCCTTCTAGCTGCAGAATAAGGACATTCAGAAATTTTGATAAAAGAGGTGTTTAGATTAAAGAAAGTCTAACCAAAGGATCCGACCACACTGATTGTTTGTAGTCTGTTACCATAGAGATGCATAGGTCTAAATAGGAGCTGAGAACATAAAACAATGGTAGAGGTCAAAATGGACTGAGAAGAAAGGAAATGTAAAGGTAAGTCCCCTCTACATTTACTGTAAAGTGCATCCACCTCCCGACGCTTTATTACTCTCTCTGAGTCTCGCTTCCTCTCTGAGCTTTTTCTCCACTTCCTCTTCCTTCTTTCTTAATTCTCTTTCATACACAAAATTAAGTACAAATTGTTTCCTTTTTTCTCTTTCATCCTCTGGGGAAGAAAATCTTTCTATTCGATATTCAATGTCTTTAATGATTTCAATGAAGAGCTTCAGAACATCTTCGTGTTTTCCTCTTGTCTTCATGTGATCTTCAGGGGTGAAGTTCTCAAGAGGGAAGATCCTCTCCACATCCATGTTCTCAAACTTGGTCCTGACGTCTCCCAGGTTAGAGTTGGTCTTATGCGTGAGAACAACTAAAGGGAAAATTCCTGCAAAAGAAGAAATGTTCTCCTGAATAGCTGTGTAATGAGGAGCGCTACGTCCTGCAGGATCTACAGATGGTGGAACTACGGACAAAAGATCTAGATAAATCTATAATAATGAGATTACTCAGTTTTCTATTCATGGTCATTTCTGTGGCTCATTTTGGAAATTAAAATAATAAAGTAAAGAAAAAAGAGACAGACAAGAAATGAAAATGTTAAACTTTACCTTTAGGACTAGAGCAAACATCATACAGAGTCAGACATGACATGTGGCCTCATCTTAGGGCTCATTCCCACTTTAGATGAAATTGGACAAAGCCAATCTGATTAAAAATCACATTCCATTCGGACCAATGTTATTCTATCATTGCGTGTTCACCTACAATTTTTTTTTTACAGTTCAGATCGCATTTAGCGATAGAACTCAACGGGTGCGAGAAAAAAAAATCGCACAGCACTCGGACCATGCGGGTGCCATCCAATATTTACACACTGACAAGTTAGTATAGAACAGATAAAATAGATCTATAGACATAGAATATATATATATATACTGGATGTACAGTGGGGAAAATAAGTATTTGATCCCTTGCTAATTTTGTAAGTTTGCCCACTGACAAAGACTTGGACAGTCTATAATTTTAAGGGAAGGTTAATTTTAACATTGAGAGATAGAATATCAAAAATAAAATCCAGAAAATCACATTGTATAAATTATATATACAGTATTTACTTGCATTTTGCAGTGATATTCTAGCTCTCAATGTTAAAATTAACCTACACTTATAATTATAGACTGTTCAAGTCTTTGTCAGTGGGCAAACGTACAAAATTAGCAAGGGATCAAATACTTATTTCCCCCACTGTATATATACCATATATATTACAAAGATAGAGGAAAAGCCGGCAATTCATCTGCCGCGTACAGTAATGTCACAGCATGACAGGTTAGAATAGAATAGATAGAATAGTTATATACACATAGAATACATAGATATACAGTATAGATGTCAGTGACACACACACACACACACACACATATATATACAGTGGGGAAAAAAGTCTTTAGTCGCCACTAATTGTGCAAGTTCTCCCCCTTATAAAGATGGGAGAGGCCTGTAATTGACATCACAGGTAGACCACAATTATGAGAATCACAATGAGAAAACACATCCAGAAAATCACCTTGTCTGATTTGGGAAGATTTATTTTGCAAATTATGGTGGAAAATAAGTATTTGGTCAGCTAAAAACATGCAAGATTTCTGTCTCTCACATACCTGTAACTTCTTCTGTAAGAGGCTCCTCTGTCCTCCACCCATTACCTGTAGTAATGGCTCCTGTGTGACCTTGTTATCAGTATAAAAGACTCCTGTCCACAACCTCAAACAGTCACACTCCAAACTCCATGTCACAATCAGGGGGTAACCATTGGCCAGCACACGGCTATCACATGTGCAGGGGGGCTTATCTTAGCTATCCCACCGCTGCCAAAATGTGATGAAAAACAGCAAGCTAGTCTTGACCTATCAATTTACCGCAGGGGGGCTTGTTATGATTGAGTCACCGTAGGAGGCAAAAATAGAAATGCTAGCTAAGTCCAGAAAACCAGAGAAGTTGGCAGCTATCGGATTGCAGACCCCTGAACCTATCAACACAACTAGCAGTAGCCGTGGGGGGCTCCTACGATGCCCTAGGCCCCTCGATCACAGCCGGAGGACTACATAGCCTAAAGACAGAAAGGGAAATCTAAACTGCCCCAGAGCAGACCCCAAAGCAAAAGGCAGCCCCCCACATATAATGACGGTGAAGCAAGAAGAAAGAACAAAACACAGACAGAAAAATAGACTGAGCAAAGATGGGGCCCAAGCTAGCTTAGATAGGAATGGACAGGAAGGCTGCTGTCTGCAATCCGTGAAAAACCCTATGAAAATAAGAGCCAACAAACTGACAGTAAAAAAGGCCCTGAAGACGCTAGGCTTCAAAAAAGGCTATGTCAGTACTCAGGAATATTCTGAAGACAGAGCAACAGGCAAAAGGAGATTCAGCTCACCCCAGCAGGGAATGGCAGAATCCAGAAAAGCAAGGAAAACAAAACACTAATGCAAAAAGGCAAAGCGCAAATCTTAGCTTTAGATGAGCAGGAATCAGACTGGTTTCCTAGAAGTCCACAGAGAAATCACCCGCAGGCCAGAAGGGCGTCGGCAGCCTTATATCCAGTCATTAACTCCACTCAGCCAGTCATCATCATCAGCCCCAGGTGTTTGACAATCAGGCTCACTACCTTTCTTCACCAGAAGAGGGAGTTCCTCGGGCCTCAGTAGTGAAGGGGAAAATGAACTCACAACAGTACCTCCCCCTTGAGGAGGGGTCACTGAACCCTCAACCACGTCACCAGGGCGATCAGGGTGAGCCCGATGAAAGGCACGCACCAATCTTTTGGCATGAATATCAGAGGCAGAGACCCAGGAATTATCCTCCTGACCATAACCCTTCCACTTAACCAAATACTGGAGTCTCCGTCTAGCCAGACGGGAATCCAGTACTTTCTCTACCTCATATTCCATGTTACCTTCAACCAATACAGGGTCTGGAGGTGCAACCCCCGGAACAACAGGTTCAACAAACCTCTTCAACAAAGATTTATGGAACACATTATGGATTATAAATGTGACAGGAAGAGCCAAACGAAAAGAGACCGGATTAATAATCTCCAAAATCTTGTAAGGTCCAATAAATCTAGGCTTAAACTTAGGAGAAGCCACCTTCATAGCAATATTTTTTGATGATAACCACACCATATCACCAACCTTAAACTGGGGACCAATGGTCCTATATCGGTTGGAAAACCGCTGGGCCTTTTCCTGGGAGAGAGATAACTTATCCACCACTTGGTCCCAGATCTGGTGCATTCTCTCCACCACAGTGTCAACACCTGGGCAGGCAGAGGGCTCCACCTGCCCTGAAGAAAATCGAGGATGAAACCCAAAGTTACAAAAAAAAGGTGACATCAAAGTGGCAGAACTAGCTCTATTATTTAAAGCAAATTCGGCCAAGGGCAAAAATGAAACCCAATCATCCTGATCAGCAGAAATAAAACATCTCAAATATGACTCCAAGGTCTGGTTTGTTCTCTCTGTCTGCCCATTGGTCTGAGGGTGAAAAGCAGAGCAGAAGGACAACTGAATTCCCAGCTTGGAACAGAAAGTTCTCCAAAATCTAGACACAAACTGGACTCCTCTGTCAGATACAATGTTCTCAGGAATCCCGTGCAAGCGAACCACCTGTTGTAAAAACAGGGGCACCAATTCAGAGGAAGACGGCAACTTAGGGAGTGGTACAAGATGAACCATCTTAGAGAACCTATCACAAATCACCCAAATAACAGTCATCCTTTGAGAGACAGGCATATCAGAGATGAAATCCATTGAAATATGGGTCCATGGCCTCTTGGGGACAGGCAAAGGCATCAACAACCCACTAGAGCGAGAACACGATTTAGACCGGGAGCACGTCCCACAGGACTGCACAAAATTCCTGACATCACGAGACAAGGAGGGCCACCAAAAAGACCGACTCACCAGATCTCTAGTACCAAAAATACCTGGATGACCAGCCAAAGCAGAGCAATGAACTTCAGACATCACTCTCTTCTTCCACTGGTCAGGAACATACAACTTTCCACTGGGACAACGCTCAGGTTTGTCCTCCTGGAACTCTTCCAGAGCACGTCTCAAATCGGGCGAGATGGCAGAAAGAACTACCCCTTCGCCTAAGATGGTAGCAGGCTTGGTCACCACAGGAGAATCAGCAAAGAAGCTCCTAGAGAGGGCGTCAGCCTTGACATTCTTAGTTCCAGGAAGAAAAGAAACCACAAAATCAAAACGTGTAAAAAACAAGGCCCACCTAGCCTGTCTAGGGTTCAAGAGCTTAGCCGACTCTAGGTAAATCAAATTCTTGTGGTCAGTGAGGACCACGACTTGATGCTTAGCTCCCTCCAACCAATGTCTCCACTCCTCAAATGCCCATTTCATGGCTAACAGTTCCCGATTCCACACATCATAGTTACGTTCAGATGGAGAGAACTTTTGGGAAAAGAAAGCACAGGGATTCATTTTAGATGTTACAGGATCCTTTTGGGACAAAACAGCTCCTGCACCAATCTCAGAAGCATCCACCTCTACCTGGAACGGAAGTGAGACATCAGGTTGCCGCAAAGCCGGGGCGGAGGTGAATCTTCGCTTCAGCTCCTGAAAGGAAGAAACAGCCTCCGGAGACCAATTTAACACATCAGCACCCTTCTTAGTGAAATCAGTCAATGGCTTGGCAATACTAGAAAATTTTGCTATAAATTTCCGATAAAAATTAGCAAAACCCAAAAACTTCTGGAGGGCCTTCAAAGAAGTGGGCTAAACCCAATCGTAAATGGCCTGTACCTTGGCCGGGTCCATTTCAATAGTTGACGGGGACAAAATAAATCCCAAAAAAGAAATCCTCTGTACTCCAAAAAGGCATTTAGATCCTTTGACATACAGGGAATTCTCCCTCAAGATCCGGAACACAGTCTGAATATGTTCCACATGAGAATCCCAATCCTTGGAGAAGATCAAAATATCATCCAGATAGATAATCAAAAATTTATCGGCAAAATCTCGGAAAATATCGTTCATGAAGCACTGGAAGACAGAAGGGGCATTAGTGAGCCCAAAAGGCATCTCCAGGTACTCAAAATGTCCCTCCGGAGTATTAAACGCCGTCTTCCATTCATTCCCATGCTTAATGCGAATAAGATTATACGCCCCCCTGAGGTCAAGCTTGGTAAACCAGCAAGCACCTTTAACTCTGGAGAATAGATCAGAAATAAGGGGTAACGGATACTGATATTTAACAGTAATTTTGTTGAGAGCACGATAATCAATACAAAGTCTTAATGATCCATCCTTTTTGGCTACAAAAAAAAAAACGGCACCTAAGGGTGACGAGGATGGTCTAATATGACCCTTCTCCAACGCCTCCTTAATATAGGATCGCATAGCCTCGTGCTCGGGTACAGATAAATTGAAGAGCCGACCCTTGGGAAATTTACACCCCGGGCTCAGTTCAATTGCACAGTCATAACTCCTATGAGGAGGCAGAGACGCAGACTCATTCTCACTAAATACATCATAAAAGTCCGCCAAATAATCAGGAACATCATGCGACTGAGGAGAGGTGGAAAACACCGGAGCCTCACTAAAGGCACACCGACAACCCCAACTCACCACAGACACAGATTTCCAATCCAAAACTGGATTATGAATTTGTAACCAGGGAAACCCCAGAACAATAGTATCATGCAAATTATGCAACACCAAAAATCTCCAATTTTCTTGATGGTCTGGGGCGACCCGCATTACCACCTGGGTCCAAAACTGAGGTTTATTTTTAGCCAAAGGAGTAGCATCAATCCCACTCAAAGGGATAGGCGTCTGCAGAGGTGTCATCGGAAATCCACAACGTTTAGCAAAATCCAAGTCCATTAGGTTTAGAGCTGCTCCCGAATCCACAAAAGCCTTGGCGGAAAATGTGGACAGGGAGCAGATCAGAGTAATAGTCAGAAGAAACTTAGGTTGAACACCACCAACAGAAAACGTGTGTGCAAGGCGTTTCTCGCGTTTAGGACAGAGAGAAATAATATGTGAGGCATCTCCACAGAAAAAACACAACTTATTATGCCTTCTGAACTCCTGACGCTGCTCTCTGGAAAAAACTCTATCACATTTCATAGGTTCAGACATCTGTTCAACAGGTGGCAACACCTCTCGTGCAGCTCTGCGTTCACGCAAACGCCGATCAACCTGAATGGCTAAAGACATAGAATCGTCAAGACCAGAGGGAACAGGAAATCCCACCATAGTATCTTTTACGGCTTCTGACAACCCCTTCCGAAAGAGAGCAGCCAAGGCATTATCATTCCAGGTAGTAAGTACTGCCCACTTTCGGAATTTTTGACAGTACAATTCTGCAGAATCACGACCCTGGTTCAATGCCAGCAGGGTCTTTTCAGCCTAATCAATGGCATTAGGTTCGTCATACAACAACCCCAAGGCCTGAAAAAATGCGTTCACATTAGTCAGAATAGGATCATCTGGTTTCAAAGAAAACGCCCAATCCTGGGGATCGCCACGCAGCAAAGAGATGACAATTTTAACCTGCTGCGAGGAGCTCCCTGACGAGTTAGGCTTCAAGGCAAAAAATAATTTACAATTATTTTTGAAATTCAAAAATTTAGACCGATCCCCAAAAAATACATCAGGTGCAGGAATCTTTGGTTCAGCAGCATGTGAATGAGCAAGGTAGGCGGAAATTCCCCACACTTCCGCAGCGAGCTGCTCCACACGATCAGACAATTGCTTTATCTCCATTGAGAGAAAAAAAAATTCCCCCTACGGCCTCAGAGATATAGAGGAAAAAATATACACACTTTTTTTTTATATACAATTCTTTCCTGCAATTGAGTACCCTAGGATCTGCGGTATGGCGGGTGATTCTGTTATGATTGAGTCACCATAGGAGGCAAAAATAGAAATGCTAGCTAAGTCCAGAAAACCAGAGAAGTTGGCAGCTATCGGATTGCAGACCCCTGAACCTATCAACACAACTAGCAGTAGCCGTAGGGGGCTCCTACGATGCCCTAGGCCCCTTGATCACAGCCGGAGGACTACATAGCCTAAAGACAGAAAGGGAAATCTAAACTGCCCCAGAGCAGACCCCAAAGCAAAAGGCAGCCCCCCACATATAATGACGGTGAAGCAAGAAGAAAGAACAAAACACAGACAGAAAGATAGACTGAGCAAAGATGGGGCCCAAGCTAGCTTAGATAGGAAAGGACAGGAAGGCTGCTGTCTGCAATCCGTGAAAAACCCTATGAAAATAAGAGCCAACAAACTGACAGTAAAAAAGGCCCTGAAGACGCTAGGCTTCAAAAAAGGCTATGTCAGTACTCAGGAATATTCTGAAGACAGAGCAACAGGCAAAAGGAGATTCAGCTCACCCCAGCAGGGAATGGCAGAATCCAGAAAAGCAAGGAAAACAAAACACTAATGCAAAAAGGCAAAGCACAAATCTTAGCTTTAGATGAGCAGGAATCAGACTGGTTTCCTAGAAGTCCACAGAGAAATCACCCGCAGGCCAGAAGGGCGTCGGCAGCCTTATATCCAGTCATTAACTCCACTCAGCCAGTCATCATCATCAGCCCCAGGTGTTTGACAATCAGGCTCACTACCTTTCTTCACCAGAAGAGGGAGTTCCTCGGGCCTCAGTAGTGAAGGGGAAAATTAACTCACAACAGGGGCTTATTTTAGTTATCCCACAGCTGCCAACACTGCAATACAGACTGACGGAATTTATTTATATCCCACTTTCTAGTTCCACTTTGGAACTTGCAGCTCTTCGGCGTCCCCCTTACTCTCAGGTCAGTCAGGGAACTGCACCTAGGATATCTGGTCGCCAAAAGGGCCGCTTGTTGTGCACTGGCTATTAGGCACGCCACAGCGAGTCCTAGCTGTAGCCAGACAAATCAGCTTATAAAACCCATTCCGTCACTGCCAGTGGTACCCACCTAGCTCAGAACACACTTCGCTGCCACCAGCTCCAATTACTCTATCAATATTTAAATTAATAAAGAGGGTCCAAAGCCAACCCAAATTAGTAGCATAATCAAATTCAGGCACATATAGATTCGTTATAGAACATGGAGAAACGACTAGTAATTTTATATTTTACTCCAAAAAAAGTAGGCAGTGTTTACAGAAGGTATAAGAAGATTTTACAAGATGAGACAATTAAAATATGCACAAAGCAATTACAAATTAAAAGGGAATTAAAACAGAAAATGAACACTCATATGTTACTTAGATCATCCCAGGCAACCATGCTGGTAGGAGGAGCCAGATGTCACAATGCATTGAGGTTCTGGTTGCAGCAGCTTCCCAGGCAAGACTGAAGGCTGGGCTAAGTGCAGTAACTTATGCTTCTGGGCTTGTGACATCACTAAAGGGGCTGAGTTACTACCGCCCTCCCCTTTTCTCAGAGTTACAGATTTGGTTCTGAAAACTTATAACGATCATAACTTGGCTTGAGAACCTAGCAGAATAACGGCAGAACCATCATTCATCTTATTTTGAAATTAGCTTTCTAATGAGTCCAAACTCAGACAGTCTATTCACCTCTGTTCAAGAGAAATCCATTTCTCAGGTTCTTTTGGTGCCAGAACTGGGAAAAACACGGGTCAAGAAGCTTTGTCGACGCACGTTCCAGATATGTCATTTTCATATTTCTACCATAAACTCACGTCGCTCTATGACCAAATGATTAGATTCTAATTGTAGGCTATGAGAAGCCGGCACATTTTGAAGAGACAAAGGCATTCCTTTGGGAGGGGGGATATCACTCACTGGTATCTCAGGTTACAATGAGTGTGTGTGAAGAGGCTGAGGGGGGAGCAGGAAGGAGTGAAAGAGAGCTGATGTTTCATGTTACAGGCTGGGAGTGAAGATGTACAGGCAGAGGGAAGGAAAGGGGGCTCAAACCCTCACCACTGGTATAGCAAAGTTCATTATGTCAATAGAAGATTCTGGAATGTTCTGGAAGGTGTGAAAATAGGGATAATCATACATGATATTTTACACTATTGTGACACCTCCCCCTTTTAGAGTGCGTTAAGGAGGCAGGACCTGTGAGTACTCCGCCATGAACACCTCAGCAGGTTCGCCCCGGTGAGACAACCGATCGGCATTTCCATGCTCACTGCCCTTTTTGTGTTGTACAGTAAAGTCGTACTGCTGAAGGGCAATGCTCCAGCGTAGCAACCTTCTGTTGGTTCCGGACACTGTATGCAGCCAGCTCAGAGGGTTATGGTCGGTTACCACCGTGAAAGTGCGCCCGTACAGGTAGGGCTGCAAACGTTGCAGTGCCCAGACCATGGCCAGGCACTCCTTCTCGATGGTGGAGTATGCCACTTCCCTTGGCAGAAGTTTCCGGCTCAGGTACAACATGGGGTGCTTTTGGTTCCCCGAGTCGACCTGGTGGAGCACAGCACCGAGGCCAAACTGGCATTGGTCTGTACTAGGAATGGCCGACTGCTGTCGACTGCTTTCAACACTGGAGAGCTGCACAGGGCTGTTTTCAAAGCTCGGAAGGCCGCCTCACAGCCGTCTGTCCAGTCGACTGTTTGGGGTAGCTTCTGCTTGGTGAGGTCCGTCAAGGGCTTTGCAAGGGTGCTATAGTCCTGTACGTACTGCCTATAGTACCTTGCAGTGCCCAAGGACATCACCTGTTTCTTGGTCCTGGGGGTGGGCCAGGACACGATTGCGTCCACTTTCTCAGGCTCTAGACTCATGGAACCCCCGCCTACCCGGTGTCCCAGGTAGTGGACCTTGCTCATGCCCATTTGGCACTTTTCCTGCTTGATGGTCAGACCTGCCTGGTGAATATGGACAAAGGAAATTGCCCCACAGAATCAACACAGAGGACTGTGGACAACAAACAACCTATATGAGAAAACAAGCCCTCCAAAAGGTTTTGTACTTTAAAAATAGATTTTTATTGAACAGTGTCATTACATAAGTTAAAAAGGGATGATGACATACAGAGAAAAATAAATGCAAAACTTTTGCAGAGAGGAAAAGTTTTTTGCTCTATATATACTGATAAATCTCAAGATCAAAAAAAAGTATTTTTTATCAATAATTATATAATAATGCAAATACAGACACTTGAGGTCTAGAAATTAGAAGTCATAACAAGGCACACAAAACCAATCCAAGAGGACACCTGGCCAAGGTTTAATATTTGCAGATTTGCAAAGTAAAAATTGCACCAGTCGTTATTCAAGAGTATAATACACAGCCTATAAGTCCCTTTTTGCACACCATGGTCAAATATGCTTGCTTGGAAAATCGATGCAAATGGAACAAATAAAACGTTGCTAAGTGCTGTGCAAAAATAATAGTAAGGTAGAGGTGCAAATATTTACCAGATGTCCAGAGACCGCCACAAAGTACCCCCTGACACGCGTTTCAAATTTCTTCCTCAGAAGGGGTGCATGGTGAATATGCTTGAGCACCTCCTGGAGATGCTGAAGGTATTCCTCTCAGGTGGAACTAAAGACGGCAATGTCATCCAGGTACGCCATGGCGTACTTCTCCAGTCCCCGAATCAGGTGGTTGACCATCCGCTGGAAAGTGGCAGGGGCATTTTTCATGCCGAAGGGCATGACTGCGGACTCGTACAGTCCAAAGGGGGTGATAAAGGTGGATCTCTCCTGCGCCGCAGGGCTCAGGGGAATCGGCCAGTATCCCCAACTCAAATCCATGATGGATATGTATTTTGCGTTCGCCAACCGCTCAAGCAGATCCTCGATGCGTGGCATCGGGTGTGCATCAGAGGTTGTGATGGCGTTGAGCCCCCTGTAGTCCATGCAGAACCGGGTGGTCCGATCCTTTTTGGGCACGAGGACTATAGGTGAGGCCCATGCTCTCTTGGACCGTTGAATCACCCCCAGCTGTAACATCTCATCGATCTCTTGGCGCATAACCTGCTGCACCTCCTCAGAGGTCCAATAAGGTGTTCGCCATAGTGGGGCATGATTCCCGGTGTCCACCTCGTGGGCCGCTAACTCAGTCCATCCGGGTCAATTGGAGAACATGACCCGGAAGAGTTCCTGTGTCGTTAACAACTGCGATCGCTGGGGTACTCAGACGTCAAGGTTAGATTTCAGAAAGGCAGATTTTAAGGGATTCAGAAAGAGAATTGGAGGGATCCAATGGCTGGATATCCTTAAAGACAAAAATGTCCAGGAAGGATGGGAAATCTTGAAAAATGAAATTCTCAAAGCACAGTTGTTAACAATTCCGAAAAGAGGGAAGAATAGGAAGCATTTAAGGAAACCAGGATGGATGAACACAGAACTTAAGCACATGCTAAAAAGGAAGAAAAAAATGTTTATAAAATGGAAAGAGGGAGGCATATCTAAAGAAGAATATAATGCTGTCTGCAGAACCTGCAGGGCACAAATCAGATTAGCTAAAGCTGAAAATGAACTGAGGCTTGCAAGAGATGTCAAAAGCAATAATAAAGGATTTTGGGGATATGTCAAAAGTAAAAGAAAAGTCAAAGATGCTATAGGATTTTTACAGGATGAAAATGATGAAATGGTAAGACAGGATGTTGAGAAGGCTGAACTTTTAAATTCCTATTTGGCATCTGTTTTCTCTCAGAAAGGAAATGCAACATCAACTGTTATTCACTGTCCTATTAAGGGAATAGAAGAATCCAGGATATCTATAAACAGAAAGATAGTGAGGAAACACTTAGCTAACCTTAATGAATTCAAGTCTCCAGGTCCAGATGAATTACACCCCAGAGTACTGAAGGAGATAGCAGAAGAAATTTTTGAACCCCTCTCCATAATCTTTGAAAATTCTTGGAGAACAGGAGAAGTGCCAGAAGACTGGAGAAGAGCAAATGTTGCTCCTATCTTCAAAAAGGGGAAGAAGGTGGACCCAGGTAACTATAGGCCGGTGAGTCTGACTTCTATACCAGGAAAGATCTTTGAACAAATTATTAAACAACATGTATGTCAATACCTGGATAAGAATGAAGTGATTACACAGAGTCAGCATGGGTTTGTAACTAATAAGTCATGTCAGACTAACTTAATTTCCTTCTATGACGGTATCACTGATTGGGTGGATCAAGGAAATGCTGTAGATATAGTATATCTTGACTTCAGCAAAGCATTTGACAAAGTCTCTCATACAATCCTTATTGAAAAAATGACTAAGTATGGAATGGACAAGGCAACTGTTAGGTGGATTCATAACTGGCTTAGTGATCGGACCCAAAGAGTGGTCGTAAATGGCTGCACATCCAGTTGGAAGAATGTCTCAAGTGGGGTACCACAGGGCTCTGTCCTGGGCCCTGTATTGTTCAACATCTTTATCAACGATTTAGATGAAGGAATTGAGGGTAAACTGATTAAATTTGCTGATGACACAAAGCTAGGAGGGATAGCTAATACTAGAGAAGAGAGAGAGGATTCAAAAAGATTTAAATAAACTGGAGAAGTGGGCAGCAACTAACAGAATGGTTTTTAACAGGGAGAAATGCAAAGTACTACATCTGGGCAATAAAAATGAAAAAAGCATATATAGAATGGGAGGAATAGGGCTAAGTGACAGCACATGTGAAAAAGACTTGGGTATACTAATAGATCACAGACTGAATATGAGTCAACAGTGTGATGCAGCAGCAAAAAAGGCAAATGCAATTCTAGGATGTATTAACAGAAGCATACAGTCTAGATCACGTGAAGTCATTATTTCCCTCTACTCCTCTTTGGTCAGACCTCATCTAGAATATTGTGTCCAGTTTTGGGCACCACATTTTAAAAAAGACATCAACAAACTGGAGCAAGTTCAGAAAAGAGCGACCAGAATGGTGACCGGTCTGCAAACCCTGTCTTATGAGGAAAGGTTGCAGGATTTGGGAATGTTTAGTTTGCAAAAGAGAAGACTGAGAGGAGACTTAATAGCTGTCTACAAATATCTAAAGGGCTGTCACATTGTAGAAGGATCAACTTTATTCTCATTTGCACAAGGAAAGACTAGAAGCAATGGGATGAAACTGAATGGGTTCGATCACTAAGCCAGTTATGAATCCACCTAACAGTTGTCTTGTCCATTCTATACATATGACATGACTTATTAGTTACAAACCCATGCTGACTCTGTTTAATCACTTCATTCTTATCCAGGCACTTACATACATACATGTTGTTTAATAATTTGTTCAAAGATCTTTCCTGGTGTAGAAGTCAGACTCACCGGCCTATAGTTGCCTGGGTCCACCTTCTTCCCTTTTTTGAAGATAGGAACAACATTTGCTCTTCTCCAGTCTTCTGGGACTTCTCCTGTTCTCCAAGAATTTTACCAGTGCTTACCTCCATGTTCTCGATAGACCCAACAGCCTTGGCTTGGGCCAGCATGTCTTGGAGGGGGTCTTCCTCCCCGTCCTCGGGCAGGTTGCAGACCGGTAGAACACAGGCTTCACGTTCATGATGAGACTTCATCATGTTGACGTGAAAAGCCTTGCGCCTACACCGATTGTGGTCAAGCGTGACCACGTAGGTGACCGCGTTGAGCTGTTGGTGGTCGACATATGGGCCTTCCCAGGCTGCCTGAAGCTTATCTTTGGTACGGGGACCAGCACCAACACCTGTTGACCCACCTGGTATGTCCGCTCCCGGGCATTCTGGTCGTACCAGTGCTTCTGGTCAGCCTGAGCCTGCGCCATGTTGTCATGTACCAACTGATTCAAGGTCTGCATCTTGTCATGGAAGCGCATGACATAATCCATGATGGACACTTCAGAGGGGTTTGGCTCCTCTTCCTAGGATTCTCTTACCAATCCAAGGGGTCGCTGGACTCACCTGCCATACAGGAGCTCAAAGGGGGAGAACCCCGTTGAGGCCTGCAGAACTTCTCTGTAAGCGAATAGCAGGTGTGGGAGGTACCGCTCCCAGTCGCGCCCTTGGGTCTCAACCAGCAAGCGGAGCATCAGACTGAGGGTACCGTTGAAGCGTTCACACAAGCCATAGGTCTGTGGGTAATACGCACTCGATACCAGCTGCGTCACCTGCATTTTCTTACAGAGAGCCTCCTTTAGGCGAAACATGAATTGGGTCCCTTGATCGGTAAGCATCTCCCTGGGAAATCCTACCCTTGAAAGATGGTCACCAGTGCATCCGCCACCTTATCCACCCTGGTTGAGGACAGAGCTACTGCCTCTGGGTACCAGGTAGCGTAGTCTACCACGGTGAGGATGTATCGCTTTCCAGAGCTGCTGGGGATGGCCAGCGGGCCCACAATGTCCACCGCGATTCTCTGGAAAGGCTCCTCTATCACTGGTAAAGGGATCAGGGGAGCCTTAAGAGCAGGCCCCACCTTCCCCACTCTTTGACAGGTGATACAGGAGCGGTAGTATTGGGTCACATCTGTCCCCATCTTACATAGTAACATAGTAACATAGTTATTAAGGTTGAAGGGAGACTTTAAGTCCATCTAGTTCAACCCATATCCTATCCTAACCTGCCCTAACATGTTGATCCAGAGGAAGGCAAAAAAAACCCATGTTGCCAATAGAAGTGTTGAGACAGCCGGGCCTTAATTTTGCTGATCCCCAAGTGGCCAGCAAGTGGAATCTCATGGGAAATCCATAACAACTCAGCCCTAAATCGATAGGGGACGACCTGCTGTCTTTCCCTCAACCACTCCTTTTGAGATTCTCCGGGTTCTGTCTCCTGATATAACCTTCCTTGTTCCCAGAACACCCTCTCCTTATCAGTCATGGAGGTGGGCGTCTCGGCGATGTCTCTCAATTTCTGCAGGCTAATAAAGTCCGTGGAGCCTCATTTAAGAGTCTCAAACACGGGACTAGCCAGATCTTCCTCCAGGGAAAGACCCAGCCAAGGGGTGGCCCCTTTCGGAAACCACCATTACCACCATGTTAAGTGTCCCTTTAAGTCAATATCCAGCTCTTTTACGAGTTTACAGATATGACAAGGGAAAACCAAGGCCAGGTATCCATCCACAGACAGCTGTTTCGGGTGTTGCCCCTCATCAGAGTGGAGTAGGATTCTGGCTAGGTGGGAGCAATGCCTGGTAGACCAACATCACGAAACAATCACTGACCTCAGGGAGACCAGTCAAAGAAAACACTGCGGCAACCGGCAAAGGACCTCAATCAGTGAAATCCTAGGTGCAATGCTCCCTGTGAAATTCGAATATGCAAATAAAGTCCGTGGAGCCTCATTTAAGAGTCTCAAACACGGGACTAGCCAGTTCTTCCTCCAGGGAAGGACCCAGCCAAGGGGTGGCCCCTTTCGAACAATCACTGACCTCAGGGAGACAAGTCAAAGAAAACACTGCGCTGTTATGAATGAGTCACCGGAGGAGGAAAAAACAAAAATACAAGCTAAGTCCAGAAAACCGGAGAGGTTGGTAGCTAGCGGATTGCAGACCCCTGATCCTATTCACAACAACTAACAGTAGCCGTGGGGTGTTCCTACGGTGGTCCTAGATACCTCGTTCACAGCCGGAGAACTAAATAAACCTAAAGAAAAAAAGGGGAAAACTAAACTGCCCCAGAGCAGACCCCAAAGCAATAGACAGCCCCCAACATGTATTGTCGGTTAAAAACAGATGAAAACACAAACACAGACAGAAAGACAGGCTGAGCAAATGATGGGGCCCTCACTAAATAGATAGGACAGGAAAGAAAAGCAGCTGTCTGCAATCACGCAAAAACCCTGCCAAAAATAATGTCCAACACGTCTGATAGAAAAGGCCCTGAAGTCACTAGACTTCAAAATCACTATATCAGCACTCAGGTATATTCTGAAAACAGAGCAAAGAGATCAACTGATCAGAGACAAAAATGGAATTCAGCCAGTCCCAGCCAGGACTGGCTGAACACAAACACTAAGTAAACCAGACAAAATCTCATGGAACAATAGCAGAGTAAAAACTTAGCTTTAGTAGGCAGGAACTAAACGGAGGCCAGAGCTCAGAGCAGAGAGGATCACCAGCAACCCTACAGGGCGTCGGCGGCCTTATATCCACTCAGAGATTCCGGATGTCCAATCACACTCCACCTGTTCAGATGACAGGTTTTTCCCATCCAAATCAATTTCACTACCTCCTTTCACCAGCAGAGGGAGTTCATCGGACTTCAAAGGTGAACGAGAAAATGAGCTCATAACAGTACCTCCCCCTTGAGGAAGGGTCACCGAACCCTGATCCACGCCACCAGGGCGATCAGGATGGGCCCGATGAAAAGCACGAACCAATCTTTCGGCATGAATATCGGATGCAGACACCCAAGAATTATCCTCCTGGCCATAACCCTTCCACTTAACCAAATACTGGAGTCTCCGTCTAGCCAGACAAGAATCCAGTATCTTCTCAACCTCATATTCCACATGACCTTCAACCAATACAGGGTCAGGAGGTGCCACCACAGGAACTACTGGCTCAACAAATCTCTTTAACAGAGACTTATGAAACACGTTATGGATCTTGGATTGGAAGAGCCAATCGAAAAGAGACCGGATTAAGAATCTCCAAAATCTTGTAAGGTCCAATAAATCTAGGTTTAAATTTTGGAGAAGCCACCTTCATAGAGATATTCTTTGATGACAACCAAACCATATCACCCACCTTAAACCGGGGACCAATGGTCCTATGCTGGTTGGAAAACCGCTGGGCCTTTTCCTGGGAGAGAGACAACTTATCCACCACTTGGTCCCAGATCTGGTGCATTCTCTCCACCACAGTGTCAACACCTGGGCAGGCAGAAGACTCCACCTGCCCTGAAGAGAATCGAGGATGAAACCCAAAGTTACAAAAAAAAGGTGACATCAAAGTGGCTAGCTCTATTATTTAAAGCAAATTTGGCCAAGGGCAAAAATGAAACCCAATCATCCTGATCAGCAGAAATAAAACATCTCAAATAAGACTCCAAAGTCTGGTTTGTTCTCTCCATCTGCCCATTGGTCTGAGGGTGAAACACAGAGAAGAAGGACAACTGAATTCCCTGCTTGGAACAAAAAGTCCTCCAAAACCTAGAAACAAACTGAACTCCTCTATCAGATACAATGTTCTCAAGAATCCCATGCAAGCGAACCACCTGTTGCAAAAACAAGGGCACCAACTCTGAGGAAGATGGCAACTTAGGGAGTGGTACAAGATGGACCATCTTAGAGAATCTATCACAAATCACCCAAATAACGGTCATTCTCTGAGAGACAGGCATATCAGAAATAAAATCCATTGAAATATGGGTCCATGGCCTCCTGGGCACCGGCAAAGGCATCAACAACCCACTAGAGCGAGAACAAGGTTTAGACCGGGAGCAAGTCCCACAGGACTGCACAAAATTCCTGACATCACGTGACAAGGCGGGCCACCAAAAAGACCGACTCACCAAATCTCTAGTACCAAAAATACCTGGATGACCAGCCAATGCAGAGCAATGAACTTCAGACATTACTCTCTTCCTCCACTGGTTAGGAACATACAATTTTCCAATGGGACAACGCTCAGGTTTGTCCTCCTGAAACTCTTCCAGAGCACGTCTCAAATCGGGCGAGAAGGCAGAAAGAACTACCCCCTCACCTAAGATGGTAGCAGGCTTGGTCACAATAGGAGAATCAACAAAGAAACTCCTAGAGAGGGCGTCTGCCTTGACATTCTTAGTGCCCGGAAAAAAAAAGACCACAAAATCAAAACGTGTGAAAAACAAGGCCCACCTAGTCTGTCTAGGATTCAAGCGATTGGCCGACTCAAGGTAAATCAAATTCTTGTGGTCAGTAAGGACCACGACTTGATGTTTAGCTCCCTCCAACCAATGTCTCCACTCCTCAAATGCCCATTTCATGGCTAACAGTTCCCGATTCCCCACATCATAGTTGCGTTCCGATGGGGAGAACTTTCGGGAAAAGAAAGCACTGGGATTCATTTTAGATGTTACCGGATCTTTTTGGGACAAAACAGCTCCTGCACCAATCTCAGAAGTGTCCACCTCTACCTGAAACGGGAGTGAGACATCAGGTTGCCGCAAAACCAGAGCAGAAGTGAACCTCCGCTTCAGCTCCTGAAAGGAAGAAACAGCCTCTGGAGACCAATTCAGCACATCAGCACCCTTCTTAGTCAAATCAGTCAATGGTTTGGCAATACCAGAAAAATTAGCTATAAATTTACGATAAAAATTAGCAAAACCCAAAAACTTCTGGAGGGCCTTCAAAGAAGTAGGCTGAACCCAATCATAAATGGCCTGTACCTTGGCCGGGTCCATTTCAATAGTTGACGGAGACAAAATAAATCCCAAAAATGAAATACTCTGTACACCAAAAAGGCATTTCGATCCCTTAACATACAGGGAATTCTCCCTCAAAATCCGGAACACCGTCCAAACATGTTCCACATGAGAGTCCCAATCCCTGGAAAAGATCAAAATATCATCCAGATAGATGATCAAAAACTTATCCACAAAGTCCTGGAAAATATCATTCATGAAGCACTGGAAGACAGAAGGGGCGTTAGTGAGCCCAAAAGGCATCATCAGGTACTCAAAATGTCCCTCCGGAGTATCAAACGCCGTCTTCCATTCATTCCCATGCTTAATGCGAATAAGATTATACGCCCCCCTGAGGTCAAGCTTCCTAAACCAGCAAGCACCTTTAACTTTGGAGAATAGATCAGAAATCAGGGGTAACGGATACTGATATTTAACAGTAATTTTGTTGAGGGAACGATAGTCAATAGAAGGTCGTAATGAACCATCTTTCTTGGCCACGAAAAAAAAACCAGCACCCAAGGGTGAAGAGGATGGTCTAATATGACCCTTCTCCAACGACTCCTTAATATAGGATCGCATAGCCTCGTGCTCGGGTACAGGCAAATTGAAAAGTCGACCCTTGGGAAATTTACACCCAGGGCTCAACTCAATTGCACAGTCATAACTCCTATTAGGAGGCAAAGACGCAGACTTATTCTCACTAAATACATCATAAAAATCAGCCAAATAGTCAGGAACATCATGCGATTGGGGAGAGGTGGAGAAAACAGGAGTGTCACCAAGAGCACACCGACAACCCCAACTCACCACAGACACAGACTTCCAATCCAAAATTGGATTATGGATTTGCAACCAGGGAAATCCCAGAACAATGGTATCATGCAAATTATGCAACACCAAAAATCTGCAATTTTCTTGATGGTCTGGGGCGACCCGCATTACCACCTGGGTCCAAAACTGAGGTTTATTCTTCGCCAAAGGAGTAGCATCAATACCCCTCAAAGGGATAGGCGTACGCAGAGGTGTCATAGGAAACCCACAACGTTTAGCAAAATCCAAGTCCATCAGGTTCAGAGTCGCTCCCGAATCCACAAAAGCCTTAGCGGAAAATGTGGACAGGGAGCAGATCAGAGTAATTGCCAGAAGAAACTTAGGCTGAACACCACCCACAGCAAATGTGTGTGCAAAACGTTTCTCTCGTTTAGGGCAGAGAGAAATAATATGAGAGGCATCTCCACAGAAAAAACACAGCTTATTACGCCTTCTGAACTCCTGACGTTGTGCCCTAGACAAAACTCTATCACATTGCATAGGTACAGACATTTGTTCAACAGGTGGCAACATTTCTCGTATACTTTTACGTTCACGTAAACGCCGATCAACCTGAATGGCTAATGACGTAGAATCGTCAAGACCAGAGGGAACAGGAAATCCCACCATAGTATCTTTTACGGTTTCTGACAAACCCTTCGAAAGAGAGCTGCCAAGGCACCATCATTCCAGGTAGTAAGGACCGCCCACTTTCAGAATTTTTGACAGTATAACTCTGCAGAATCCTGACCCTGGCTCAATGCCAACAGGGCTTTCTCAGCTTGATCAATAGCATTAGGTTCATTATACAACAACCCCAAGGCCTGAAAAAATGCGTCCACATTAGTTAGAATAGGATCATCAGGTGTCAAAGAAAACGCCAAATCCTGGGGATCGCCGCGCAGCAAAGAGATGACAATTTTAACCTGCTGCGCAGAGCTCCCCGATGAGTTAAGCTTCAAAGCAAGAAATAATTTACAATTATTCTTAAAATTCAAAAATTTTTGACCGATCCCCAAAAAACACATCAGGAGTAGGAATCTTTGGTTCAGCAGCATGTGAATGAGCAAGATAGGCGGAAATTCCCCGCACTTCAGCAGCGAGCTGCTCCACACGATCAGACAATTGCTTAATCTCCATTAAGAAAAAAAAATTCCTCCTACGGCCCCAGAGAAAAAAATATGCAAAAAAAAAATCTAACACTTTTTTTTTTTTTTTTTTACAATTCTTCCCTGCTATTGTTGAGTACCCTAGAATCTGCGGTATGGCTGGTGATTCTGTTATGAATGAGTCACCAGAGGAGGAAAAAACAAAAATACAAGCTAAGTCCAGAAAACCGGAGAGGTTGGTAGCTAGCGGATTGCAGACCCCTGATCCTATTCACAACAACTAACAGTAGTTGTGGGGTGTTCCTACGGTGGTCCTAGACATCTCGTTCACAGCCGGAGAACTAAATAAACCTAAAGAAAGAAAGGGGAAAATTAAACTGTACAGAGCAGACCCCAAAGCAATAGACAGCCCCCAACATGTATTGACGTTGAAAACAGATGAAAACACAAACACAGACAGAAAGACAGACTGAGCAAATGATGGGGCCCTCACTAACTAGATAGGACAGGAAAGAAAAGCAACTGTCTGCAATCACGCAAAAACCCTGCCAAAAATAAAGTCCAACACGTCTGATAGAAAAGGCCCTGAAGTCGCTAAACTTCAAAATCACTATATCAGCACTCAGGTATATTCTGAAAACAGAGCAAAGAGATCAACTGATCAGAGACAAAAATGGAATTCAGCCAGTTCCAGCCAGGACTGGCTGAACACAAACACTAAGCAAACCAGACAAAATCTCATGGAATAATAGCAGAGCAAAAACTTAGCTTTAGTAGACAGGAACTAAACGGAGGCCAGAGCTCAGAGCAGAGAGGATCACCAGCAACCCTACAGGGCGTCGGCGGCCTTATATCCACTCAGAGATTCCGGATGTCCAATCACACTCCACCTGTTCAGATGACAGGTTTTTCCCATCCAAATCAATTTCACTACCTCCTTTCACCAGCAGAGGGAGTTCATCGGACCTCAAAGGTGAACGAGAAAATGAGCTCATAACACTGCGCCAGCCGGCAAAGGCGCTCAATCAGTGAAATCCTAGGTGCAATGCTCCCTGGGAAATACAAATATGCAAATAAAGTCTGTGGAGCCTCAGTTAAGAGTCTCAAACACGGGACTAGCCAGATCTTCCTCCAGGGAAGGACCCAGCCAAGGGGTGGACCCTTTCGGAAACCACCATTACCACCATGTTAAGTGGCCCTTTAAGTCAATATCCAGCTCTTTTATGAGTTTACAGATATAACAAGGGAAAACCAAGGCCAGGTATCCATCCACAGACAGCTGTTTCAGGGTGTTGCCCCTCATCAGAGTGGAGTAGGATTCTGGCTAGGTGGGAGCAATGCCTGGTAGACCAACATCACGAAACAATCACTGACCTCAGGGAGACCAGTCAAAGAAAACACTGCAGCAGCCGGCAAAGGCGCTCAATCAGTGAAATGCCAGGTGCAATGCTCCCTGGGAAATATGAATATGCATATAAAGTCCGTGGAGCCTCATTTAAGAGTCTCAAACACGGGACTAGCCAGATCTTCCTCCAGGGAAGGACCCAGCCAAGGGGTGGCCCCTTTCAGAAACCACCATTACCATCATGTTAAGTGGCCCTTTAACCCCTTAAGCCCCAAGGGTGGTTTGCATGTTCATGACCGGGTCAATTTTTACAATTCTGACCACTGTACCTTTATGAGGTTATAACTCTGGAACACTTCCATGGATCCTGGTGATTCTGACAATGTTTTCTCGTGACATATTGTACTTCATGTTAGTGGTAAAATTTCATTCAAATAACTTGCGTTTATTTGTGAAAAAAGCAGAAATTTGGCAAAAATTTTGAAAATTTTGCAATTTTCCAACTTTGAATTTTTATGCCCTTAAATCACAGAGATACAGCACACAATAAACTTGATAACTAACATTTCCCACATGTTTACTTTACATCAGCACAATTTTGGAACCAAAATTTTTTTTTATTAGGAAGTTATAAGGGTTAAAAATTGACCAGCGATTTCTCATTTTTGCAACACCATTTTATTTTTACGGACCCCTTCACATTTGAAGCCACTTTGAGGGGTCTATATGATAGAAAATACCCAAATGTGACACCATTCTAAAAACTGCACCCCTTAAGGTGCTCAAAACCACATTCAAGAAGTTTATTAACCCTTTAGGTGCGTCACAGGAATTTTTTGAGTATTTAAAAAAAATGAACATTTAAGTTTTTTTCACAAAAAAAATACTTCAGGTTCAATTTTTTTTATTTTACCAAGGGTAACAGGAGAAATTGGACTGCAAAGTTATTGTGCAATTTGTCCTGAGTACGCTGATAACTGATATGTGGGGGGGAACCACTGTTTCGGCGCATGGCAGAGCTCAGAAGGGAAGGAGCGCCGTTTGACTTTTTCAATGCAAAATTGGCTGGAATTCAGATAGGATACCATGTCACGTTTGGAGAGCCCCTGATGTACCTAAACAGTGGAAACCCCCCACACATGACCCCATTTTGGAAACTAGACCCCCCAAGGAACTTATCTAGATATGTGGTGAGAACTTTGAATCCACAAGGGCTTCACAGAAGTTTATAACGTACAGCGGTACAATTGAAAAATCATATTTTTTTCCACAAAAATGATCTTTTAACCCCCAATTTTTATTTTCCCAAGGGTAACAGGACCGTAAAAGTTATTGTGCAATTTGTCCTAAGTACGCTGATACCCCACATGTGGGGGTAAACCACTATTTGGACGCATGGCAGAGCTCTGAATGGAAGCAGAGCCATTTGACATTTTTGGCTGGAATTGAGATCGGACACCATGTCGTGATTGGAAAACCCCTGATGTACCAAAACAGTAGAAACCCCCACAAATGACACCATTTTGGAAACTAGACCCCCCAAGGAACTTATCTAGATGTGTGGTGAGAACTTTGAACCCCCAAGGGCTTCACAGAAGTTTATAACGCCCGGGTGTGAAAGTAAAAAAATCGTATTTTTTCCACAAACATGAACTTGTAGTCACCAATTTTTTTATTTTCCCAAGGGTACCAGGAGAAATTGGACCCCAAACGTTGTTGTCCAATTTGTCCTGAGTGCGCTGATACTCCATATGTGGGAGAAAACTACTGTATGGGCACACGTCGGGGCTCGGAAGGGAAGTAGTGACGTTTTGGAATGCAGACTTTGATGGAATGGTCTGCGGGTGTCATGTGCGTTTGGAGAGCCCCTGATGTACCTAAACTATTGAAACCCCCCACAAGTGACCCCATTTTGGAAACTAGACCCCCTAAGGAACTTATCTAGATGTGTGGTGAGCACTTTGAGCCCCCAAGTGCTTCACAGAAGTTTATAACGCCCGGGCGTGAAAATAAAAAAATCATTTTTTTCCACAAAAATTATATTTTTGCCCCCAATTTTTTATTTTCCTAAGGGCAACAGGAGAAATTGGACCTCAAAAGTTGTTTTGCAATTTGTCCTGAGTATGCTGATACCCTATATGTGGGGGTAAAACACTGTTTGGCAGAGCTTGGAAGGGAAGGAGCACCATTTGACTTTTTCAACGCAGAATTGGCTGGAATTGAGATCAGACACCATGTTGCATTTGGAGAGCACCTGATGTGCCCAAACAGTGGAAACCCCCAATTCTTACTCCAACCCGAACCCCAACACATCCCTAACCCCAACACATCCCTAACCCTAACCCTAGCCCTAACCCTAGCCCTAACCCTAACCCTAGCCCTAACCCTAGCCCTAACCCTAATGGGAAAATGGAAATAAATACTTTTTTTTATTTTATTATTTTTCCCTAACTAAGGGGGTGATAACGGGGGGTTTGATTTACTATTTATGGCGATTTTTATCTTTGGCAGCTGTCACACGCTAAAAGATGCTTTTTATTGTAAAAATAGTTTTTGCATCACCACATATTGAGAGCTATAATTTTTCCGTATTTTGACCCAGCGAGTCATGTGAGGTCTTATTTTTTGCGGGACGAGTTGACGTTTTTATTGGTACCATTTTCGGGCATGTGACATTTTTGATTGCTTATTATTCCGATTTTTGGGACGCAGAATGAGCAAAAACCAGCGTTTCATGAATTTCTTTTGGGGGTGTGCGTTTACACCATTCCGCGTGTGGTAAAATTGATAAAGCGGTTTTATTCTTCAGGTCAGTACGGTTACAGCGATGCCTCATTTATGTCTTTTTTTATGTTTTGTCGGTTTTATGCAATGAAAACTATTTTATATAAAAAATAATTATTTTCGCATCGCTTTATTCTGCGAGCTATAACTTTTTAATTTTTTCGCTGATGATGCTGTATGGTGGCTCGTTTTTTGCGGGACAAGATGACGTTTTCAGCGGTGCCATGGATATTTATATGCGTCTTTTTGATCACGCGTTATTGCACTTTTTGTTCGGCGGTGTGACAATAAATCATTATTTTTTGGTTCGTTTTTTATTTGTATTTTTTAAGGGGTTCGCTAAAGGGGTTAACTAATGGGATAGTTTTATAGGGCAGGTTGTTACGGACGCGGCGATACCAAATATGTGTACTTTTATTGTTTTTTTTTGTTTTTTTATTTCCAAAAAATGGATTTATTGGGGGAATATTTTTTTTTCTAATTTATTTGGCGATTTTTTTAAAATTATTTTAACACTTTTTTTTTTTTTTTTTAACTTTATTAGATAGTCCCAGGTGGGACATCACTGTCCTGTGATGTCATATCTGTAAACTCGTAAAAGAGCTGGATATTGACTTAAAGGGCCACTTAACATGGAGGTAATGGTGGTTTCCGAAAGGGGCCACCCCTTGACTGGGACCTTCCCTGGAGGAAAATCTGGCTAGTCTCGTGTTTGAGACTCTTAAATGAGGCTCCACGGACTTTATTTGCATATTCGTATTTCCCAGGGAGCATTGCACCTAGGATTTCACTGATTGAGCGCCTTTGCCGGCTGCGGCAGTGTTTTCTTTGACTGGTCTCCCTGAGGTCAGTGATTGTTTGGTGATGTTAATTTCTGCAGGCTCGCATATTTCCAGAATCCGTCCTTTCCTCATCCCTCAATCTACTAAAATGCTTGTGCATGCCCTCATCATCTCCCGCCTCAACTACTGCAATATCCTTTTCTGTGGTCTCCCTGCTAACACCTCACACCTCTCCAGTCCATCCTTAACTCTGCTGCCTGACTAATTCATCTTTCTCCTCACTACTCCTCCGCTTATCCCCTCTGCAAATCTCTTCACTGTCTCCCATTCCCTCAGCATATCCAGTTCAAATTACTAATACTGACATACAAGGCCATCTATAACCTGTCTCCCCCATGTTCGGTCATCTCAAGACCTCCTTCTCTCCTCCACACTTATTCTCTCCTCACCCAACCGCCTCCAAGACTTCTCCCAAATAGCCCCCATCCTCTGGAATTCTTTGCCCCAACATGTCCGACTATCAACCACATTCGGATCCTTCAGACGGAACCTTAAAACCCACCTCTTCAAGAAAGCCTACAGCCTGCAATGACCCCGCTACCTACTCACCATGACCGGAGATATCACCTCAACCAACACCGGAACTGCTGCAACCCACCAACATACTGTCTCCTTCCCCACCATCCTGTAGCATGTAAGCCCGAAAGGGCAGGGTCCTCTCCCCTCTGTATCAGTCTGACATTGTAAGTTTGTTTACTGTAAGTGATATTTGTAATTTGTATGTAACCCCTTCTCATGTACAGCACCATGGAATCAATGGTGCTATATAAATAAATAATAATAATAATAATAATCTGAGTGCAGAGTGGCCTGGAACTGCTGGGTGGAGGCAGCCAGAAGTGACATCAAGGTCCCCTCCACACTGGGACCCTCTGGAACCTGCTCTGGGTTCAGTCACTCCTATGGTGGAGGAGGGTCCAGAAGGCAATGCGCTTCCTGTGATCCGGGCACTCTAACTGCGTGTGACAGAGGCTACGTATGCTGTCTCCCCGGGGATTTCTACAGACCCATCAGCCGGCGCTGCTATGGGCTCTACCTCCCCAACATTTCAGGATCAGTGCTACTTATGTGCCAGTTACCTTCCGGAGTGGCACTGGTCACTTGCACGGCATCACCTTCCTCACGGTTCCCATGCACCTCCCCATTTCCTTAAGCACCGTCACTTGCTCCTTCTAGGGGTTCCTCAGCCGTCTCACTCCACAGAGCGACGTGGCTGAGCACTCCTGTACCTGTGGACACATCTACTGTTTCAGAAAAAGGGTTATCAGGTTCAGTTGGCACAGATACATCATTATCAGCATCATTCATAGGGAAAAATTGTCAGGTAACACATTTAGTTTCCCATCATCATCATCAGGGTTAACATTACCCTTATTATCAGGTTGGGGAGGGGTGTCAGGGACATAGTATGCAACCATCCTCCCCAAATCAGTCCCCAACGGTTTTCCCCAGAATAAACTCTTCAGGGGCCACCAGTTCAGGCCGGATGAGGGTTTGTTCAGCCCCGGTGTCCTTGAGGCCTCTAGCGAAACGGGCCCCACACAGACATGCTGCATGTTGTCACCCATCCTCCCAACCACCCCCCCCACCAAAAGAACAGATGCATTGGGCCCGGAGGCCTTGGCTGGGGGGTTCTTCTGCCTCTCCAGACAGGTGGCACTGAAATGACCAGTCCGATTGCAGGCAAAACACTTGAGAGTGTCTGAAGTAGGCCTGGTGTTGGCAAAAGAGACAGGGCCTCCGAAGGGATGGGGTTTGATGGGGTTTGATGTAGGCTTACCCCCTCTCCAGCTGGCGGTGACTGGATTCTGTGACTCCGGCTTCCGGTTGACTTCATAGGTGTCGGCGATCTGTGCTGCTTTGTCCGCATTCGTTGGCTCTCAGTCCAGTTTGAACTGTCGAACCTCAGCTGGGCAAAGATGTAAGAACTGGTCTTTGATCATCAGGTCCTTCAGCAGCTCAAAGGTGTTCACTGACAGTCCATGGATCCATTGGTCAAAGTGGGTCCTGAGTCCTTGCATCACATCGCTAAAACTGTCGTGTGGGCCACGTTGGAGGTTCCGGAACTTCTTGCGGTATACCTCAGGGGTCAGCCGGTATCTGGTGATCAGGGCATGCTTGATGGCGTCATAGTTATCTTGATCCTGAGGGAGAGAAGCAAACGCTTCCAGGGCTTTGCATTTTAGCCATGGGGTCAGGTACCTGGCCCATTGGTCTGTAGGCAGCTGGTACTGTCTGCAGACTTTTTCAGGGGCCCACAGAAAAGTGTCCAAGTCCCCGTCCTTTTCCATCACGGAAAAGTGCTCTGGCCGGGACTTCGGGATCTGAGTGCTGCTGGGCTCACGGCTCCAGGCTGCGGAAGGCATCACATCTTGTCAGAGCAGCTCCAGTTCATGGGCTCTCTGAGCTTGGTGCTCGGCTCTCTGAGCCTTCCGCTGCTCTTCTTGAGCTTGCATGATCAGTCGCAGACCTCCAACATGGTCTTCGGCAAGGAGTTGTTGTAGGGCCATTTGCAGATAGGGGTCCACGACTCCTGGTTGCCAGTAAGGCCGGCCTGCACCAGCTGGTCCTCTGCAGCTGCACCATTGGCACGGGTGCTGCCTTCTGCACCTTGGCTCTCCTCCCATTGCAACAGAGCCGCGACCAACTGGTCTTTGGTTTTGTCGGCGGCGTCAATCTGGTTTGTCGTGCACAGGGCCCTAAGGGCATCCTTCTTAAGCTGCTTATAATGAGATTCTCCCCGCGTAGCCATGGTTGCCAAATAAAAGATAGGATAGAAAAACAAAGAGAAGGGAGGGGGTAATCGCAAGTACACACAATTGTCTCAGGACTAATAATCACTGAGTTCGTTCTCCAAAACTTTACTGCAGGGTCCTCGGAAGAACTGTTCAAGTCTTAAGTGAGAATGATTGCTCAAACCAGATCACTAATGCTCTATGATCCCACCGCTCTGCCACCAACATGTCACGATCAGGGGGTGACCTTTGGCCAGCACACGGCTATTACATGTTCAGGAGCGCTTATTTTAGTTATCTCACCTCTGCCACAATGTGATGAAAAACAGGAAGCTAGTCTTGACCTATCAATGTACCGCAGGGGGGCTTATTTTAGTTATCCCACCGCTGCCACCACTGCATTACAAACTGCCGGGATTTATGTATATCCCACTTTCTAGTTCCACTTTGGAACTTGCAGCTCTCTGGCGCCCCCCTTACCCTCAGGTCACCCTAGGATATTTGGTCACCGGATGAGCCGCTTGTTGTGCACTGGCTATTAGGCACACCACAGAGAGTGAATTATAACTAGTCCTAGCCGCAGCCAGACAAATCAGCTTATAAAACCTGTTCCGTCACTGCCAGCGGTACCCACCTAGCCCAGAACACACTTCACCGCCACAGCTCAGATTGCTCTAGCAATATTTAAATTAATAAAGAGGGTCCGAAGCCAACCCAAATTAGTAGCGTAATAAACTTCAGGCACATATAGATTTATTATAGAACATGGAGAAATGACTAGTAATTTTATATTTTACTCCAAAAAAGGTAGGCAGTGTTTACAGAAGGTATAAAAAGATTTTTCAAGATGAGACAATTAAAATATGCACAAAGCGATTAGAATTAAAGAGGGAATTAAAACAGAAAATGAACACTAACATGTTACTTAGATTATCCCAGGCAACCATGCTGGTGGGAGGAGCCAGATGTCACAATGCATTGAGGGTCTGGTTGCAGCTGCTTCCCAGGCAAGACTGAAGGCTGGGCTAAGTGCAGTAACTTATGCTTCTGGGCTTGTGACATCACTAAAGGGGCTGAGTTACTACCGCCCTCCCCTTTTCTCAGAGTTACAGATTTGGTTCTGAAAACTTATAACAATCATAACTTTGCTTGAGAACCAAGCAGAATAATGGCAGAGCCATCATTCATCTTATTTTGAAATTAGCTTTCTAATGAGTCCAAACTCGGACAGTCTATTCACCTCTGTTCAAGAGAAATCCATTTCTCAGGTTCTTTTGGTGCAAGAACCGGGAAAAAGACGGGCCATGATGCTTCGTCGACGCACGTTCCAGATATGTCATTTTCATATTTTTACCATAAACTCATGTTGCTCTATGACCAAATGATTAGATTCTAATTGCAGGCTATGAGAAGCCGGCACATTTTGAAGAGACTAAGGCATTCCTTTGGGAGGGGGGATATCACTCACTGGTATCTCAGGTTACAATGAGTGTATGTGAAGAGGCTGAGGGGGGGAGCAGGAAGGAGTGAGAGAGAGCTGATGTTTCATGTTACAGGCTGGGAGTGAAGATGTACAGGCAGAGGGAAGGAAACAGGGGTCAAACCCTCACCACTGGTATAGCAGAGTTCAGTATGTGAATTGAAGATTCTGGAATGTTCCGGAAGGTGTGATAATAGGGATAATTATAAATGATACTTTACACTATCGTGACACTCCACTATGGTGAAGACCAAAGAGCTGTCGATGTACACCAGAAACAAAATTGTAGCCCTGGACCAGTCTGGGAAGACTGAATCTGCAATAGGCAAGCAGCTTGGTGTGATGAAATCAACTGTGGGAGCAATAATAAGAAAATGGATGACATGAATGACATACAAGACCACTGATAATCTCCCTCAATCTGGGGCTCCACGCAAGATCTCACCCCGTGGGGTCAAAATGATCCCAAGAACGGTGAGCAAAAATCCCAGAACCACACGGGGGGACCTAGTGAAGGACCTGCATAGAGCTGGGACCACCGTAACAAAGGCTTCCATCAGTAACACTACGCCGCCAGGGACTCAGATCCTGCAGTGCCAAACGTGTCCCCCTGCTTAAAGGGAACCTGTCACCCCCCAGGCGTTTTTAAGTAACACAGCCACCTTGTGCAGCACTAATGCTGCATTCTGTCAAGGTGGCTCTTTTATTTAGCGTCCCTTTCACCACAGAAATAATCGTTTTTAAAATTTGTCAGACATACCTGTTTTTTGACCTTGGGGGGCAGGTCTTCCCCCCCTCTGACTCAGATGCCTCACATCTGTCACTCATTTCTTCCTGCCTTGTTTGCTCCGCCTCCTCATCGTTCTTTTGAAATCCTGGCACCTGCGCTGTACTATATGTTCTAGGGCGTGCGCAGTTAGCACTGCCCGTTTTCTCTCATCACATTCTGGCCTTCGTTTCATGCCTGCATGGATGCATGGCCAGAGATCCCGCCCCGCAATGTGAATAAATCATAAGCAACTGTGGGGTGGGATCTCTGGCAGCGCATCTACGCAGGCGCGATAGGAAGGCCAGGATGTGATGATAGAGAAAGGGCAGCGCTAACTGCGCATGCCCAATAATATATAGTACAGCGCAGGAAGAAATGAGTGACGGATGTGAGGCATCTGTGTCAGAGGGGGGAAACACCTGCCCCCAGGTCAAAAAACAGGTATGTCTGACAAATTTTAAAAATGATTATTTCTGCGGTGGAAGGGACGCTAAATAAAAGAGCCACCTTGACAGAATGCAGCATTAGTGCTGCACAAGGTGGCTCTTTTACTTAAAACCGCCTGGGGGGTGACAGGTTCCCTTTAATCCAGTACATGTCCGGGCCCGTCTGAAGTTTGCTAGAAAGCATTTGGATTATCCAGAAGAGTATTGGGAGACTGTCATATGGTCTGATGAAACCAAAGTAGAATTGTTTGGTAGAAAAAAAAATTGTTTTGTTTGGAGGAGACAGAATGCTGAGTTGCATCAAAAGAACACTGTACCTACTGTGAAGCATGGGGGTGGCAACATCATGCTTTTGGGCTGTTTCTCTGCAAAGGGACCAGGATCTCTGATCCATGTACATGAAAGAATGAATTGGGCCATTTACTGTGAGATTCTGAGTGAAAAATGAGGAGATCTGCATGGAGGAATGGGTCAACATATCACCAACAGTGTGTGCCAACCTTGTGAAGACTTACAGAAAACGTCTGACCTCTGTCATTGCCAAGCAAAATATTGAGATGAACTTTTGTTAATGACCAAATACTTATTTTCCACCATGATTTGAAAAATAAATCTTCCCAAATCAGACAAGGTGATTTTCTGGATGTGTTTCCTCATTGTGATTCTCATAATTGTGGTCTACCTGTGATGTCAATTACAGGCCTCTCCCATCTTTATAAGTGGGAGAATTTGCACAATTGGTGGCTGACTAAAGACTTTCTTCCCCACTGTATATATATTTATATTACATTTAATATTTGACGAATATTTCCTTTGAAAACGATGTGTAAATGACATAGAGAATTTCTGTATGTAAAAGCTCATGTTAACATCACATTGCAATTGGACAGCAATCGCACTGCATTCCGATCTAAATCGGATGCTAGGTGTGAAAATTGGATTGTACTCGCATTACACTTGCATTATAATCGTTCAACTTTGCAGGAACAAAATCGGACTGATTTTAAAATCGCTAGTGTGACTCCGGCCTTAATCTAAATATATCGTTGGATGATCAGAATCATTGGATGAGAAAATTATAGAGAAAAAGAAGAAAAGGTTAACGCTTTGTGTGCCAGCTCTATTGTTACCTGTTAGGTTTCTGGCTGTGGTCAGCAGCTTCTTTATTTCGACTGCTTCATCATTGGAGAGTCCATTTTTTACACTGCAAATGTGAAAAACTGCTAATCACATGTTTACGAATAGAAAATCCTACAGAGACTGTTCACACTGTTAAATTCATTAAGGCTCTGTGCGCACGATGCGGATTGTAAGCGCTTTTGCCGAGTTTTTTAGCCGCAAAAACACTTACACAACGCAACCCATTAAATTCAATGGGATTCCGCACATGCTGTGCTAATGCTGCGTATTTTTCTGCAGCGTAATCGCATTGTGTAAAAATATGCAGCATGTTCATTCTTTGTGCGGAATTGCGGTGATTCCGCACACATAGGATTGCATTGAACCGCTTACTTTACGCATGTGGCTATGCCCATCATGCATAAAGTGAGCGCTTCATGTGCGGATGGTACCCAGGGTTTGGAGGAGAGGAGACTGTCCTCCAGGCCCTGGGTACCATATCCCTGTTAAAAAAAGAATTCAAATAAAAAATTGTGATATACTCACCCTCTGGCGGCCCCCGGAGTCTTTCCGCCTCTCAGCCACGCTGCCGGCATATTCCGTTCCCAGGCGTGCTTTGCAAGAATCACCCCAGATGACGTAGCGGTCACACGACCGCTATGTCATCAAAGGTCCTTCACGCAAAGCATGCCTGGGAACAGAACTTGCCAGCAGCGTGGCTGAGGAAATCGGGGGCTTTCAGAAGGTGAGAATAACCATATTTTTATTTTTTTTATTATTTTAAACATCCTATCTTTTAGTACTGATGCCGCAGAGGCCGCATCAATAGTAATAAGTTGGTCACACTTGTCAAACACTGTGTTTGACGAGTGTGACCAACCTGTCAATCAGTTTTCCAAGCGATGCTACAGATCACTTGGAAAACGCTAGAATTCTGCAAACTAAATACACTTGCAAAACGTTAGTGTTTGGCGGGAATACGCATGCCAATTCTGCATGCATATTTCCCGCGGCAGGGAGTTGTGGCAATGCTGCAGAAATTTCCGCAGTACTTCCGCAACGTGTGCACATAGCCTAGCTTTAAGGTTTATTATCAACTCACACAGTGGTCTTCTAACAATTTCCATACATATCCAATCATTTGTGTGAATATCACTTATTTTGACATCTGCCCCTTACGGTTTGACTCTAGGATTCATCTGCCACTACGGTTACCATTGGATCTGTCCTGCCTCGGTTCCCCTGGATGAGCATACGCAGTGCCGTCTTACCTGGCCCCAGCCTAGTTCTGGTGTGCCTGCACTGTAAGGGGGTGGCAGGTCCCCTCAGTTGCGCCCTCCCCTCCTTCTGTGTGACCCCCCCGTGCACTTCATGTACATATGTATTTTTTTTGTGTTATTATGTTGTATTTCTATTGTAATGAGAAGCTTGTCATGTAATGTAATGTTTGATATTTGTTTATGCAATAATTGCATTGTCCCTGATCTGATGTAATATGCTGTGCTGATTTTGCCCTGTAACCTTGTGCTATGTCATTAATATTTCATATGTTTTACTGTTGTTAGCTTAGGGAAAGCAACATTTAAAAATAGGGGCTGGCCCAGCAGCAGCAGAGAGGCTGGACTTGCAGCCAGGAGGAGAGAGGAAGCTGTTGCTTCCTCAGAACTGCCCTGATATGTTGGCAAGGGCAGACGTGTTTCTAGACGGGGCGCTGCCAGACTCCAAGGACTCTAAGAACTCCAGGGACTCAAGAAGGGTCCCAAAGACTAAAGGGCTAAGAACTGCAATATGGACCCCGGACTCTAGAAGGGCCCCAACTGGAGGGGTTAGAAGCACCCTGACTCCAGTGAGTGGAATTCCTCTAATCTTTGGCTGCTGCAGCTGCTGTGGGTGCGGTTGGAGAGCGTGACAGGGAGAGAGTAGGAAAACCACTGTTGTACTCATGACCTTTGTCTGCTTCACCATTGTTCAATAAAGGAATTGTTTCCCTGTTGGACAACAGTTGCTTTTGTGTACTTTGGAATGTCTGGACTGCTGTGGCCAGAAGAGAAGGTAATATGTGGGAAAAACTGCATCAATCCCGTATTACATGTACAAGGGGCCGGGAGTACTCGCTGACTGTGTTCTCAGTAGACTTTGCCTGTGAACTGTGTCTTTAAATAGCTCGTCCACAACTACCCCCCGGTTGCCCTTGTTACAGCACCATGGGCATTGAGTTTTTTCTAAGTTAGGGTTATATATACGTTATACATTACATTAGATGCATTTGTGCACTGTCTGGTCCTAATCCTCAATAAAAGTCTGTCGCACAGATTTTATCTTCTTCTGTTACACACAGCAATATCCAGTCTATTGGAGTGCACTAAATATACTGGATATTACCCTTAGCTCATTATACATTTTACAGCATATTGCAAAAATATTCATCCCCTTGGCATTTTAGCTTTTTTGTTACATTACAACCTGTGTGTAAATATTATTATCGGACTTGTGTGTGATGCATCAGCACTAGAGTTGAGTGACTTTTGTTTTTTTAGGGTCGCGTTTCGTTTCGTGAAACCCGACTTTTCCAAAAGTCGGGTCGAGCAAGATCGTCCGATTATAGGGAAAAGTCGGGGTCGTCCCGAAACACGAAACCCAATGTAAGTCAATGGGGAATAAAAGTCGGCAGTGAGAGGAGGACAGGAAACACACCAACAGTGCCCATTTGAATGCCAAAAGCATCAATTCTTCTTTCTTAAGCTTGTCAACCTTAATTAACTTCATAATACAAGTTACGCACTGAAAAATGGGGGTTATTTGGCTAAAGTTGTGGGGGGGGAGGGCTGGCTGCAGGTTTTCATGTGCCCTGGGCGAAAGAGCGCCCCTTTAACACATACCACAACTCATCATGCTCCGATACGGCAGAGAAATAGCGGTATAGTACAATGAAAAATACCTCACTTTTTACATCTCATGACGAGGCCTATCTATTTCTCCATACAGAATCATTGGTCCCATATAATGTTTGAAACAGTATATGATGAGCTCCACATAATGCTACAGTATATGTTGGTCCCCATGGATGAAGCTCCACTGTCTTATGGGCCCAAATAATGCTCCAAACATAATGGGCCCCATTTCTAATGCTCTAGTGTATAATGGGCCCTGTAAATGCTGCTCCAGTGTCTGATGTCCACCTTTGGAATGTTCCAGTGTATGGTGGGCCCCATCTATCATTCTCCAGAGTATAGTGCTCCCCAAAAATTGCTGTCCCAACATTGAAAACAATCAAATAAGTCTCCTCGCTAGGGAATCCCTGTACTTGTCTGGACAGGTGCTGTAGCTTGCTTAACAGCTCGCCAGCCGTTCTCACGCCCAGTATGGATTGCACGTGATTGCACAAAGGTTAGAAAGGGTACCGTATCCCCAGATAACATGTATGGATAGCGTATACATTCAAAATATATGTCTCAGGAGGCAGGCTCAGACGGTGTTAGGCCCAGTATGGATTGCACGTGATTGCACAAAGGTTAGAAAGGGTACCGTATCCCTGGATAACATGTATGGATAGCGTACACATTCAAAATATATGTCTATACAGCATGAGGCAGGCTCAGACGGTGTTAGGCCCAGTATGGATTGCACGTGATTGCACAAAGGTTAGAAAGGGTACCGTATCCCCGGATAACATGTATGGATAGCGTACACATTCAAAATATATGTCTATACAGCATGAGGCAGGCTCAGACGGTGTTAGGCCCAGTATGGATTGCACGTGATTGCACAAAGGTTAGAAAGGGTACCGTATCCCTGGATAACATGTATGGATAGCGTACACATTCAAAATATATGTCTATACAGCATGAGGCAGGCTCAGACGGTGTTAGGCCCAGTATGGATTGCACGTGATTGCACAAAGGTTAGAAAGGGTACCGTATCCCCGGATAACATGTATGGATAGCGTACACATTCAAAATATATGTCTCAGGAGGCAGGCTCAGACGGTGTCAGGCACAGTATGGATTTGACGGCCCAGATTACACAGCGGAGGAGCAGGGAGAGGTAAAGATTGCAAATGCTGGGGCCCTGCCCAAGCAAGGGGGGCCCACTCGTGGGCGACGGTACTGGCACTGGGCCCCTCATAGTACAGCGGTGTGTCTGACGGCGGGTGTGCACCACCACCGTCAGAGACACTTGATTGCACTATGAGGGACCCTGTGCCAGTGCCCGCGCCCAAGAGTCGGCCTACCCACCTGTCCAGGGCAACGGCACTCGCACGGTGTCGTGCGGTAGGTGGTGACCCCGGCCATGGGGGGGGAGGCAGCACAGTTAGAGAGTTTTAGAAAGTGGCATATGTTGATGTTGGACATTCAACTGATGCAAAAGGCGAAATAGGTGAAGTACCAGGAAGAGGTGGACCATAGTAAGCCATTTTTCTGTCACCCTATGTGTCATCAGGGGAAGGTGGGACAAAATCCTTGGAAACCCATGCGTGGTTAATTTTAATGAAGGTTAGATCATCCACATTTTGGGTTGACAGACGGGTCCTTTTTTCTGTCAGGATTGATCCAGCTGCACTGAAGACTCTGTCCGATAGCACACTTGCAGCTGGGCAAGCGAGCTCCTGTAATGCATATTGGGCCAATTCAGGCCAGGTGTCCAGTTTAGCGGCCCAATAGTCAAAGGGGAATGACCTGTGTGGGAGAACATCGATATGGGAGGAAAAGTAGTTTGTAACCATAGTTGACAACTGCTGTCTCCTGTCACTTTCCATCGATGCTGTATTACCAGTTGTGTGAGCGGTATTTGAAAAATCAGTCCACAACATTGTCATGAAACCCCTGTCTCCAACGCCACTTCTGCTGTGTGCACCACGAACACCTCTGCCAAGCTGCCCCCGGCCCGTACGGCTCGTGTGAGAACCATCACCGCTGCTGTGTGCTGGGAATGCCTCAACCAACCGATTTACCAGAGTTGCTTGTTTATTAGCCAATATTAGGTCAAGGTTCTCCTGTGGCATGATGTTTTGTAATTTGCCTTTATAGCGTGGATCCAGGATGCTGGCCAACCAGTAGTCATCATCGTTCATCATTTTGGCAATGCGGGGGTCCCTTTTTAGGATCCGCAAGGCATAATCTGACATGTGGGCCAATGTTCCCGGTGTCAATGATGCACTGCGAGTGCTGGGTGGAGGAGCACTTTCTGGCAAATCCACATCCCTCCAGTCACGCACAAACCCTGTACCAGACCTTGCCACGCCAACATTTTCACTTGCCCCACGAGATGCATCCTCCTCCCCTAAGTAATCATCCCCATCCTCCTCCTCCTCCTCCTCTTCTTCCTCCACCTCGTCCAGGAGAGGTCCCTGAGCAGACAATGGCTGAATGTCATCAAGGATTCCCTCCTCCTCTTCCTCCTCATCAACATTGGCTGCAGACGCCTGCTCCTTAAGGTGCGTCAAAGTTTGCATGAGCAGACGCATAAGTGGGATGCTCACGCTTAGGATGGCGTCGTCTGCGCTTACCAGCCGTGTGCATTCCTCAAAACACTGAAGGACTTTACAAAGGTCTTTCAGCTTCGACCACTGCACACCTGTCAACTCCATGTCTGCTCTCAAAGTGCCTGGCCGTGTATCCTCCCACAAATGCATTATGGCCTGCCTCTGCTCGCACAGCCGCTCCACCATGTGCAGGGTGGAGTTCCACCTTGTTGCAATGTCGATAATGAGGCAGTGGTTGGGAAGGTGGAGCAATCGCTGCAGCTTCTGCATACGAACGGAGTGTACAGGCGACCGGCGGATGTGCGCGCACAGTCTTCGCACCTTCTGGAGCAGGGCTGTTAACTCCGGATAATTTTTGAGGAAGCACTGCACCACCAGGTTCAAGGTGTGAGCCAAGCAAGGTATGTGGCTGAGTTTTGAAAGGGCTATGGCTGCCACAAAATTACGGCCGTTATCACTAACTACCTTGCCTGCCTCAATATGTACACTGCCCAGCCATGACTCAGTTTGTCGCTTCAAGTACTCGGCCAGCACCTCGGCGGTGTGTCTGTCGCCCAAACACATCATCTGCAACACAGCCTGCTGACGCTTTCCACTAGCTGCTCGATAGGGGGACACCTCGTGTGCAACAGTGGCAGCTGCAGATGGAGTGCTCGTACGACTGCGCTCTGTGGACGAGCTTTCGCTTCTGGAGGAGGAGGAGGAGGGTCGAACGCCTACAGCCAACTGTTTCCTATACCGTGGGCTAGGCAGCACTGTCCCACCACCGCTGTCCCCTGTGGACCCTGCATCCACCACATTAACCCAGTGCGCAGTGATGGACACGTAACGGCCCTGGCCATGCCGACTGGACCATGCATCAGTTGTGAGGTGCACCTTTCCGCTCACTGACTGCTTGAGTGCATGGACAATGCGGTCTTTCACATGATGGTGGAGGGCTGGGATGGCTTTGCGAGAGAAGAAGTGGCGACTGGGTAGGTCATAGCGTGGTACTGCATAGGCCATGAGTTCGCGGAAAGCTGTGCTTTCCACCAACCGAAAGGGCATCATCTCAAACGAGATTAGTTTGGCAATGTGGGCGTTCAAACCCAGTGTACGCGGATGAGAGACTGAGTACTTTCTTGACCTACTCATAGTGTCTGGGAGGGTGAGCTGGACTTGAGAGCTGCATATGGTGGAAGTAGCGGTGGACAGGGCGGACTGAGAGAGGGTTGATGATGGTGATGGAGTTGGTGTTCTTTCTGATGGCCTAGAATCAGTCTTTCGTTGATATAACAGTGGGATTCCCTGACTGCTGTGGTCTTGCCTCGACACCTCAACATTTGCTGCTGTGCTAACCGGTGGGCTTACAGTGGGGGAAACAATGTAGCGTTGCTGACTACCTTCGTTGTGATCAGTTGCACATGTGGCACTTGAGGTTTGGTGTTGTGTCCACGCTTGCAAGTGCATGCTGGTTAAATGTCTAAGCATGCAACTGGTATTCAAATTTTTCAGATTTTTCCCTCGGCTAAAGGTCTTTGCGCACTTCTTACAGATAACCTTGGCCTGATCATGAGGATTTTGTTCAAAAAAGTGCCACACTGCACTCTTCCTACTTTGGCAGACATTTTGCGGCCTAGCACGCTGTGATCTTTTGACCCTCTGGACAAGCTGTCCAGCAACTCTTTTAATGTTTGGAACCTGTCTTTGGAGTGCTCCGGGCCTGCCAGATAACAGCTGTTGCGATGTCGATGTCTGCTGTGGATGCTCCTCATCTGAGCTATTGGAAGCAGCACCCTCTTCCCCCAATGGATGCCAATCTGGGTCAACAACTGGGTCATCCATCACCTCCTCTTCTATGTCATGTGCACCTTCCTCTGTGTCACCGTGTATGGTGGTATAGTGTGCGGGAAGGGGCACCTGAGTCTCATCAGGGTCAGAATCTGGCTCTGTACACTGCGAGGACAATGTAGTGCTCTGAGTGAATGTACCAGCAGAATCATCCATCAGCGGCTGTGCATCAGTGCACTCCATGTCAGATTCATCTTGGCCTGGGTAATTCACCATTTGACTTGATAATCCAGGCATGGTATGTGAAAACAGCTCCATGGAGTAATCAGTAGTATGGCCTGCGTCATCCTTCAATCTTGGTTGGGGTGAAGGACACAAGGAAAGGTGTGGTTCATGAACATGAGCCTCCAATGACGACTCAGTGCTTTTACTTTTTACAACTGAAGAAGAGGAGGCGATAGAGCTGGAGGCTGAGTCAGCAATGTAAGACAAAACTTTTTCCTGATGCTCTGGCTTTAAAAGCGGTTTGCCAACTCCTAGAAAACTAAGCGTTCGAGGCCTTATGTAGCCAGACGATGACGCAGGGTCAGCACCTCCTGCATTCGGTCCTATTTTGCTCTTGCCACTACCATCAGATCCACCACCAACACCATCATTACCAGCTGCCAACCCCCGCCCAATTCCACGGCCTCTTCCACCAGCCTTCCTCATTTTTGGTAGAAATGTAGACAAAATCCAACAAACTATATAGTAATGTAAAACAAGGTACAAGGTGTCTATAGGACAGGGGAGATTTTGAATTTCTGCACACACTTTTGGACACTGGACACTTTTGGATTGTGTGAGGCCCACTGATATCTGAGCGCTATGTGACAGGCTCGATGGCACTGCTGTGACCAAAGTGACTAGAGGATAAGGGAGATTTTGAATATCTGCACACACTTTTGGACACTTTTGGATTGTGTGAGGCCCACTGATATCTGAGCGCTATGTGACAGGCTCGATGGCACTGCTGTGACAAAAGTGACTAGAGGATAAGGGAGATTTTGAATCTCTGCACACACTTTTGGACACTGGACACTTTTGGATTGTGTGAGGCCCACTGATATCTGAGCGCTATGTGACAGGCTCGATGGCACTGCTGTGACAAAAGTGACTAGAGGATAAGGGAGATTTTGAATCTCTGCACACACTTGTGGACAGTGGACACTTTTGGATTGTGTGAGGCCCACTGATATCTGAGCGCTAATGTGACAGGTTCGATGGCACAGCTGTGACAAAAGTGACTAGAGGATAAGGGAGATTTTGAATCTCTGCACACACTTTTGGACACTGGACACTTTTGGATTGTGTGAGGCCCACTGATATCTGAGCGCTATGTGACAGGCTCGATGGCACTGCTGTGACAAAAGTGACTAGAGGATAAGGGAGATTTTGAATTTCTGCACACACTTTTGGACAGTGGACACTTTTGGATTGTGTGAGGCCCACTGATATCTGAGCGCTATGTGACAGGCTCGATGGCACAGCTGTGACAAAAGTGACTAGAGGATAAGGGTGATTTTGAATTTCTGCACACACTTGTGGACAGTGGACACTTTTGGATTGTGTGAGGCCCACTGATATCTGAGCGCTATGTGACAGGCTCGATGGCACTGCTGTGACAAAAGTGACTAGAGGATAAGGGAGATTTTGAATTTCTGCACACACTTGTGGACAGTGGACACTTTTGGATTGTGTGAGGCCCACTGATATCTGAGCGCTATGTGACAGGCTCGATGGCACTGCTGTGACAAAAGTGACTAGAGGATAAGGGAGATTTTGAATATCTGCACACACTTTTGGACACTGGACACTTTTGGATTGTGTGAGGCCCACTGATATCTGAGCGCTATGTGACAGGCTCGATGGCACTGCTGTGACAAAAGTGACTAGAGGATAAGGGAGATTTTGAATCTCTGCACACACTTGTGGACAGTGGACACTTTTGGATTGTGTGAGGCCCACTGATATCTGAGCGCTATGTGACAGGCTCGATGGCACAGCTGTGACAAAAGTGACTAGAGGATAAGGGAGATTTTGAATCTCTGCACACACTTTTGGACACTGGACACTTTTGGATTGTGTGAGGCCCAATGAATATCTGAGCGCTATGTGACAGGCTCGATGGCACAGCTGTGACAAAAGTGACTAGAGGATAAGGGAGATTTTGAATCTCTGCACACACTTTTGGACACTGGACACTTTTGGATTGTGTGAGGCCCACTGATATCTGAGCGCTATGTGACAGGCTCGATGGCACAGCTGTGACAAAAGTGACTAGAGGATAAGAGAGATTGGATTGCTTTTAAAAAAGCAGTTTGCGGAGCAGTGGGTAAACAGCAATGCCAGCCTGTCAGGAAGCCTTAAAAGGCAGCCCAACAACCAACACCACTGATACACCACTATATAGCCTCCCCTTGCACTGCACACACAGTGACTGGTGTGTTGTGCAGGCCAAATTGCTAGCAGCAGAAGCAGTTTTTTTTTCTTCTCAGCAGGACAAAAAAAAAAAATTGGGATTGCTTTTAAAAAAGCAGTTTGTGGAGCAGTGGGTAAACAGCAATGCCAGCCTGTCAGGAAGCCTTAAAAGGCAGCCCAACAACCAACACCACTGATACAACACTATATAGCCTCCCATTGCACTGCACACACAGTGACTGGTGTGTTGTGCAGGCCAAATCGCTAGCAGCAGAAGCAGTTTTTTTGTCTTCTTCCCTGCCTAACGCTCTCCCTACAGAATCAGCAGCAACCTCTCCCTATACTAAGATCGGCAGAAGTAAGATGGCGGTCGGCGTGCACGCCCTTTTATACCCCCTGTGACGCCCCCCAAAGCAAGCCAATCACTTGCATGCCCTTCTGAAAGATGGTGGTGACCCCTGCCTATGTCATCACGTTGCCCACAGTGTCCGTGGATCCTGATTGGCTGAAAAAGAGCGCAAAACAAACTTTTGAAACGCGACTTTGGCGCGTAAGTCGCCGACCTCGTGGCCGACCTCATCCTAGGGTCGGGTTTCGTTTCATGAAACCCGACTTTGCCAAAAGTCGGCGACTTTTGAATTTTTTCGACCCGTTTCGCTCAACTCTAATCAGCACTAAATAGTCTAAGAAGGTGAAATGAGAAAAGAATTGGTATAAATTAAATCTATGGATTCAAATGACTAACATTTGGCATGTGCATATGTATTCACCCCTTTTGCTATGAAGCTCCTAAAAAATTCTGATGCAAGGAATTCCCTTCCTTAATTGCATACTTAGTGACAGGACGTCCCCCTGTGTGCAACGTAATTCTCACATGTGTCAGTATATACACTTTACCTTCTCTGAAAGGCCATGGAAGATATAACACCATTAAAGAGAGGTGTCACTAACCAAACAACGCCATTAAGACCAAGGAGATCTCCAAACACCCCCATGAAGACCAAGGAGATACCCAAACAACACCAGAGATGGTATGCTGCTGCTAGGTAATGGCAGACAATAACTGGAGGTATAACTAGAACACACGGGTTAACTTCACCAGGTTAATAGGAAGCGGACCCTGTTGTTTGACAGGACCGCGATACCGCTGAGTGGGCGCTAGTGTTTTGGTCACAGGACCCTGCCCCAAACACGGGGTTAGAGTCCCTCTAGACCCACCAGCATTCGGCGCCACTACTGCGGTGCATGGACATACACAACTTAAAGATAAAGCACACTAGGTGGAGACGGCGCCACACTGGCGGACGCCACTAACCAGCCCAACCTTATGGTTGGAAAGCGCAATGTTTGCGCACGGCGCCGCACTGACGTTTGCTGCTTGACGCAATATAGTAGTACCTTGTGCTGGATGGCACAGTTAGGCGCTAAGTGTGGTGCAGAGGACTGGATGCACCGTGGCACATAGGCAATGCCACCTGTAGGCGCTGACTAATCTCCAATACCTTATACACATGCACAACCAGAGGGAAGGAGTCTTAATGAGTCAGTCACCAGAACGAATACATCCATCTTCACACACATAACTACAAAATACTGTCTATACTAGCGCTTGGCCGAGCAGCCATGCAAACCTTTTATAGCAGCGTCCTTCCGGGACCTTCCTGACCCTCCTGATGGTCCAATCCAAACTGGAGAAGGACCTGAGCACGTGACCTCCGATCTCCAATGGGTGATCGTACCATGGGCATGCTCAGTGGACCGAATGGAGGACTTAGTCCCTGGAGTAGCTCGCTGCTGACCAGCATGCGTTGCTATAGTTGGACCAGAGGGGGCAGTAGCAACCGAACCCACAGAGCTAGTCTGGGCAGAGCGCCGGGACCGACAAGTCTGCTGAGCAGGTTCCTCTGTGGCTGAAGAGGAATGGGAGACCGCCGGAAGCAAGGCTCGGGATTCCCGCTGGGCAGCAACAGAAACTCGACGCCCAACAACAAACCTGCCAAGAGAAGACACCCACCAAAAATCTCAGCAGGGCAAGTTGGGCTTTAATCAGAGAGGCAGCACAGAGACCACAGGTAACCCTGAAGGAGCTGCAGACTTCCCATGCAGAAACTGGAGTATCTGTCCACATGATGACAGTTAGCCATACACTATATAGAGGTGACCCTTGTGGAATAGTGATCAGAAGAAAAGCCTTTACTAACACACAAAACTTGTAAGGCTCAATTTGAGTTTATCAAAAGACATGTGGGAGACTCCACAAATGTATAAAGAAAGGTGCTGTGGTCAGATAAGACCAAAATGGAACTTTTTGGCCACGAAGTAAACATTATGTCTGGAGCCAAACCAACACAGCTCATCACCTCATGAACACCATCCCCACAGTGAAATATGGTGGTGACAGCATCATGCTGTGGGGAGGTTTTTTGGCAGAAGGGACAGGGGAAACTGTCTGAGTCGAGCGAACGATGGATGGTGTGAAATACAGGGATATTCTTGAGTAAAACCTGATTCAGTCTGTCAGTGACTTGAGACTGGGATGAAGCTTCACCTCCCAACAAGAGAATGACCCAAAGCATACTGTTAACTTGAGGAGTTTAAGGGGAAACATGTAAGTATTGTGAAGTGGCCGACCGACAGTCCAGACCTTACTGCATTTGAGGATCTATTGTCAGACGTGAAGATTGTTGTTCACCACTGGAAACCATCTAACTTGAAGGAGCTGGAGCAGTTTTGCCTGAACTGAAGCAATCCCTCAAAAACAACAGTGAAATTCCAGGTTGTGCAAAATACGAAAAATGCCAAGGGGGTGAATAATTTTGCAATGTACAGTATAATGATAAATATATTATATATGCTGTATCCAGTATTCAGCTTAACTACTGACCTGTAGACAAATATTGGATAAATGAAATCCGATGTCTGCACATAGCGCTCCGCCTGGACGATTCTCTCCATCAATCCGATGCCCTGACTCCACGTCACTGCTTGATTGAGTGGCAACAAATTACCTGAAGAAAAAAAAATTATATCAGAGGAGGAAAGTACAAAGAAATTTCAGAAACTGGTGAAGCATCAGAGTTGATCATTGGTACAATGTTCCCTGAGGCCTGTGTCATCAGTAGACTTCTGCATGGAGCGATTTCAAACAATTTGCAATTTGGTTCATGATGTTCACAAAAAGAAATGCTCCTTTAACGAGCAGTTTTTGTCATACATCATGGCGCTTTATTCCATCTATAGCGCCAAGATTTATTCTAATAACTTCTTATCCAACTCTTTTCCAATCTCCAACTGCACCAGACAAGGCTGTCCCCTATCTCCACTCCTGTTTACCATAGCCATTGGATCTCTGGCCCAAAAAATTAGAGAAAATCAAAAAATATTAGGCATCCAGACCCCCTCCCGTCATTTCAAAATAAGCCTTTTCGTCGACAACCTACTGTTGACTCTCTCTCAGACCCTCTTAACTCTATTAATGAACTTCTAAAGCCATTTAGACTCTTTTCGCACTTATCATACTTTAAAATTAATGAGGACAAGTAAAAAATCCTACATTTTAATCTAAGCGATGTTTTAATAAATAAAATTAAGGAACTGTCATCTTTGCGCTGGGCAGAAAAGGACATAACTTATCTTGGAATAACTATTAGGGCTCATACTCACTTGTGAGAGACTCACACAATTCTCGCATGAAGACCTGGCGCTGCCGCCGGCACTGGGACCGGAGAGTGCTGCTACATGTATTTCTATGCAGTCGCACACTCCGGTCCCAGTTCCGGCGGCAGTGCTGGGTTTTCATGCGAGAATTGTGTGAGTCTCTCGCAAGTGAGTATGAGCCCTTACTAAGGAAGTCAACTCATTAATCCCCTCTAATCTGGACTCTCTAATAAATACTATTTCCAAGGATTTTTCCATCTATGGAGATAGAGACATTTCTTGGCTAGGCAAAAACTTAATAGTCAAGACTAGAGATGAGCAAACTTTGCCTTTTTTCGGGTCGAGTCGGGTTTCATGAAACCCGACTTTCGCAAAAGTCGGGTCAAACGAAATCGGCCGATTTTTGTGAAAAGTTGAAGGCCGACTGAAACACGAAACCCAATGTAAGTCAATGGGGAAGCAAAGTCGGCAGTGAGAAGAGGCCAGGAAACACACCTACAGTGCCCATTTCAATGCCAGAAACATCAATTCTTATTACTGAAGCTTGTCAACCTTAATTTACTTTATAATAATAGTTACGCACTGAAAAATGGGGGTTATTTGGCTAAAGTTGTGGGGGGGGTAGGGCTGGCTCCAGATATTCGTGGGCCCTGGGCCAAAGAGTGTCAATGGGCTCTTTTAACACATGCCACAATTCATGATCCTTTGATACGGTAGAGAAATAGCGGTATAGTACAATGAAAAATACTTCACTTCTTACATCTCATGACTGATATCGATTTTAAATTCTCCAATAGCTCCAAAAACGGACAGTATATTACTCCATACAGTATTATGGCCACCGCATAGTGTGCGCTATACAAAGTAATGAGGCCCATATATTTCTCCATACAGAATCATTGGTCCCATATAATATGTGACGAACAGCCCACCGCTGTTCGTCCAATACGGTGACGAACGGGGGTCCCGCTGCCACCAAAACACGACGGACAGCGGACCCTGTGTCACCACTATGTCACGATCCCACCACTGACACGGGTGTATCAGCGGACGGAGGGACGCGACACAATGCCGGCACACGGCTATCACAGGCGCAGTGGGGGCATATCTTAGTTATCCCACCACTGGCACCATGTGACCAAAAATATCCAGCAAGCTAATCTCGCTCTAACAATTTGCCGCAGGGGGGGGTTTGGATGCCCCACCACTGCTATCAATCTTCCAAGTACTGCAAGGATTTATGTATATCCCGCTTTCTTGGTTCCACTTTGGAACTCGCAGCTCTCCAGCGCCCCCCTTACCTTCAGGTCAGTCAGGGAACTGCACCTAGGATAATTGGTCGCCGGACAGGCTGCTTGGTGTGAACGGCAATTAGACTTCTGCAGTAAGGGAATTATCAATGCTGTGGCCGCAGCCCCTCATTCAGCAATATAAGACCCTTCTGAACTGCCAGCTAGCCGCAACAACCGCACGCACCAAGCTGCCACCAGCTCCTGGTTTCTCTGCTTAAGTTATAGACTCAAGGGAGGGGTTCGAAGCCAACCCAACAAATTAGTAGCGATTATCTAACAAAGGCGTATAGTTCGATTCTTAGAGCATGGAGACAAACTGAATATTAAATCATTTATTCCCCGAAAGCGGGCAGTGATTATACAGATAAAAAGTTGCTATAAAGTTGAGACATAAAATATGTACAGTACAAATATAAACAAAAATGGAGAAAACATAAAGAAATTACACTCACAGTTCCATATTGTTCCTGGATGAATACTTACTGCTGTATAGCCATCTTGGGGCCTGTAGAGATGTTATCAGGTGTAAGGTGTTACTAGCATATGGATGTAGCCAGGCCCTGTGCCTTTGATTGTCTAACATCCCTTGGTGTGCAAGGCTATTTGTAATTTATCCCAAATCAGTTCCCACAATCCCTCTCACCTGATCCTCTACTCAGTCCTATATATTCAGATGCCTTCTAGGGGGGCACGTGTGCGGGTCAGGCACGTGTGTATCACTGCAGCAAAAGTATCTCGAAAATGCAGTTATTACTACGGCAGTTAGTCTCGGCAGGAGTCAGGACCCCACACTATCTACCTGTCTCTTTTGGGTATGTCTACTGAGTAAGCCTTCTTATTACTTCGACTTGGCCTTTTCTTAACCTATCTTATTTCTTCACCATGTTTGCATATGCCCTCACAGTGTTTGCTCCTTTAATCCTCACTCTCCTTCGCTATCCCCAAACCCCAGCACCCTCAAACCAAATAATCATCTCCCCTTCCCTCTTTCCTCCCCACCTGACCACCTCTGCTGAACTGCTCCTCAACCTCAAATCTGTCCGAATGAAGCATAAAACAAGCTGCCCACTCTCCTCCCATCTGCTCTCCCTTTCTCTGCTTCTCCTCACTGCTGGCGACATATCTCCCAATCCTGGACCCCCACAGCCCATGCCCCCCATTACTTCCCCTTCCTATCGCTCCCTATCTAATAAGAACTACCACAATCTTTCCAACTTAAAACCCGTGCCATTGACACCCAACACCCTGCTCCCTCCCTCGGGAGCACTTTGGAATGCCCGCTCCATCTGCAATAAGCTCCATGTGATTCATGACCTCTTTCTCTCTCGCAATCTTGCCTTCCTCGGCCTCACAGAAACATGGCTGACACCCTCTGACACCGCCTCCCCTGCTGCACTGTGTTACGGTGGCCTCCACTTTGCCCACACTCCTCGCCCTGGCAACAGACACGGTGGAGGAGTGGGTCTTCTCCTTTCTTCTAACTGCACCTTCAACCCAATCCCACCTCTTCCTTCCCTAATCCTCCCCTCCTTTGAAGTCCACTCTGTCCGCATCTACTCTCCCTCCAACCTCCAAGTGGCCGTCATATACCGACCTCCAGGCCCAACCACTGCCTTCATTGACCAATTCTCTACCTGGCTTCTTCATTTTCTTTCAACTGACACCCCCACTATCATCATGGGTGACTTCAACATCCCCACTGATACCCTTCAGTCAGCAGCCTCCAAACTCCTGTCCCTTACTTCATCCTTTGGACTTACTCAGTGGTCCTCCTCAGCCACCCACACAGATGGACACACATTAGACCTGGTCTTCACCCGTCTCTGCTCTCTTTCTAACTTCACCACCTCCCCTCTCCCTCTATCTGACCATCATCTACTCACTTTCTCATCCCTGTCCTCCTCACCTGGCACCCATGTCCAGCAACACGCACACCCCCGCAGAAACCTTGCACACCTAGACACCCATGCACTCACTGACTCTATTCTACCACTGGCATTCATATCCTCACTCCATGACACAGACGGTGCCACTGCTTTCTACAATGCCACTCTCGCATCAGCTATTGACACGGTTGCCCCTCTCGTTCATGGCAGAATGCGACGTATCAACAGACAACCCTGGCACAATAACACCACTAAAAAGCTCCGGCAAGTGTCCAGGATTGCAGAGCGGCGCTAGAAGAAAACAACTTCGCAAGATGACTTCACCACATTCAAACAGGCAACAGGTGGGTGGCTCGATTTCAAATCTGCCCTCACATCTGCTAAACAGGCCTACTTCACAACCCTCGTATCTTCCCTATCTTACAACCCAAAACAGTTATTCAAAACTTTTAACTCCCTCCTCCACCCACCACTGCCTCCTCCAACCTCCCTCATCTCTGCCGAGGACTTTGCCACACACTTCAAAAACAAGATTGACCAAACAAGGCAAGTCTTCATCACTCAACCACCACAACTTCTTTGTATACCAGACCAATGCCCAAACCCCATAACCTCACTCTCCAACATCACTGAAGTGGAGCTTAATCGTCTCTTCTCCAAATCGCACCTCACAACCTGTGCACTCGACCCCATCCCATCCCACCTCCTCTCCAACCTCACCACCACACTTATCCTATCCCTAACCCACCTCTTCAACCTATCTCTAACATCCGGTACCTTCCCTTCTGCTTTCAAACATGCCACAATCACGCCTATCCTTAAAAAACCAACCCTCGACCCAACCGCTATGTCCAGCTATCGCCCAATATCGTTGCTTCCATTCGCTTCCAAACTCCTGGAACAGCACGTCCTCGCTGAACTTTCCTCCCACATATCATCTAACTTGCTCTTTGACAATCTACAATCTGGTTTCTGCCCCCATCACTCCACTGAGACAGCCCTGAACAAAATTACTAATGACCTACTTGCAGCGAACGCAAACGGACAATACTCTATACTCCTGCTTCTAGACCTGTCCTCTGCATTTGACACAGTTGACCACTGCCTCCTACTACAGATCCTTTCCTCCTTCGGCATCAAAGGCCTTGCCCTATCCTGGATCTCCTCATACCTTTCTAACCGCACATTCAGCGTCTCCAAATCCAACACCACCTCCTCATCCCACCCTCACTCTGTTGGAGTCCCCCAAGGCTCTGTTTTAGGACCCCTACTCTTCTCAATCTATACACTTGGTCTGGGGCAACTCATAAAGTCCCACGGATTCCACTACCACCTTTATGCTGATGACACTCAGATCTACCTCTCTGGCCCAGACATCACCTCTCTGCTGTCCAGAACCCCAGTGTGTCTATCAGCCATATCCTCCTTCTTCTCCTCTCGCTTCCTCAAACTCAATGTAGACAAATCTGAACGCATCATCTTTCCTCCATCTCACAGATCTTCCTTACCCAACCTAGCTATAACAATTAATGACATCATGCTTTCCCCAGTACCAGAAGTCCGCTGCCTCGGAGTAACCTTTGACTCTGCCCTGTCCTTCAAACCGCACATCCAAGCTCTTTCTACCTCCTGTCGCCTCCAGCTCAAAAATATTTCCAGAATCCATCTTTTCCTCAACCCTCAATCTACTAAAATGCTTGTGCATGCCCTCATCATCTCCCACCTCGACTACTGCAACATCCTTTTCTGTGGTCTCCCTGCTAACACCCTCGCACCTCTCCAGTCCATCCTTAACTCTGCCGCCCGACTAATTCATCTCTCTCCTCGCTACTCCTCCACTTCTCCCCTCTGCAGATCTCTTCACTGGCTCCCATTCCCTCAGCGTATCCAGTTCAAATTACTAATACTGACCTACAAGGCCATCTATAACCTGTCTCCCCCATATGTCTCTGATCTAATCTCCCGATACCTTCCCTCACGTAATCTCCGGTCCTCCCAAGACCTCCTTCTCTCCTCCACACTTATTCGTTCCTCACCCAACCGCCTCCAGGACTTCTCCCGAATAGCCCCTATTCTCTGGAATTCTTTGCCCCAACAAGTCCGACTATCAACCACATTTGGATCCTTCAGACGGAACCTGAAAACCCACCTCTTCAAGAAAGCCTACAGCCTGCAATGACCCCGCTACCTCCTTCTCTCTCACCACTACTGGTGATATCACCTCAACCAACACCGGAACTGCTGCAACCCACCAACCTACTGTCTCCTTCCCCACCATCCTGTAGCATGTAAGCCCAAAAGAGCAGGGTCCTCTCTCCCCTCTGTATCAGTCTGTCATTGTTAGTTTGTTTACTGTAAGTGATATCTGTAATTTGTATGTAACCCCTTCTCATGTACAGCACCATGGAATCAATGGTGCTATATAAATAAATAATAATATAATGTTCGATACAGTATATGATGAGCTCCACATAATGCTACAGTATATGTTGGTCCCCATGGATGAAGCTCCACTGTCTTGTGGGCCCAAATAATGCTCCATATATAATGGGCCCCATACCTAATGCTCCAGTGTATAATGAGCCCTGTACATGCTGCTCCAGTGTCTGATGTCCACCTTTGGAATGCTCCAGTGTATGTTGGGCCCCAGATATCATTCTCCAGAGTATCGTGCTCCCCAAAAATTGCTCCCAACCTTTAAAACAATTAAATTGTCCCTCCCACAGGCAGAGACACTTTTGCGTACTATAAGTGCCGTCGCCCATGAGTATGCCCCCCCACCTGCTCAAGGAACCTGCACTTTCATCTGCACCTTCCTCTTTGTCACCGTGTAAGGTGGTAAAGTATGCGGGAAGGGGAACCTGAGTTTCATCAGGGTCAGATTCTGGCTGTGTAGAGTGCGAGGGGAATGTAGTGGTCTGGGTCAATGTTCCAGCAGAATCATGTAGCATTGGCTGGGCATCTGTGCACTTGTGGCGCCCCAAGGAGTACGTTCGCCACAGTGGCATTACCTTCCTCCTAGGGAGTGTGATGTCATGCTTGTGAGCAACGAAGGATCTCTCTAGCAGGTAAACCGATTGGGCGGCGTTATTCCCATGAGTCACGACCCTCCAAACAGCGTCCATGAAGGCAAAGTGTTTGTTTTTCGGGGACAGTATGGTTGCAAAGCTGAACCTTAAAGGGATGTCCAGAAGGGCACCACCAGGAGTGGAGCCTGCGGCTTAATTTGACTCAACACGGGCAACCTCAACCATCCAGCTACCGAAAAGATGCACACATTGCAAGCTTAATTCCGTTAACGAAAGAGACTCTGTCATGCCCCCGCGGTCCGCGTCCAGCTTACTAGAGGGACATGCGAGGCTCTGGCACGCGAGATCGGCCAACAACAGGTCTGTCATGCCCTTACATGTCCGTGGCTGCATGCGCGCTGCACTAAAAGGACCAGCGTGTATCGCTTACAGGTGCAGATTACCCGCTGAACACCGTTCGTGGTGGGAATCTGGGATTACAATTCTTTCCCGCGAACGAGGATTTCCCAGTAAGTGCAGGTCAACCAGAATTCCAGAAAAAAGGAAAAAATTAAGTGTCCAAACCACAGGTGCTGTAGGTTGCTTAACAGCTGGGCTCTTCAGCTGAGTAGCACACAGTTCTTACCTAAACAGGCAGCATAGCTTGGTTCACGGGTGGCCAACTCTGCTGAGTAGCATGCACAGTTTCTAGGCCCAAAGTATTAAGTGGTGTAAATGCAGTCAAAAACTGGTTCTTTTATAAACAGGCGGCATAGCACGGTACACGGGTGGGCTCCTCTGCTGAGTAGCAGACACAGCTACTAGGCCCAAAGTATTAAGTGGTGTAAATGAAGTAAAAAACTGGTTCTTTTATAAACAGGCGGCATAGCACGGTTCACGGGTGGACTCCTCTGCTGAGTAGCAGACAGTTACTAAGCCAAAAAGGATTTTCATGACAATATGCACTAAAAAATTATTAGAAGCACACACGGTGTAGCTCCTTCACAGGTGTACTACACCGCTGGCTACCAGACACCGCTACTATGGCCTGAAACTGTCTATTATCTTTGAAAACCATTATTAATGTGAAAATATAGTTACGCGTTTGTTTAATGAAACTTTCTCGAACGGAAACTCAAACAGCCGAATTGTAATCAAAGTTTTGTAGTTCGACGAACGGATCTAACACCGCCCAAAACAGCTAGAATTTGAACTTGGCTAACAGTTCCACTCAAACACCACTTATCTGTAATCAGGAGGCAGACTTAGATGGTCTCATGCACAGTATGGATTGGACAAAATTGCAGAAAGTAGAGAAAGGGTACAGTATCACCGGATTACAGGTATATATAGCATAGTTTACATATTACAAATATATGTCTATAGATCAGGAGGCAGACTCAGACGATCTCAGGCCCAGTATGGATTTGACCAGATAGTACAAAGTTGAGAAAGGGTACATTATCACTGGATAACATATATATGTAGCATAGTTTAAACATTTAAAATCTCCGTGTTCTCAGTATGGATTAGACAACAATCTAAAAAGTTGAAAAAACAAAATGTATTTGAAGCGTACACCAGTATACACTTTTAGTGGTATTTTAAAATCTTCATATATATTTCTGTCTCAGTAACACAGTCCAGACTCTCCGCAATAGGAAAATGAGATGCATAAAAGTACAGACATAAAGTCTAGTGATTGCAGAAATGTAGGAATTACTATTCACGGGAAACACTTCCAGGAGAATTCTCAGAGGCGATGCAGACCTTCAATTACTTTGTGTGTGGAGACAGCAAAAACAGTTCTTTGTGAAGAAAGGGTTGCTGTATCGCAGTACCGTTGATCCCATCACCGTTACTCATTTCCATCAAATTTTGATCAAAGGGAGAGATGTAGACATGGTCCTCACTGCCTATCATGATCTGTCACGTAACTTTGGAGTGCAAAAGACAGACGCCACAGGCCATAGGCAATTCTATTGGATTGGCATGAGAGGGCACATTTAAAAATGTGCACAGGAATATCACACATCTATGAGTAGTAAAATTGTGAAAGCTGATGATAAACAAACACTGCATCTCATTGTGAGTCGACGTCCAAAAGAAATGGAAGCCATTGATCATCTGAAGCTAGATCCCGGCCAGCAGGACAGGGCATAGCTACGTCTTAACCATCATCTATAAGTTCACCAAATCTGTAGTGGCAGTCCCAGTTAAGGATTTGACAGCCCAGACGACACAGCGGAGGAGAAGGGATAGGTAAACATTGCAAATGCTGAGGCCCTGCCCAAGCAAGGGGGGCACACTCGTGGGCATTGGTACTGGCACTGGGCCCCTCATAGTGCGGCGGTTTGTCTGAAGGTGGGTGTGCACCCCCACCGTCAGAGACACTTTATTGCACTATGAGGGACCCTGCGCCAGTGCCCGCGCCCAAGATTTGGCCCACCCACCTGTCCAGGGCAACGGCACTTGCACGGTGGCGTGCGCTAGGTGGTGACCCCGGCCATGGGGGGGGGAGGCAGCCCAGTTAGGGAGGTGTACAAAATGGCATATGTTGATGTTGGCCATTCAGCTGCTGCAAAAGGCAAAATTGGGCAAGTCCGAGGAAGAAGAGGACCAAAGCAAGCCATTTTTCTGGCAACCTATGTGTCATCAGGGGAAGGTGGGACAAAATCCTTGGAAACCCTTGCATGGTTCATTTTAATGAAGGTTAGATCATCCACATTTTGGGTCGACAGACGGGTCCTTTTTTCTGTCAGGATTGATCCTGCAGCACTGAATACTCTTTCCGATAGCACACTAGCAGCAGGGCAAGCGAGCTCCTGTAAGGCATATTGTGCCAATTCAGGCCAGGTGTCCAGTTTAGCAGCCCAATAGTCAAAGGGGAATGACCTGTGAGGGAGAACATCGATATGGGATGAGAAGTAGTTTGTAACCATAGTTGACAACTGCTGTCTCCTGTTACTTTCAATCGATGCAGTATTACCAGTCGTGTGAGCGGGACTTGAAAAATCAGTCCACAACATTGTCATGAAACCCCTGTCTCCAACGCCACTTCTGCTGTGTGCACCACGAACACCTCTGCCAAGCTGCCCCCGGCCCCTACGGCTCGTGTGAGAACTATCACCGCTGCTGTGTGCTGGGAATGCCTCAACCAACCAGTTTACCAGAGTTGCTTGTTTGTTAGACAATATTAGGTCAAGGTTCTCCTGTGGCATTATTTTTGGAATTTGCCTTTATAGCGTGGATCCAGGATGCTGGCCAACCAGTAGTCGTCATCGTTCATCATTTTGGCAATGCGGGGGTCCCTTTTTAGGATCTGCAAGGCATAATCTGACATGTGGGCCAATGTTCCCGGTGTCAATGATGCACTGCGAGTGCTGGGTGGAGGAGCACTTTCTGGCAAATCCACATCCCTCCAGTCACGCACAAACCCTGTACCAGACCTTGCCACGCTAACATTTTCTCTTGCCCCACGAGAAGCATCCTCCTCCCCTAAATAATCATCCCCATCATCATCCTCCTCCTCCTCTTCTTCCTCCACCTCGTCCAGGAGAGGTCCCAGAGCAGACAATGGCTGACTGTCATCAAGGATTCCCTCCTCCTCTTCCTCATCATCCTCGGCTGCAGACGCCTGCTCCTTAAGGTGCGTCAAAGTTTGCATGAGCAGACACATAAGTGGGATGCTCATGCTTATGATGGCGTCGTCTGCACTTACCAGCCGTGTGCATTCCTCAAAACACTGAAGGACTTTACAGAGGTCTTTCAGCTTTGACCACTGCACACCTGACAACTTCATGTCTGCCCTCAAAGTGCCTGCCCGTGTATCCTCCCACAAATGCATTACGGCCTGCCTCTGCTCGCAAAGCCGCTCAGCCATGTGCAGGGTTGAGTTCCACCTTGTTGCAACATCGATAATTAGGTGGTGCTTGGGAAGGTGGAGCAATCGCTGCAGCTTCTGCATACGACTGGAGTGTATGGGTGACCGGCGGATGTGCGAGCACAGTCTTCGAACCTTGTGGAGCAGGCCTGTTAACTCTGGATAATTATTGAGGAAGCACTGCACCACCAGGTTCAAGGTGTGAGCCAAGCAAGGTATGTGTCTGAGTTTTGAAAGGGCTATGGCTGCCACAAAATTCCGGCCATTATCACTAACTACCTTGCCTGCCTCAAGATGTAGACTGCCCAGCCATGACTCAGTTTGTCACTGAAATTAGTTGACCAGTACCTCCGCCGTGTGTCTGTCGCCCAAACACATCATCTTCAACACAGCCTGCTGACGCTTTCACTAGCTGATCGATAAGGGGACACCGAGTGTGCAACACTGGCAGCTGCGGATGGAGTGCTTGTGCGACTGCGCTCTGTGGACGAGCTTTCGCTTCTGGTGGAGGAGGAGGGTACAACGCCTACAGCCAACTGTTTCCTATACCGTGGGCTAGGCAGCACTGTCCCACCACCACTGTCCCCTGTGGACCCTGCATCCACCACATTAACCCAGTGCGCAGTGATGGACACGTAACGGCCCTGGCCATGCCTACTGGACCATGCATCTGTTGTGAGGTGCACCTTTCCACTAACTGATTGCTTTAGTGCATGTACAATGCGGTCTTTCACATGAAGGTGGAGGGCTGGGATGGCTTTGCGCGAAAAGAAGTGCCGACTAGGTAGGTCATAGCATGGTACTGCGCAGGCCATGAGTTCGTGGAAAGCTGCGCTTTCAACCAAGCGGTAGGGCATCAACTCTAACGAGATTAGTTTGGCAATGTGGGCGTTCAAACCCAGTGTACGCGGATGAGAGGATGAGTACTTTCTTGTCCTACTCATAGTCTCTGGTAGGGTGAGCTGGACTTGAGAGCTGCATATGGTGGAAGTAGCGGTCGACATGGCGGACTGAGAGAGGGTTGATGAAGGTGATGGAGTTGGTGTTCTTTCTGATGGCCTAGATTCAGTCTTTCGTAGCAATAACATTGTGATTCCCTGACTGCTTTGGCCTTGCGACGACACCTCAACATTTGCTGCTGGTGGTGTGGTAACCGGTGGGGGAAACAATGTAGCGTTGCTGACTACCTTATTTGGGAGCAGTTGCACATGTGGTACGTGAGGTTTGGTAGTCCGTCCATGGTTGCAAGTTCATGGTGGTTAAATGTCTAAGCATGCAACTGGTATTCAAATTTCTCAGATTTTTCCCTCGGCTAAAGGTCTTTGCGCACTTCAAACAGATAACCTTTGCCTGATCATTAGGATTTTGTTCAAAAAAGTGCCACACTGCACTCTTCTTACTATGGAAGACATTTTGAGGCCTTGCACGCTGTGCTAATTTGACCGTCTGGCCAAGCTGTCCTGCAACTCTTTTGGTTTTTGTAACCCGTTTTTGGACTGCTCCAGGTCTGCCAGATAACAGCTGTTGCGATGTCGATGCCTGCTGCGGATGCTCCTCCTCCTCTTCTGAGCTATTTGCAGCGGCACCCTCTTCCCCCAATGGATGCCAATCTGGGTCAACAACTGGGTCATCCATCACCTCCTCTTCAATGTCATGTGCACCTTCCTCTGTGTCACCGTGTATGGTGGTATAGTATGCGGGAAGGGGCACCTGAGTTTCATCAGGGTCAGATTCTGGCTCAGTACACTGCGAGGACAATGTAGTGCTCTGAGTGAATGTACCAGCAGATAATCTAGCAGTGGCTGTGCATCAGTGCACTCCATGTCAGATTCATCTTGGCCTGGGTAATTCACGATTTAACTTGATAACCCAGGCATGGTATGTGAAAACAGCTCCATGGAGTAATCTGTAGTGTGGCCTGCCGCATCCTGCAATTTTGGTAGGGGTGAAGGACACAAGGAAAGGTGTGGTTCATCACCATGAGCCTCCAATGATGACTCAGTGCTTTTATTTTTTAAAACTTCAGAAGAGGAGGCGATAGAGCTGGAGGCCGAGTCAGCAATGTAAGCCAAAACTTGTTCCTGAAGCTCCGGCTTTAAAAGCGGTTTACCTACTCCCAGAAAAGGGAGCCTTCGAGGCCTTGTGGAGCCAGACGATGATGCAGGCTCAACACCTCCTGCATTAGGTGCTCTTTTGCTTTTGCCACTACCAGCAGATCCATCACCAACACCATCATTACCAGCTGCCAACCCTTGTCCACTAACACGGCCTCTTCAACCACACTTCCTCATTTTTGTGAAAATGTACCCAAAATACCACAAGCTATATGGTATTGTAAAACAAGGTACATGGTGTATATAGTAGTGGGGAGTATTTGAATCTCCTTACACACTTCTGGACACTGTTGTATTGTGTCAGGCCCACTGTATATTACACTGCTATGTCACAGGCTGAATTTGAATGGTGTATAAAATGTCTATATAGGACTGGGGAGAATTTGAATCTCCCTAGAGATTTTAGGAGGCTGACAATGATGCTCTCAGTCCAAAGTATGGACGCAGGCAGCCTAATAAGCAGGACTGCTGCACACAAAAGTGTGGAAAAATGAACGCTTGGTAACTGGGCAAAAAAGAGGGTGAAAAGTATTTTTGCTTTTAAAAAAGCAGTTTGCTCAGCAGTGTGCAAACAGCAATGCAGCTACCAGGGAGCCTTATAAGGCAGCCTAATAACCAACAGAGCTGATGCACCAAGATATAGCCTCCCCTTGCACTGCAGTGACTGGTGTGTTGTACAGGCAAAATCGCTAACAGCAGAAGCAGTTTTTGGTGTCTTCTTCCCTGCCTAACGCTCTCCCTACAGAATCAGCAGCAGCAGCTCTGCCTATTCTGAGATCAGCATGAGTAACATGGCGGTCGGCGTGCACGCCCTTTTATACCCCCTGTGATGCAACACAAAGCAAGCCAATCACTTGCATGCCCTTCTCCAAGATGGTGGTGACCGCTGCCTATGTCATCGCGTTGCCCACAGTGTCCGTTCTTCCTGATTGGCTGAAAAAGGGCGCTGAAGCATCTTTTGAAAAGCGACTTTGGCGCTCTGGTCACCGACCTCGTGGCCGACCTCACGCTAAGGTCGGGTTTAGTTTCATGAAACCCGACTTTGGCGAAAGTCAGCGACTTTTGAATTTCTTTGACCCGTTTCGCTCAACTCTAGTCAAGACCTTCATTCTTCCCAAAATATTGTACATCTTCAAAACTCTTCCTCTAAAAATATCTACCTCATACTTAACTAGCCTCCAAACTCTAATAAACGCCTTCATTTGGAATTATAATAAAAAGCTTGAATTGTCACCAATATACTATACAAAAGCAAACTACACAAGGGAATTGGTCTCCCAAATATCCCAGCCTATTACTTTGCCAATCTTATAATAATACTGCATCGATGGAAAGTGACAGGAGACAGCACTTGTCAACTATGGTTACAAACTACTTTTCCTCCCAGGTCGATGTTCTCCCTCACAGGTCATTCCCCTTTGACTATTGGGCCGCTAAACTGGACACCTGGCCTGAATTGGCACAATATGCCTTACAGGAGCTCGCTTGCCCAGCTGCAAGTGTGCTATCGGAAAGAGTCTTCAGTGCAGCTGGATCAATCCTGACAGAAAAAAGGACCCGTCTGTCGGCCCAAAATGTGGATGATCTAACCTTCATTAAAATGAACCATGCATGGGTTTCCAAGGATTTTGTCCCACCTTCCCCTGATGACACATAGGGTGACAGAAAAATGGCTTACTTTGGTCCACCTCTTCCTGGGACTTGACCTATTTTGCCTTTTGCATCAGCTGTATGTCCAACATCAACATATGCCGCTTTCAAAAACTCCCTAACTGTGCTGCCTCCCCCCCCATGGCCGTGGTCACCACCTAGCGCACAACACTGTGTGAGTGCCATTGCCCTTGACAGGTGGGTAGGCCGACTCTTGGGCGCGGGCACTGGCACAGGGTCCCTCATAGTGCAATCAAGTGTCTCTGAGGGTGGTGGTGCACACCCACCGTCAGACACACCGCCGTACTATGAGGGGCCCAGTGCCAGTACCGACGAACACGAGTGGGCCACCCGTGCTTGGCCAGGGCCCCAGCATTTGCAATCTTTACCTCTCCCTGCTCCTCCGCTGTGTAGTCTGGGCTGTCAAATCCATACTGGGCCTGACACCGTCTGAGCCTGCCTCCTGATGTATAGACATATATTTTTAATGTGTAAACTATGCTATCCATACATGTTATCCGGTGATACGGTACCCTTTCTCACCTTTGTGCAATCACGTGTAATCCATACTATGCCTGAGAACGGCTGGCGAGCTGTTATGCAAGCTACAGCACCTGTGGTTTGCACACATAAGTTTTTCCCTTTTTCAGTAATGACGGTTAGGCCTAATTCCGGAACAGCGGTTGACCTGCACTTACTGGGAAATCATCGTTCGCGGGTAATAATTGTAATCCCAGATCCCCATCACTAACGGTGTTCAGCGGCTTATCTGCACCTGTAAGCGACACACGCTGGCCCTTTCGGTGTAGCGCGCATGCAGCCACGGACATGTAAGGCCTTGACATACCAGTTATTGGCCAATCTCGCATGCCAGAGCCTCGCGTGTCCCTCTAGTAAGCTGGACGTGGACCGCGTGGGAAGGACGGAGTCTCGTTCGTTAACGGAATTAAGCTTGCAATGCGTGCATCTTTTCGGTTGCTGGATGGTTGAGGTTGCCCGTGTTGAGTCCAATTACGCCGCAGGCTCCACTCCTGGTGGTGCCCTTCTGGACATTCCTTTAAGGTTCAGCTTTGCAACCATACTGCCCACGTCAAACAAAAATGTTGCCTTCATGGACGCTGTTTGGAGGGTCGTGAGTCGTGGGAATAACCCCGCCCAATCAGTTAACCTGTTAGAGAGATCCTTCGTTGCTCCCAAGCATGACATCACACTCCCTAGGAGGAAGGTAATGCCACTGTGGCGGCCATACTCCTGGGGGAGCCACAAGTGCACTGATGCCCAGCCACTGCTCGATGATTCTGCTGGTACATTGACCCAGACCACTACATTCCCCTCGCACGCTACACGGCCTGAATCTGACCCTGATGAAACTCAGGTTACCCTTCCCATATACAGTTCCATCTTACACGGTGACAAAGAGGAAGCTGCAGATGAAAGTGCAGGTTCGGCCCACCCACCATCAGACACACCACCGTACTATCAGGGGCCCTGTGCCAGTGCCGTCGCCAACGAGTGGGCCCCCCCTGCTTGCTCAGGATCACAGCACTTGCAAGGTTGAAATACTTACCTCTCCCTGCTCCTCCGCCATGACGTCTTCCGCGTTTCCTGACACTGATATTCTGATCAGAGAGCGCAATGACATCACGTCTGTACACCCTCTGCCTAAACAGCCAAGTGTAGTGGGATGGAAGATGGGGACGACAAGGAGTCCTGACTAGTACAGGGATTCCATAGCGAGGAGACTTATTTAATTGTTTTCAATGTTGGGACAGCAATTTTTGGGGAGCACTATACTCTGAAGAATGATAGATGGGGCCCACCATACACTGGAACATTCCAAAGGTGGACATCAGACACTGGAGCAGCATGTACAGGGCCCATTATACACTAGAGCATTAGAAATGGGGCCCATTATGTTTGGAGCATTATTTGGGCCCATAAGACAGTGGAGCTTCATCCATGGGGACCAACATATACTGTAGCATTATGTGGAGCTCATCATATACAGTTTCAAACATTATATGGGATCAATGATTCTGTAGGGAGAAATAGATGGGCCTCATTACTCTGTATAGCGCACTATGCGGTGGCCATAATACTGTATGGAGTAATATACTGTCCGTTTTTGGAGCTATTGGAGAATTTTAAATGGATATCAGTCATGAGATGTAAAAAGTGAAGTATTTTTCATTGTTCTATACCGCTATTTCTCTGCCGTATCAGAGCATCATGAGTTGTGGTATGTGTTAAAGGGGCGCTCTTTGGCCAAGGGCACATGAAAACCTGGAGCCAGTCCTACCCCCCCCCGCAACTTTAGCTAAATAACCCCCATTTTTCAATGCGTAACTTGTATTATGAAGTAAATAAAGGGTGAAAAGCTTCAAGAATAAGAATTTATGGTTTTGGCATTCAAATGGGCACTGTAAGTGTGTTTCCTGTCCTCTTCTCACTCCCGACTTTTCTTCCCCATTGACTTACATTGGGTTTCGTGTTTCGGTCTGAACGAAACCCGACTTTTTCCGTTAGTCGGACGATCTCACTCGACCCGACTTTTGAGAAAGTCGGGTTTCGCGAAACCCGACTCGACCCGAAAAAAGGCAAAGTCGCTCAACTCTAGTCCTGAGACATTTTTGTGTACGTGCAAGTATCCCCTCCCATTTCTTCGTTTTTTCTTTTCTATCTTTTATTTGGCAACCATGGCTACAATGGGAGCAGAGTGGTATAAGCAGCATAACAAGGCATCTCTTATTGCCCTCTGCGGGGTGTGGAGGATCGACACCACGAACAAAAACAAGGCCCAACTGATCGCGGCTCTGGTGCAACGGGAAAACGACCAGAGCCCAGCGAGCGCAGAAGCTGGCTCAAGTAACAATGGGGCTGCAGCAGAGGCTCCACTCCTGAGCGCTGTCCCCACATAAAATCCGGACAGATTGGACCCCTACCTGCAAGTGGCCTTGGACGAACTCCCTGCCGAAGACAGTGAAGGACGGGTGAGGCTGATCCAGCAATATTGGCAGGAAGCTCGAGAGGCTGAGAGAGCCGAGCGCCAGGCGCAGAGGGCCCATGAGCTGGAGATGCTCCAGCGGGGGTGGAATGCCCCCACAGCCCGAAGCAGTGAGCCCAGCAACGTCCAGAGTCCTAAACCCCGGCCAGAGCATTTTCCCATGATGGAAAAGGACGGAGACTTGGACACGTTTCTGCGAGCCTTTGAGAAAGCCTGCAGACAGTCCCGTCTGCCCCCTAACCAATGGGCCAGGTACTTGACCCCAAGGCTAAAAGGCAAAGCCCTGGAGGCGTTTGCTTCTCTTCCGCAAGCACATGATGATGACTATGATGCCATAAAGCAGGCCCTGATCGCCAAATACCGGCTGACACCTGAGGTATACCGAAAGAAGTTCCAGCACCTCCAACGTGGCCCACATGATAGCTACAGTGATGTGGTGCAAGGACTCAGGACTAACTTTGACCAGTGGATCCATGGACTGTCCGTTGAATCCTTTGAGCAGCTATGGGACCTGATGATCAAAGACCAGTTCCTGCATCTCTGCCCAGCTGAGGTCCGACAGTTCATCCTGGACCGCGAACCAACGAACGCGGACAAAGCTGCGCAGATTGCCGACAACTACAAGGCCAACCGGAAGCCAGAAACGCGGAGGCCAGTCACCACCAGCTGGAGAGGGGGTAAGCCTGCAACCAACCCCAGTGTCCCAGCTAGCCATCCCTCCGGAGGCCCTGTCCCTGTTGCCAACACCAGGCCTACTACTGACCGTCGCCTGTGTCACCACTGCCAGCGGCCTGGTCACCTCTTTTACAGCTGTCCGGATAGGCCGAAGAACCCCCCAGCCAAGGCCTCTGGGCCCAACGCCTCTGTTCTTTTGGTGGGAGGTGTGGTTGGGAGGATTGACGACAACGTTCAACCTGTTCAAGTGGGGGCCCGTCTTGCTACAGGCCTCAAGGACACCAGGGCTGAACGAACCCTCATCCGTCCTGGACTGGCGGCCCCTGAAGAGTTTGTTGAGGGGAAAACCCTGACTGTCACCGGGATTGGAGGCACCCGTTGTCCCTTGCCAGTGGCCCGGGTTTTTCTTGATTGGGGTGCTGGGAGCGTGTTGAGGGAGGTGGGAGTGTCTGAAAACTTGCCCACTGATGTTTTATTGGGGACTGACTTGGGGCGGATGGTTGCATACTATGTCCCTGACACCCTTTCCCAATCTGATAATAAGGGTAACGTTAACCCTGATGATGATGATGATGTTGATGATGCGGGGAAACTGAACATGTTACCTGCTAATGCCTTGATGAGTAATGATGCAACTAACAACCATTCTTTCCCCAGTTATGATGCTGATGGTGATGTAACTGTACCAAAGCAATCTGATAACCATTCTTTTCTTAGGAATGGTGATAATAATGATGATGATGTATCTGTGCCGATTGAACCTGTTAACCCTTTCTTTGAAACGGTAGATGTGTCCACAGGTACCGAAGTGCTCAGCCCCGTCACTCTGCGGAGTGAGACGGCTGAGGAACCCCTGGCAGGAGCAAGCAACGGTGCTCAAGGAAATGGGGAGGTGCATGGGGACCATGAGGAAGGTAATGCCATGCAACTGACCAGTGCCACCGAGGAAGGTACCTGGCCCATGAGTAGCACTGCTCCTGAAGTGTTGGGGGTGGATGGGGAGGTAGACCCCATGGCAGCGCAGATTGGTGGGTCTGTAGAAATCCCCAGGGAGACAGCATACATAGCAGCTGTCACACGCAGTCAGAGTGCCCAGATCGCAGGTAGAGCACTGTCTTCTGGACCCTCTTCTGCTACAGGAGAGACTGAACCAGAGGTGACCCCAGAGCCAGTTCCAGAGGGTCCAAGTAAGGAAGGAACCTTGACGTCACTTCTGGCAGCCTCCAGCAAGGAGTTCCAGGCTGCTCTGCACTCAGATGCCAGCCTGGAGAAGTTGAGAGATCTCGCCGAGAAGCCCACCTCCAAGTCTGATAAGGAGAAGGTGTTCTGGGAACGAGGAAGGTTGCACTCGGAGACAGTACCCGGTGATTTCCATAAGGAGTAGTTGAGGGAAAGACAGCTAGTCATCCCCCTACGGTTCAGAACTGAGTTGTTGCGGATTGCCCATGAGATTCCACTCGCTGGACACTTGGGGATCAGCAAAACAAAGGCACGGCTGTCTCAACACTTCTATTGGCCCAAGATGGGGACATATGTCACGACCTACTGCCGCTCCTGTGCCACCTGTCAAAAAGTGGGTAAGGAGGGACCTGCTCTTAAGGCTCCCTTTATTCCTTTGCCGGTGATAGAGGAGCCTTTCCAGAGAATCGCGGTGGACTTGTAGGACCGCTGTCCGTCCCCAGCAGCTCCGGAAAGCGATACATTCTCACCATGGTAGACTACGCTACCCGGTACCCAGAGGCAGTAGCTCTGTCTTCCACCAGGGCAGATAAGGTGGCTGATGCACTGGTGACCATCTTTTCAAGGGTAGGATTTCCCAGGGAGATGCTTACCGATCAAGGGACCCAATTCATGTCTCGCCTAATTATTATTATTATTATTATTATTTATTTATATAGCACCATTGGTTCCATGGTGCTGTACATGAGAAGGGGTTACATACAGATTACAGATATCACTTACAGCAAACAAACTAACAATCACAGACTGATATAAAGGGGAGAGAGGACCCTGCCCTTTCGGGCTTACATGCAACAGGATGGTGGGGAAGTAGACAGTAGGTTGGAAGGTTACAGCGGTTCCAGTGATGGTGAGGCTGTAGCTCCAGTAGTGGTGAGGAGGCAGCGGGGATCACTGTAGGCTGTAGGCTTTCCTGAAGAGGTGGGTTTTCAGGTTCCGTCTGAGGGATCCGAGTGTGGTTGATAGCCGGACGTGTTGGGGTAGGGAATTCGAGAGGATGGGGGCTATTCGGGAGAAGTCTTGGAGGCGGTTGGGTGAGGAGCGAATAAGTGTGGAGGAGAGAAGGAGGTCTTGGGAGGACCGGAGATTACGTGAGGGGAGGTATCTGGAGATTAGTTCAGAAATGTAAGGAGGAGACAGGTTGTAGATGGCCTTGTAGGTCAGTATTAGTAATTTGAACTGGATACGCTGAGGGAATGGGAGCCAGTGAAGAGATTTGCAGAGGGGAGAAGCGGAGGAGTAGCGAGGAGAGAGATGAATTAGTCGGGCGGCAGAGTTGAGAATGGACTGGAGAGGTGCAAGGGTGTTAGCAGGGAGGCCACAGAAAAGGATGTTGCAAAAGTCGAGGTGGGAGATGATGAGGGCATGCACAAGCATTTTAGTAGATTGAGGGTTGAGGAAGGGATGGATTCTGGAAATATTTTTGAGCTGGAGGCGACAGGAGGTGGAGAGAGCTTGGATGTGCGGTTTGAAGGACAGGGCAGAGTCGAGGGTTACTCCGAGGCAGCGGACCTCCGGTATGGGGGAAAGTGTGGTGTTGTCAATTGTTATAGAAAGGTCAGGTAAAGAAGATCTGTGAGATGGGGGAAAGATGATGAGTTCAGATTTGTCCACATTGAGTTTGAGGAAGCGAGAGGAGAAGAAGGAGGATATGGCTGATAGACACTCTGGGATTCTGGAGAGCAGAGAGGTGATGTCTGGGCCAGAGAGGTAGATCTGAGTATCATCGGCATAAAGGTGGTACTGGAATCCGTGGGACTTTATGAGTTGCCCCAGACCAAGTGTGTAGATTGAGAAGAGTAGGGGGTCCTAGAACAGAGCCTTGGGGGACTCCAACAGAGAGAGGGTGGGATGTGGAGGTAGTGTGGGAGTGGGAGACGCTGAATGTGCGGTTGAAAAGGTATGAGGAGATCCAGGATAGGGCGAGGTCTTTGATGCCAAAGGAGGAGAGGATCTGTAGTCGAAAGCAGAGGACAGGTCTAGAAGCAGGAGTATAGAGTATTGTCCGTTAGCTTTGGCTGTATGTAGGTCGTTGGTAATTTTGGTCAGGGCTGTCTCAGTGGAATGATGGGGGCGGAAGCCAGATTGTAGATTGTCAAAGAGCAAGTTAGATGAGAGGTGAGAGGAAAGTTCAGCGTGGACATGCTGCTCCAGGAGTTTAGAAGCGAATGGCTGACCAGAAGCACTGGTACGACCACAACGCCCGGGAGCGGACCTACAAGGTGGGTCAAAAGGTGTGGGTGCTGGTCCCCGTACCAACAGATAAGCTTCAGGCAGCCTGGGAAGATCCATACATCGTCCACCAACAGCTCAACCCGGTCACCTACGTGGTCACGCTTGACCATGCTCGGGGTAGGCGCAAGGCCTTTCACGTCAATATGCTTAAGGCGCATCACGAACGTGAAGCTTGCGTCCTACCGGTCTGCAACCTGCTCGGGGATGGGGAGGAAGATCCCCTCCTGGACATGCTGGCCTGTTATGAGTTCATTTTCTCCTTCACCTTTGATGTCTGATGAACTCCTTCTGCTGGTGAAAGGAGGTAGTGAAATTGATTTGGGTGGGAAGGACCTGTCATCTGAACAGGTGGAGTGTGAGTGGACATCCGGAATCGCTGAGTGGATATAAGGCAGCCGACGCCCTGCAGGGTTGCTGGTGATCCTCTCTGCTCTGAGCTCTTGCATCCAGTTTAGTTCCTGTCTACTAAAAGCTAAGTTTTTGCCCTGCTATTATTCCATGAGATTTTGTCTGGTTTACTTAGTGTTTGTGTTCAGCCAGACCTTGCTGGGAATGGCTGAATTCCATTTTTGTCTCTGATCAGTTGATCTCTTTGCTCTGTTTTCAGAATATACCTGAGTGCTAATATAGTGATTTTGAAGTCTAGCAACTTCAGGGCCTTTTTTCCTATCAGACGGTTGGGACATTTTTGGTAGGGTTTTTGCGGATTGCAGCCAGCATCTTTTCTGTCCTGTCCTATCAAGTTAGTTGGGCCCCATCGTTTGCTCAGCCTGTCTTTCTGTCTGTGTTTGTGTTTTCATCTGTTTTTCACCGACAATACATGTTGGGGTCTGTCTATTGCTTTGGGGTCTGCTCTGGGGCAGTTTAGATTTCCCCTTTCTTTCTTTAGGCTTATTTAGTTCTCCGGCTGTGACGAGGGGTCTAGGACCACCGTAGGAACCCCCCACTGCTACTGTTAGTTGTGGTGAATAGGATCAGGGGTCTGCAATCCGCTAGCTACCAACCTCTCCGGTTTTCTGGACTTAGCTTGTATTTTTGTTTTTTCCTCCTCCGGTGACTCATTCATAACACTGGCCCAAGCCAAGGCCAATGGGTCCATTGAGGACATGGAGATAAGTGGTTTGCTAACCGTATCCCAGCAGTCGCAGTTGGTGGAAACCTTGGAACCCTTCCGGGCTGTGTTCACCAACCGTCCTGGGAGGACGGAGTTAGCGGTTCATGAGGTGGACACCGGGAATCACCCCCCACTACGGCGAACACCTTATCGAATCTCTGAGGCGGTGCAACAGGTCATGCACCAAGAGATCGATGAGATGTTAAGGCTGGAGGTGATTCGACCATCAAAAAGCGCGTGGGCTTCACCTGTAGTCCTCGTGCCTAAAAAGGATCGAACCACCCGGTTCTGCATGGACTACAGGGGGCTCAACGCCATCACCACCTCTGATGCCCACCCGATGCTGCGCATCGAGGATTTGCCTGAGCGGTTGGCGAAAGCAAGGTACATATCCATCATGGATTTGAGTCGGGCATACTGGCAGATTCCCCTGAGCCCTGAGGCGCAGGAGAAATCCGCCTTTATCACCCCCTTTGGACTGTACGAGATGCACTACCTGGGGCACCGGGTAGGCGGGGGTTTCATGAGTCCGGAGCCAGGAAAGGTGGACGCAATCGTGTCCTGGCCCACCCCCAGGACCAAGAAACAGGTGAAGTCCTTCTTGGGAACTGCAGGGTACTATAGGCGGTTCGTACAGGACTATAGCGCCCTTGCAAAACCCTTGACTGACCTCACCAAGCAGAGGCTACCCCAAACAGTCAACTGGACAGATGACTGTGAGGCGGCTTTCCAAGCTTTGAAAGCAGGCCTGTGCAGCTCTCCAGTGTTGAGAGCAGTCGACAGCAGTCACCTGTTTCTGGTACAGACCGACGCCAGCGAGTTTGGCCTCGGTGCTGTGCTCAGCCAGGTCGACTCGCGGGACCAGGAGCACTCCGTGTTGTACCTGAGCCGGAAACTTTTGCCGAGGGAAGTAGCATACTCCACCATCAAGGAGTGTCTGGCCATGGTGTGGGCACTGCAACGTTTGCAGCCCTACCTGTACGGATGCACCTTCACAGTGGTAACCGACCACAACCCTCTGAGCTGGTTGCACACAGTGTCCGGAACCAATGGAAGGTTGCTCCACTGGAGCCTTGCCCTTCAACAGTACGACTTTACTGTAAAACACAGGAAGGGCAGTGAAAACGGCATTGTCGATGGGTTGTCCCGCCGGGGCGAACCCGCTGAGGTGCGCATGGCCGATTACCGACAGGTAATTCTTCCGTAGCGCCCTCTAAAGGGGGGAGGTGTGATATACAATGTCTGTAAAGTATGACGTGGGTTTTTCTGTAAGATAAGTTTGCAGAACTTTCTAGAATCTTTCCCTCCTCCTCTTCGCCCACAGCTTACACACACACACAGACCAGTGCCCCCCTGCTTGCAGCAGCTGAAACCTAAAGCTTTAGTGAAAGATTCTTCTCCTCCCCCCACTGCAGCAGCTACAGGAAACCCTTTGTTTAAGACATGCGGCCGAGTAAAACTATAAGAGACCGCAGTGCAAAAACCATACATAGCAGAGACAGAACAATCATATTTTTGTGATCTGAGCGGTCCCAGCTTCGCTGTAGTGGCTTTCGCGAAGTCCTTGGAAGTCCAGAAAATGAGATATGGGTTGCTTCCAAATGGAGGGTCCTAAGGCTTGCTTGGTGTCTTCGGACTCTATGCTGTAAATCACAAACAATGATGCACTATGTGTGTTGGTATGGGCTTTTCTCGTTTAGATATAGTTATTATAAGTTTTTAATAAAGTTTTAACTGGGAGAGAGGGAGGTGGGACTCCCTCAGACTGCCTCTTTCGGTGATGTCACACACCCGGGGCTATAAGGTACCCCTCCCATACAGGGATCTCAGAAGAGCTCCAGTCCTCGTGCCAGAGAGACCTGCAAATGAGCGGAGATGTGTGGCTCCGCCTTCTCCCTTCCCCCAGTCGCATGGTTTTGCCTAAAGAGTCATGATCAACCGTGAGTGTTCCTTTCTGCCTTTCATCCATGTTTATTTTATATACCTGTAACTGTACATATTTAATGTCTCAACTTTATAGCAACCTGTATAATCACTGCCCGCATTTGGGGAAATAAATGATAAAAAGCTATTAGCTCTGTCTCCATGCTCTAAGAATCGAACTATACACCTTTGTTAGATAATTACGCTACTGTTCGGGTTGGCTTCGAACCCCTCCCTTGAGTCTATAACTTAAGCGGAGAAACCAGGAGCTGGTGGCAGCACATTGTGCACTGTTATTGCGGCTTGCTGGCAGTCCAGGAGGGTCTTATATTGCTGAATGAGGGGCTGCGGCCACAGCATTGATAATTCCCTCACTGTAGAAGCCTAATTGCCCGCTCACAACTAGCAGCCCATCCGGCGACTAATTATCCCAGGTGCAGTTCCCTGACTGACCTGAGGGTAAGGTGGGCACCGGAGAGCTGCGAGTTCCAAAGTCGAACTGAGAAGGTGGGATATACATAAATCCCCGCAGTTCTTAGAAGGTTATAGCAGTGGTGGGGCACCCAAAATACCCCCCTGCGGTAAATTGTTAGAGCGAGATTAGCTTGCTGGATATTTTTGTCACATGGTGGCAGCGGTGGGATAACTAAGATAAGCCCCCACTGTGCCTGTGATAGCCATGTGCCGGCAGTGTGTCACGTCACTCCGTCCGCTGATACACCCGTGTCAATGGTGGGATTGTGACACATTGGTGACACAGGGTCTGCTGTCCGTCACATTTTGGCGACAGCGGCACGCCTCCTGCTTGCGTTCATCACATATTGGTGGCAGCGGTGGGATCGTTCATCACATATTGGTGGCAGCGGTTGCCCGTTCGTCACATACATATATACCACATTCATACAGCATACATACATACTACATACATACTACATTCATAAAACATACATACATACATACTGCATACATACTACATTCATGCAACATACATACATACTACATACATACAACATACATGCATACTACATTCAAACAACATACATACATACTACATACATACTACATTCATACAACATACATACATACATACTACATTCATACAACATACATACTACATATATACTACATTCATACAGCATACATACATACTACATATACACAAAATTCATACAACATACATACATACATACTACATACTACATACATACTTCATATATACTACATTCATACGACATACATACATACTACATACATACAGTATATACTACATATATACTACATTCACACAACATACATACATACTACATACATACTACATTCATACAACATACATACATAAATACTACATATATACAAAATTCTTACAACATACATACATACATACTACATACTACATACATACTTCATATATACTACATTCATACGACATACATACATACTACATACATATATACTACATACATACTACATTCACACAACATACATACATACTACATACATACTACATTCATACAGCATACATACATACATACTACATACAGTATATACTACATTCATACAACACACATACATAGTACATACTACATACATACTACATACATACAACATGCTACAGACATACAACTTACATACACCATACATACTACATACATACTACCTACTACATACAATACATTCATACAATACATACATATAGACATACAGTACATATAACATAGAGTACATACACACCATCACTTGTCACTTTGTTCCCCGAAGCCAGTGTCATCTGTGGAAAAATATTAAGATAACAAACCACCAATATACGTACCCCTCATCCACAGAAATCCACGAGTGTCCCACGACGATCTCCCGTGGAGAACAGCAGCATCAGCTGATGCTACCGTTCTCTAGGGGCTCCAGGAATCCAATGACGGGAGGTAGGTATCCTTCCGCACTGTATTCCTCCGCCACTGTAAAAAAATAGTCCCTAGTTTCACTTTATGGCAAAAGCTGCGTGGGGACTTTCTCACACAGCAATGCCAAAAGTGAGACTAGGGACTATTTTTTTTACAGTGGCGGAGGAATACAGTGCGGAAGGATACCTACCTCCAGTCATTGGATTCCTGGAGCCCCTAGTGAACGGTAGCATCAGCGGATGCTGCTGTTCTCTACGGGAGATCGTCGTGGGACACTTGTGGATTTCTGTGGATCAGGGGTAAGTATATTGGTGGTTTGTTATTTTAATATTTTTCCACAGATGACACTGGCTTCGGGGAACAAAGTGACAAGTGATGGTGAGTATGTACTCTATGTTATATGTACTGTTTGTCTATATGTATGTATTGTATGAATGTATGAATGTATTGTATGTAGTATGTAGTATGTATGTAGTATGTATGGTGTATGTATGTTGTATGTCTGTAGCATGTTGTATGTATGTAGTATGTATGTAGTATGTACTATGTATGTATGTTGTATGAATGTAGTATATATGTAGTATGTATGTTGTATGTATGTTGTATGAATGTAGTATATATGTATGTAGCATGTAGTATGTATGTATGTTGTATGAATGTAGCATATATGTAGAATATATGTAGTATGTATGTATGTTGTATGAATGTAGTATATATGTAGTATGTATGTAGTATGTATGTATGCTGTATGAATGTAGTATATATGAAGTATGTATGTAGTATGTATGTATGTTGTATGAATGTAGTATGTATGTAGTATGTATGAATGTAGTATATATGAAGTATGTATGTAGTATGTATGTTGTATGATTGTAGTATATATGAAGTATGTATGTAGTATGTATGTTTGGTTTTTTTTACATTCAGCACATGAGCCGGATGATGGGACTACTACTTTCCCATCATTGGCTAATGTGTCAATCACTGTCATGGTAGCAGGCATCGCCCGATGGGACTTGTAGTCCCATCGGGCGATGCCTGCACAGACCCACGGCAGCCTGCACAGACCCCCGGGCAGTCGGCACAGACCCCCGGGCAGTCGGCACAGACCCCCGGCAGTCCGCACAGACCCCCGGCAGGCCCGAACAGACCCCCGGGCAGTCGGCACAGACCCCCAGGCAGTCAGCACAGACCCCCGACAGTCCGCACAGACCCCCGGCAGTCCGCACGGACCCCCGGCAGGCCGGAACAGACCCCCGGCAGGCCGGTACAGACCCCCGGCAGCCAGCACAGACCCCCGGCAGGCCCGTACAGACCCCCGGCAGCCTGTACAGACCCCCCGGCAGATGCGCACAGACCGCGCATCATGATGACGTCATTTTAGCAGCCAATCAGAGCCACAACACTGGCTCATTGCACTATGGGAACTTCCGATTCCAATACCCGATATTTGCAGTATCGGAATGCTCAGCACTAGAGTTGAGCGACTTTTGTTTTTTTAGGGTCGAGTTTCGAATCGTGAAACCCGACTTTTCCAAAAGTCGGGTCGAGCAAGATCGGCCGACTATAGGGAAAAGTCGGGGTCGTCCCAAAACACTAAACCCAATGTAAGTCAATGGGGAATAAAAGTCGGCAGTGAGAGGAGGACAGGAAACACACCTACAGTGCCCATTTGAATGCCAAAAGCATCAATTCTTCTTACTTAAGCTTGTCAACCTTAATTAACTTCATAATACAAGTTACGCACTGAAAAATGGGGGTTATTTGGCTAAAGTTGTGGGGGGGGAGGGCTGGCTCCAGGTTTTCATGTGCCCTGGGCGAAAGAGCGCCCCTTTAACACATACTACAACTCATCATGCTCCGATACGGCAGAGAAATAGCGGTATAGTACAATGAAAAATACCTCACTTTTTACATCTCATGACGAGGCCCATCTATTTCTCCATACAGAATCATTGGTCCCATATAATGTTTGAAACAGTATATGATGAGCTCCACATAATGCTACAGTATATGTTGGTCCCCATGGATGAAGCTCCACTGTCTTATGGGCCCAAATAATGCTCCAAACATAATGGGCCCCATTTCTAATGCTCTAGTGTATAATGGGCCCTGTAAATGCTGCTCCAGTGTCTGATGTCCACCTTTGGAATGTTCCAGTGTATGGTGGGCCCCATCTATCATTCTCCAGAGTATAGTGCTCCCCAAAAATTGCTGTCCCAACATTGAAAACAATGAAATAAGTCTCCTCGCTAGGGAATCCCTGAACTAGTCTGGACTCCTCGTCGTCCCCATCTTCCATCTCACTGCACAGTATTTCAACCTTGCAAGTGCTGTGATCCTGAGCAAGCAGGGGGGGCCCACTCGTTGGCGACGGCACTGGCACAGGGCCCCTGATAGTACGGTGGTGTGTCTGATGGCGGGTGGGCCGAACCTGCACTTTCATCTGCAGCTTCCTCTTTGTCATCGTGTAAGATGGAACTGTATATGGGAAGGGTAACCTGAGTTTCATCAGGGTCAGATTCAGGCCGTGTAGCGTGAGAGGGGAATGTAGTGGTCTGGGTCAATGTACCAGCAGATTCATCGAGCAGTGGCTGGGCATCAGTGCACTTGTGTCGCCCCCAGGAGTACGGTCGCCACAGTGGTATTACCTTCCTCCTAGGGAGTGTGATGTCATGCTTGGGAGCAACGAAGGATCTCTCTAGCAGGTTAACTGATTGGGTGGCGTTATTCCCACGAGTCATGACCCTCCAAACAGCGTTCATGAAGGCAAAGTGTTTGTTTTACGTGGGCACTGGGCAGTATGGTTGCAAAGCTGAACCTTAAAGGAATGTCCAGAAGGGCACCACCAGGAGTGGAGCCTACGGTTTAATTCGACTCCACCTGGGAAACCTCAACCATGCCAGCTACAGAACAGATGCACACATTGCAAGCTTAATTCCGTTAACGAACAAGACTCCGTCATGCCCCGCGGTCCGAGTCCGGCTTACTAGAGGGACATGTGAGGCTCTGGCACATGAGATTGGCCAATAACTGGTGTGTCATGCCCTTACATGTCCGTGGCTGCATGTGCGCTACACTGAAAAGGCCAGCGTTTGTCGCTTACAGGTGCAGATAACCCGCTGAACACCGTTAGTGATGGGGATCTGTGATTACAATTATTACCCGCGAACGATGATTTCCCAGTAAGTGCAGGTCAACCGCAGTTCCGGAATTAGGCCTAACCGTCATTCATGAAAAAATGAAAAACTTACGTGTGCAAACCACAGGTGCTGTAGCTTGCTTAACAGCTCGCCAGCCGTTCTCACGCCCAGTATGGATTACACGTGATTGCACAAAGGTGAGAAAGGGTACCGTATCCCCGGATAACATGTATGGATAGCGTACACATTCAAAATATATGTCTATACATCAGGAGGCAGGCTCAGACGGTGTCAGGCACAGTATGGATTTGACGGCCCAGACTACACAGCGGAGGAGCAGGGAGAGGTAAAGATTGCAAATGCTGGGGCCCTGCCCAAGCAAGGGGGGCCCACTCGTGGGCGTTGGTACTGGCACTGAGCCCCTCATAGTACGGCGGTGTGTCTGACGGTGGGTGTGCACCACCACTGTCAGAGACACTTGATTGCACTATGAGGGACCATGTGCCAGTGCCCGCGCCCAAGAGTCGGCCTACCCACCTGTCCAGGGCAACGGCACTCGCACGGTGTCGTGCGCTAGGTGGTGACCACGGCCATGGGGGGGGGAGGCAGCACAGTTAGGGAGTTTTTGAAAGCGGCATATGTTGATGTTGGACATACAGCTGATGCAAAAGGCAAAATAGGTCAAGTCCCAGGAAGAGGTGGACCAAAGTAAGCCATTTTTCTGTCACCCTATGTGTCATCAGGGGAAGGTGGGACAAAATCCTTGGAAACCCATGCATGGTTCATTTTAATGAAGGTTAGATCATCCACATTTTGGGCCGACAGACGGGTCCTTTTTTCTGTCAGGATTGATCCAGCTGCACTGAAGACTCTTTCCGATAGCACACTTGCAGCTGGGCAAGCGAGCTCCTGTAAGGCATATTGGGCCAATTCAGGCCAGGTGTCCAGTTTAGCGGCCCAATAGTCAAAGGGGAATGACCTGTGTGGGAGAACATCGATATGGGAGGAAAAGTAGTTTGTAACCATAGTTGACAACTGCTGTCTCCTGTCACTTTCCATCGATGTAGTATTACCAGTTGTGTGAGCGGTACTTGAAAAATCAGTCCACAACATTGTCATGAAACCCCTGTCTCCAACGCCACTTCTGCTGTGTGCACCACGAACACCTCTGCCAAGCTGCCCCCGGCCCGTACGGCTCGTGTGAGAACCATCACCGCTGCTGTGTGCTGGGAATGCCTCAAGCAACCGATTTACCAGAGTTGCTTGTTTATTAGCCAATATTAGGTCAAGGTTCTCCTGTGGCATGATGTTTTGTAATTTGCCTTTATAGCGTGGATCCAGGATGCTGGCCAACCAGTAGTCGTCATCGTTCATCATTATGGCAATGCGGGGGTCCCTTTTTAGGATCTGCAAGGCATAATCTGACATGTGGGCCAATGTTCCCGGTGTCAATGATGCACTGCGAGTGCTGGTTGGAGGAGCACTTTCTGGCAAATCCACATCCCTCCAGTCACGCACAAACCCTGTACCAGACCTTGCCACGCCAACATTTTCACTTGCCCCACGAGATGCATCCTCCTCCCCTAAGTAATCATCCCCATCATCATCCTCCTCCTCCTCTTCTTCCTCCACCTCGTCCAGGAGAGGTCCCTGAGCAGACAATGGCTGAATGTCATCAAGGATTCCCTCCACCTCTTCCTCCTCGTCAACATTGGCTGCAGACGCCTGCTCCTTAAGGTGCGTCAAAGTTTGCATGAGCAGACGCATAAGTGGGATGCTCATGCTTAGGATGGCGTCGTCTGCGCTTACCAGCCGTGTGCATTCCTCAAAACACTGAAGGACTTTACAGAGGTCTTTCAGCTTCGACCACTGCACACCGGTCAACTCCATGTCTGCTCTCAAAGTGCCTGGCCGTGTATCCTCCCACAAATGCATTATGGCCTGCCTCTGCTCGCACAGCCGCTCCACCATGTGCAGGGTGGAGTTCCATCTTGTTGCAATGTCGATAATGAGGCGGTGGTTGGGAAGGTGGAGCAATCGCTGCAGCTTCTGCATACGAATGGAGTGTACAGGCGACCGGCGGATGTGCGCGCACAGTCTTCGCACCTTCTGGAGCAGGGCTGTTAACTCCGGATAATTTTTGAGGAAGCACTGCACCACCAGGTTCAAGGTGTGAGCCAAGCAAGGTATGTGGCTGAGTTTTGAAAGGGCTATGGCTGCCACAAAATTACGGCCGTTATCACTAACTACCTTGCCTACCTCAAGATGTACACTGCCCAGCCATGACTCAGTTTGTCGCTGAAAGTACTCGGCCAGCACCTCGGCGGTGTGTCTGTCACCCAAAAACATCATCTGCAACACAGCCTGCTGACGCTTTCCACTAGCTGCTCGATAGGGGTACACCTCGTGTGCAACAGTGGCAGCTGCAGATGGAGTGCTCGTACGACTGCGCTCTGTGGACGAGCTTTCGCTTCTGGAGGAGGAGGAGGAGGTGGGTCGAACGCCTACAGCCAACTATTTCCTATACCGTGGGCTAGGCAGCACTGTCCCACCACCACTGTCCCCTGTGGACCCTGCATCCACCACATTAACCCAGTGCGCATTGATGGACACGTAACGGCCCTGGCCTTGCCCACTGGACCATGCATCAGTTGTGAGGTGCACCTTTCCACTCACTGACTGCTTGAGTGCATGGACAATGCGGTCTTTCACATGATGGTGGAGGGCTGGGATGGCTTTGCAAGAGAAGAAGTGGCGACTGGGTAGGTCATAGCGTGGTACTGCATAGGCCATGAGTTCGCGAAAAGCTGCGCTTTCCACCAACCGATAGGGCATCATCTCAAACGAGATTAGTTTGGCAATGTGGGCGTTCAAACCCAGTGTACGCGGATGAGAGACTGAGTACTTTCTTGACCTACTCATAGTCTCTGGGAGGGTGAGCTGGACTTGAGAGCTGCATATGGTGGAAGTAGCGGTGGACAGGGCGGACTGAGAGAGGCTTGATGATGGTGATGGAGTTGGTGTTCTTTCTGATGGCCTACATTCAGTATTTCGTTGATATAACAGTGGGATTCCCTGACTGCTGTGGCCTTGCAACGACACCTCAACATTTGCTGCTGGGCTTACAGTGGGGGAAACAATGTAGCGTTGCTGACTACCTTCTTTGTGATTAGTTGCACATGTGGCACTTGAGGTTTGGTGTTGTGTCCACGCTTGCAAGTGCATGCTGGTTAAATGTCTAAGCATGCAACTGGTATTCAAATTTTTCAGATTTTTCCCTCGGCTAAAGGTCTTTGCGCACTTCTTACAGATAACCTTGGCCTGATCATGAGGATTTTGTTCAAAAAAGTGCCACACTGCACTCTTCCTACTTTGGCAGACATTTTGCGGCCTAGCACGCTGTGATCTTTTGACCCTCTGGACAAGCTGTCCAGCAACTCTTTTGATTTTTGGAACCTGTCTTTGGAGTGCTCCGGGCCTGCCAGATAACAGCTGTTGCGATGTCGATGTCTGCTGTGGATGCTCCTCATCTGAGCTATTGGAAGCAGCACCCTCTTCCCCCAATGGATGCCAATCTGGGTCAACAACTGGGTCATCCATCACCTCCTCTTCAATGTCATGTGCACCTTCCTCTGTGTCACCGTGTATGGTGGTATAGTGTGCGGGAAGGGGCAACTGAGTCTCATCAGGGTCAGAATCTGGCTCTGTACACTGCGAGGACAATGTAGTGCTCTGAGTGAATGTACCAGCAGAATCATCCATCAGCGGCTGTGCATCAGTGCACTCCATGTCAGATTCATCTTGGCCTGGGTAATTCACCATTTCACTTGATAATCCAGGCATGGTATGTGAAAACAGCTCCATGGAGTAATCAGTAGTATGGCCTGCGTCATCCTTCAATCTTGGTTGGGGTGAAGGACACAAGGAAAGGTGTGGTTCATGAACATGAGCCTCCAATGACGACTCAGTGCTTTTACTTTTTACAACTGAAGAAGAGGAGGCGATAGAGCTGGAGGCTGAGTCAGCAATGTAAGACAAAACTTTTTCCTGATGCTCTGGCTTTAAAAGCGGTTTGCCAACTCCTAGAAAACTAAGCGTTCGAGGCCTTATGTAGCCAGACGATGATGCAGGCTCAACACCTCCTGCATTCGGTCCTATTTTGCTCTTGCCACTACCATCAGATCCACCACCAACACCATCATTACCAGCTGCCAACCTCTGCCCAATTCCACGGCCTCTTCCACCAGCCTTCCTCATTTTTTGTAGAAATGTAGACAAAATCCAACAAACTATATAGTAATGTAAAACAAGGTACAAGGTGTCTATAGGACAGGGGAGATTTTGAATTTCTGCACACACTTGTGGACACTGGACACTTTTGGATTGTGTGAGGCCCACTGAATATCAGAGCACTATGTCACAGGCAGAAATTGGCTAGTGTATCACAAACTACAATATAAAGTATATAGAAACGGGCAGAATAGGAATCTCCCTAGAGTGCAGGTCTGTAAGAACGGAACAAGTCCTCGACTTATTCTCACAGAGTGACACACAGATAGCTTCACTGTGGCCGTGATAACAGCCGTTACACGGTACTGAGAGGAGCGTGCACGTACACGGCTGTCCGGTGTACGTAAAATTGTCAAGCTCCGTGTTTTTTAAGTATGCGGACTGACACACGCTGTCTCTCTATAGTTTTGAATGTGATCAAACAGCAAATATATTTAACTGTTTGAAAGCTAGACAAAACTAGTAGGTGCAGGTCTGTAAGAACGGAACATGTCCTCGACTTATTCTCACAGAGTGACACACAGATAGCTTCACTGTGGCTGTGATAACAGCCGTTACACGGTACTGTGTGAGGAGCGTACACCGCTGTATGGTGTGAAAAAATGCACGCTCAGTACCTCAGCAGGACAAAAAACAAAATTGGGATTGCTTTTTAAAAAGCAGTTTGCAGAGCAGTGGGAAAACAGCAATGCAGCTGTCAGGAAGCCTTAGAAGGCAGCCCAACAACCAACACCGCTGATCCACCAAAATATAGCCTCCCCTTGCACTGCACACACAGTGACTGGTGTGTTGTACAGGCAAAATCGCTAGCAGCAGAAGCAGTTTTTGTTTCTTCTTCCCTGCCTAACGCTCTCCCTACAGAATCAGCAGCAGCAACCTCTCCCTATGCTAATATCGGCAGAAGTAAGATGGCGGTCGGCGTGCACGCCCTTTTATACCCCCTGTGACGCCCACCAAAGCAAGCCAATCACTTGCATGCCCTTCTGAAAGATGGTGGTGACCCGTGCCTATGTCATCACGTTGCCCACAGTGTCCGTGGATCCTGATTGGCTGAAAAAGAGTGCAAAACAAATTTTCGAAACGCGACTTTGGCGCGTAAGTCGCCGACCTCGTGGCCGACCTCATCCTAGGGTCGGGTTTCGTTTCATGAAACCCGACTTTGCCAAAAGTCGGCGGCTTTTGAAATTGTTCGATCCGTTTCGCTCAACTCTACTCAGCACTACTTATAATGTCTTAACAAAAAAAAATTTTGGTTCCAAAATTGTGCTGATGTAAAGTAGACATGTGGGAAATGTTACTTATTAACTATTTTGTGTGACACATCTCTCTGATTTAAGAGCATAAGAATTAAAAGTTTAAAAATTGCAAAATTTTCGCCATATTTCTGTTTTTTTCCTAAATAAACGCAAGTCATATCGCAGAAATTTTACCACTAACCTGAAGTAAAATATGTCGCGAAAAAACATCCTCAGGGTATGTGCACACGCTGCGGATTCACCTGCGGATTTGTATCTGTGGATCCGCAGGTAAAACCGCAGGAAAAATGACCTGTGGTTTTCCTGCGGATTGGCCTGCGGTTTTCCCCTGTGGTTTGACACCTGGACAATGGAATAGGTGGCAAACCGCAAAGTCTATGTCAATTCTTTCTGCGTATTCAAAACCGCAGCTTTTCCGCAGTTGAAAATCCACAGCATGTGCACTGCGGATTGTAAATCCCATAGACTAACATTGTACTGTACACTGTCTGCGGAACTGCTGCGGATCCTCAGCGTGTGCACACACCCTCAGAATCAGCGGGATCTGTTGAAGCATTCTAGAGTTAAAAGCACACAAAGGAACAGTGGTCCGATTTCAAAATTAAGGCCTGGTCATTAGCCTACAAAGTGGGTTGGTCTTTAAGGGGTTAAATAATAATAAACCACCACTTGATCTTCTAAACAATCGTCTATTTAAAAGGGACTCAGACATCTCTTCCTATCCCATTATTTCCGCTTCCATTCTTGCTTGGAAGAAACTTGCCAAACCAAAAAGAGGAGTAGGAAAATTAATTTCCGTAAAAAAATATCTCCCCCTGTCTTTCATTTCCTCTTTACACAACCGTATAATTCCTCCTCTTTGGTCTGAATATGGAATTACTAAACTAAAAGACATCGATGATGGGAAAAAACTCTCTCAATTTATGGAATTAAAAAATAAATGTAATCTCCCACAACAGCCTTTCTACATTATCTGATCCTAAAGGAGCATATACACAAACCCCTGTTCTCCGAGGCTAACCTTTTGTGCAACATCAACCATAAAATATTCTGGAGCTGCAAAAGTATCTATAACTGGTTTAACAATGACACCGAACTAATAAAAAAACACCTACATGATCAGATGGGAATCAGACCTGAAAAGTTCTACTCAACACGAAAACTGGGAAAATGCATTGGCATACTCGTATGCTTCCAACATTTCAATGACTCTCCTTGAAGCATTTTTCAAGCTTCTCTTCTGGTGGTACTACACCCTGTGCAGACTCTATCACATTAATCCAAACAACCCGCCACTGTGTTGGAGGAATTGTGGTCAACATGGAAACATTCAAGATATGTTTTGGAGCTGCCTAAAATTACAACCCTTATGGGCCCAAATTTCTGGTCTCAGCAATAAACTATCCAACAGCAATGTTACAATTAAACAATTTATGGCTTTGTTATACCCTTCCTCTCCCTACCCTCCGCAATGTTTAAAATGTTTTGCTTAAAAAATGTTAATAAAAATTATTGTCAAAGCAAAAACAAATGCTCTGTCCCAATTCACATTTTACATCAGCCAGAGGTTGGGCTCATGATTCAAGGCAACACTTTATAGTGATAACATCACAACGTCTGCAGTTAGGAACCCCGGGCGCACGACTATAGCATAGCGTACTATAGTGAGGTGCAATAACCAGAAGTAAGGGAAATGGTCAAGAAAAGAAGAAAAAAGCACTACTGAAAAAATGATGTAAAAATAAACTTTATTGGCACACAATTACAAAAGGTGACATACAACATAAATAAAAACATGTGGGTGCAACCACTCAAAAAAAGTTTTGGTGTTATCATTCATATTCATTTTGCCAAGAAAGAAAAAATTCTGCCGGGGTAAGCAAACTTTTGAGCACAACTTTATATGGAACCCTTAGTAAATGCTGATGTAATGGATAGAAGTAGTAGGGGGCATGTGTGAGAATGAATGAAGGTTGGGTAACCAAGTGAAAGAAGTTAGAAATCTACAGAAAATGAAAAGATGACTGAAAATAATAAATAAAAAATGAAATGAAATGGAATGATAAAATGGCAAGAGTAAGTAGGGAAAATGAATAAAGGTGAACAAAGCCGTACCAGCTACAGCGATACACGTGGGGCCACGTTCAGGTCCTCCACTCATGTCCCCGCCTGCTTGGACGTGCCTTTCCTGTATGATTTAACCCATGGTTGCACTACTTTAAAGGCCCCGTCACACACAGCGAGATCACTAGCGAGATCGCTGATTTTGTGACGCCTCATCGATCTCACCAGCGACATCGCTGTGTGTGACACGTATCAGCGACCGCCCCCCCCCCCCCCCCCGCCGGTTATCGCTGATCGTGCAGGAATGTCCTGGGCCATTTTTTGATTGTTGGTCTCCCGCTGGCCAGCGCGCATCGCGCGCATCACTTAGTTACCCGCTGTGTGTCTTGGATACCAGCGTCCTCGCTGGTCCTGATCGCTGGTGAGGCGGCCTGTGTGGCAGCTCACCACCGATCATGTAGTGAGACACCAGCGATCCTGACCAGGTCGTATCGTTGTCGGGATCGCTGGTGCATCGTTTAGTGTTAAGTCTCTATCTGAGTAGCCTTCGGCAGTTCTGCTGGAGATTTTCCCTCCTCATCGGCAGTGTTACCATTAACTATCTTTTCATTGGGCCATTCTAAGCCATTTTCTTCTTACCACTGCCTGGGTATCGGATCTGACATGGCATTTTGCCAGCAGGGGTCACTTGATACTGTAGCTTGAGATCTTCAAGTGTCTTAGACCCTCAACTGGGTCATTGAGGCGGTAATAGAGAACCAGTCCATTTATTGTTTTATGCATGTGTAGGCAGGTGGGCCGACTGGGGGGTGACCCGCTTCTTGCCGCAGACAGACACGAGTCCGAGACAGAGTTTGTATTCAACAGGTCCGTTTTTATTGGCCGTCCTTCTGACAACCACCGCAATTCACCACAGCAGCTTCACTTTTCTCTATACACAGGCCCGGGTACCTTCACTTCCTCTGTTACTATAGTCTTGGTGTCCTTTGTGGCTTTTTTCACTGTGGCTGCCCTAGACCCATCCACCACAGCGCTGCACCAGTCTGAGCACACCGTCCGTATGATAGCCCCGGACCGTCTTCGTCTGCGGCTACTGTCCTCTGGGCCACCCCCCCCGTGACCGCCTCAACTGTCAGTCCCCTCTGGAGCCTTTCCACTGTCTCTTTCTCCTCAGCAGAACTTCCTCCCTCGCTGACTGACCCTTCCAGAACCTTCCCTCAACCTCTTATACTTCCAGTTCTGGTAACTCCGCCCACCATCACCTGACAGTTTCTCTGACCAATGGCAGTTATTCAGTCTCACTTACACACTCTCCACTGCCCTCTAATGGTCAAACTACAATACTGCACCCCCTTCTCTTTATCTCAGTGGTTTCACACCTACACTGCGCTACACCTCCGCCTTCCCACTACAGACAGGTCTGTCCGTCAGTCCACCTTCCCTACACATGTAAGCCTTACAGACCCTAGATCGGATCAGGTACTAATGATCATGAGACATATTGAATAACTTTTGCAAGGCATGTGATATACACATGCAATTGTGCTGAAATCTTATATCCATTATTTGCACGGGGCGTGAGTGGTTGTACCCACATGTTTTCATTTATGTTTTATGTCATCTTTTGTAATTGTGTGCCAATAAAGTTTTACATTATTTTTTCAGGTGTAGTGTGCATACCTTACAGTAGTGCTTTTTTCTTCTTTTCTTGCACATCACAAGGTCTATCACAGACGATCAGGTGGACTTATCACAGTCAGTATAAAAGACGAGGGCAGGGAATGCAGCGCCGCTGTATACTTGTACAGTGCAGGGAATGGCATTTAGAGCATCTACAAAGGAAAAGAAAAAGTCCTCTTCTGATAGTGGTTTACTAGTTCAGTGCTGAAACAGATTGAAAATAGGTGTGAAATTCTCAGCGAGTTAATAATAATCCACAGATTCACGTGATGTGCTGTACCCACAGGTCCACTGCTGCCGTTAAGTGAGATGAGCATCTCGTCTTAGGCGGAGGTCTGAGGTGACTCTTAGGGGCGCCATTACACCTTGCCCAGGGAGCAGGACCAGGCTGATGCCCGGACAAATGGCACCAGGTGGGCCACTCCAGACACGGACTGCATTGACCTGTAAAGTGTCTTAATGGTCTAGGCATCCTCAGGACACTGATAATGCTATCAGGTCATCAGCTCCCTACTCCGTAACTTACTTATTATGCCACAAGATGCAGGCTACTTCCGGCCTGCTGCCACTGGTAGACAAGCTGCCATAAGAAGATATAAAGGGTGTGGTAGACAAGGAGCCCAGATTAGGGGGGAAACTTCATTTATGTTCATCATATGTCTCTGCAGTAGGGGGGTTCTCGTATAGGGGAATGTACTGTGGGGCATTAAGTAAAGGGGGCGAGGGCAGCCATCCTACTGTGTGTGGACGGCATCATATGAGGACATTATACTGTGTATAGAGGCTGGGGGGGCTATCATACTTAGAGGGGGGCTGTAGCTGCATCATGCTGTATATATACCATACACATAAGGTATATAGAGGTACCGGGACACACTGAAGATGGGGACATACTGACGGGACAGTATGAGGAGCAGAATGGAGATAGATAGAAAGCTTGAATGCAGATATTTACCTAATTGTGCAAATATTTCCCCAGTCTCATATTCGTTCATGACGGAGCAGCCTCGGTTGTCCACCAGAGTGAGTGTGTCGGTGAGCTCGTAGGTGATCCTCTCCGTGGTGTTAGCACCTCCATCTTCTTCGTCCATTTCTGCATCAGCTGCATTAGCGTAGGTCTTGAACTCGGTGTCATCCAGGACGTACTTACAGGTGTTGATGAAGGACGATTTCCCATGACCCATAAAACCAAAGAGCTGGAGGAGGACTCGGGAGAAGCCCTTATTATTACAGTCCTGAAGACTGAAGTTCTTGATGTAGTCGGTCATTTCAGGAATGCTCTGCATGGTTCTCACCGGAGATGCTCGGAGTCTCGACCTCTGACACATACAATGGTGGAATGATGATGTGAAGTGTTAGATGTGTGTATTATAGTCAGGAAAGTGAAAGTGAAAACATTTATGGCTGATTTACAAGAAACTGCAGATATTTCACTTGAGGGGCCTCATGCTAGATCAGAAAACCCTGTTTCCTGGTTTATATAATATCACAATGTATCTCAGGTCACTGCAGTAATAAAGCCGGACAGACGGGAGAACATTCTCCATATTATCCATTACTGACTTTCATTCTCCATATTACCATTACTGCTGCTTTGTGTGTGACTTCTAAATGCCACCAAAAAAAAACTACACACATACAATCATACATGTACGGCTCATGATATCTCTATTGCTGCAATTCCAGGTCTAGATATTTCCTCCAAGTATGAAAAGACCATTATTACCAATTATAATAATCTTTATATAGCGCTAACATATTCCGCAGCGCTTTACGGTTTGCACACATTATCACTGTCCCCAATGGGGCTCACAATCTAAATTCCCTATCAGTATGTCTTTAGATTGTGGGAGGAAACCCACGCAAACACGGGGAGAACATACAAACTCCTTGCAGATGTTGTCCTTGGTGGGATTCGAACCCAGGACCCCAGCGCTGCAATGCTAACCACTGAGCCACCGTGCCGCCGATAATGCCTCTACACAAGGCTGAAATAATTCCGCCACACCACGACCACTACAGAGTCAATAAATAATACTTCTATGGAAGAAAACCAACTACAGAGAGAGAACAATATTACCAATAATACCTCGATACAAGGCTGAAACAATGAAACTGTTACTTAATTTAAGAAATTAAAAAAACACTAAAATGAACCAATATAACCGCCAGTTTTAGATAAAGTGGGGACCTGGGAAAAAGATAAAAGTGGGGCCCCAAATGCTCACATATTGCACCATCACACCGAAACATTTTGGTTGCAGTAACATGCGCTGAGTTCACACCGTAAAATGAGCGCAATCTGCAATATTTAAGTCTTTCGCCTCTTGTTTGTCGGCCTCTTTACACCGGATGAGGAAGAACAATCGAGAACAATCATTTTTTTTTCTTTTAATGGAATATAAATAAAATCATTATTTTATGACCTGGATGGCAGTGCTGGATCATCTCCTCCACCTCCATGTTACCACTTCACTGATATCACCAGCAGGATCGGTAACCTCCATCTGGGATGTATGACCACAATGGCGTGGTGAGCTGTACCAACCCTTATCCAAAACTCTGTCAGTAATTTTAGTAATTGTTGCACAAAAAACAAAAAGTTCAGAATCTAGTGTTGGAGAAAGATACAATCCCCTATGATTCCTCTATGTGGAAACAATCTCATTAGGAACTATTTCTATTGAGTTCATATGCAGAAGCCAGGAAGGCTGGACTTGCTAGACAAATCATCAACAATCTTAAATACGCAGATGACACAATAAAAGGCTTTGTTAAACCCAACGGTGGCACAAGTGTACTTGTAGACCCACTGTGCCACAGGACCGGGCCTGCCCAGGAAGGGTCATAGCTATGCGGCTACTTGGCGTTCATTGGAGCTCCTGATAGTGGAGACAGAGTGGGCTACAGGAAGCCACCAGGTACCACTTCTGGGCAGATCCTGGTACTGTTGCTGCTGATCCCAGAGGTCAGGTTTGCCGACACGGACTAGGTGTCAGGAACACCGCACTGCATTTGCTCACTGAGCCAGTGCGCGTGTCCTGAGTACAAAAACAGTGCTCAAAGATACCTGTGGAGCAGGGCAGGAGCGGTGACGATGCATGCTTCAGACTATCAGGACCTGAAGCACATGACTGCTGGGGGCGTGGCCTAAGCTCCACAGATCTAGGAGCTGCAGGGAAACTCCTAGAAAGGTAACTACAGGACAATGTTACCAAGGGGCATAGACAGAGACAGAAACCAGATCAAGCCGGGTCAAAGCACGAGATAGCAGGACAGTAACAAAGGATTAGACAGAATGGATAGTCAGGACGTAGCAATAGATCAGAAAACCAGAACGGGCAATGGACGGTACAATAGGGGTAAACAGTAACGGAGTAACGATAGCCAAGCCAGGAGGTCAGAACCGGAAAAGACAATAGTGCCAAAACGAGAGACAGAGTACAGAGTGAAGGAACAAGCCGGGTCATACACGGGAAGCAAACAAGCAACGCAGAATACACGCACACCAGGGGTCAGACACACCAGAACAGCAATATAACTGACAGAGAATCCTAGTCTGGAGTGAGTATAAATACCCCTCCCAGATCCAGAGGGAGGCCAGCAAAAGTTAACCCTGTGAGAACAGGACATTAACCATGTCCTAACCATGACACTAGCAGTGCATTTAAGGAATATGTACACATTTTTAACTATTTTTATTATGCATATTATGGCTATATAAAAAATACTTTGTATATTGTCTTGGATAAACATCTACATCTGTTTTATGCTCCAATACAGACCTAATATATCAATAACTGTGGAGTCTGATGCCCCATCCCTGCTTATTTCTCTTTCTAGCTGCAGAATAAGGACATTCAGAAATTTTGATAAAAGAAGTGCTTAGATTAAAGAAAGTCTAACCAAAGGATCCGACCACACTGATTGTTTGTAGTCTGTTACCATAGAGATGCATAGGTCTAAATAGGAGCTGAGAACATAAAACAATGGTAACGGTCAATATGGACTGAGTAGGAAGGAAATGTAAAGGTAAGTCCCCTCTACATTTACAATAAAGTGCATCCACCTTCCGCCCCTTTCTCACTCTCTCTGCGTCTCGCTTCCTCTCTGAGTCTCTCTTCCTCTTTGAGCTTTTTCTTCACTTCCTCTTCCTTCTTTCTTAATTCTCTTTCATACACAAAATTAAGTACAAATTGTTTCCTTTTTTCTCTTTCATCCTCTGGGGAAGAAAATCTTTCCATTCGATATTCAATGTCTTTAATGATTTCAATGAAGAGCTTCAGAACATCTTCATGTTTTCCTCTTGTCTTCATGTGATCTTCAGGGGTGAAGTTCTCAAGAGGGAAGATCCTCTCCACATCCATGTTCTCAAACTTGGTCCTGACGTCTCCCAGGTTAGAGTTGGTCTTATGGGTGAGAACAACTAAAGGGAAAATTCCTGCAAAAGAAGAAATGTTCTCCTGAATATCTGTGTAATGAGGAGCTCTACGTCCTGCAGGATCTACAGATGGTGGAACTATGGACGAAAGATCTAGATAAATCTATAATAAGGAGATTACTCAGTTTTCTATTCATGGTCATTTCTGACAGACGAGAAAGGAAAATGTCAAACTTTACCTGTAGGACTAGAGCAAACATCATACAGAGTCAGACATGACATGTGGCCTCATCTTAGGGCTCATTCCCACTTTAGATGAAATCGGACAAAACCAATCTGATTAAAAATTGTATTCCATTCGGACCAATGTTATTCTATCATTGCGTGTTCATCTGCGATTTTTTTTTCCAAGCTCGGATCGCATTCAGCGATAGAACTCAACGGGTGCGAGAAAAAAAAAATTGCACAGCACTCGGACCATGCGTGTGCCATCCGATTTTTACCCACTGATCTCCTTGGAAAAGCCGACAACTCATGTGTCACATACCGTATAATCACAGTGTGACAGGTTAGAAAAGATATATATCCATAGAATACGTATATACAGTATATAGATGTCAGTGACACACATACAGTATATATCTGAATTTATATTACATAGATAGAAGAAAAGCCAATAATTCAGCAGCCGTGTAGTGTAAAATCACAGCAGGAGGATAGAAGAGATGGATTACGTACAGGAAAGACACATAGAATAGGCAGATATATAGATGTCAGTGACATATACAATAGTGCAGTGTGTGCAGCTTACCGGATGTGTATTTAATTATTAAAAGATTATTTTTCTGAAAAAATGGCGTGGGCTTCTGCTCAATTATTGTAACCAGCAGAGGGAAAGCTGACAGCTGGGTGCAGATGCTTATAGCCTGGGAAGGGGGTAATGCCTGTAAAACATTAGTATTTAAATAATGAAAATATAGATTACTTAAAGGGAATCTGTCACCTTTTTCACCTATCAGCTGCCAGCACCGGCATCAGGGGCTTATCTACAGCATTCTGTAATGCATTCTGTAATGCTGTAGATAAGCCCCAATGTAACCTGGAAGAGAAGAAAAAGGAGTTATATTATACTCACCCGGGGGTGGTTTTGGTCCGATGGATGTCGCGGTCCGGTCCGGCGCCTCCCATCTTCTAACGGTGACGTCCTCTTCTTTGCTGCCTGTTGTGGGTCCTGTTGAGGGCAGAGCAGCGCGCCTGCGCAGGAGCCACGACGGGAAGCAATGAAGAAGATGTCACCGTTAGAAGAAGGGAGGCGCCGGACCGGACCGCGACACCCAGAATGCTACAGAATGCTGTAGATAAGTCCCTGATGGCGGTACCGGCAGCTGATAGTCGAAAAATGGGGTGACAGTTTCCCTTTAACATATGCAGGGTCTAATCTAACTAGCAAGCAGAGACTCTGGTTAGTGGGTGACTGAGTTACTGTTCGTCAGAACTATAGGACTTTTGTCAGAACTGTCAATATGTGACTATTTGGAGACAACAAATGGTACTCAAAGGTCATAGGCCATAGGCTTTAGTTTTTCAAACTAAGGTAATGTATAAATAACTAATATGAATATTCCAATAAGTTATTAGTGTTCTTCTAATATGGTAGGAGCTACGAACATAGCGACAGATCACCATATGTGGTTATGAGACTGGAAAAATAGACACTAATGTAAGTCTATGGGTCAAAATCGTATATAAGCCGACCTAACTCCTGTTCAGGGAGATCTTACTTAAAAAGTAGGAAAGTCTTATTTTTTCTAACAATACCCCTGGAGCTTCCCAGGCTATTAATATCAGCTCACAGCTGTATACTAGCCTTTATATACAGTATATGTGTGTGTGTTTGCTGTATATAAAAGCTCATGTTAAAATCGCACTGCATTTGAATGTAAATCGGATGCTAGGTTTGAAAAATAAGATTGTACTCGCATGACACATTATATTCGTCCGACTTTGCAGGAACAAAATCGGACCGATTTAAAAATCACTAGTGTGACTCCGGCCTTATTCTGAATATATTGTGGGATGATCAGAATCATTGGATGAGAAAATTATAAAGAAATAGAAGAAAACATCATTGTGTGCCAGCTCTATTGGGGTGCATCCCGCAACCTGCTTACAGGGGTGTAACACTGCTAAATGTAAGGTTACACACATGGGAAGAAGGAATCAATATCACCGTTACACACTGAACGGGAAACCACTGGGTAAATCTGACCTGGAGAAGGACTTGGGGATCCTAGTTAATGGTAATCTTACCTGGAGCAGCCAGTGCCAGGCAGCGGCTGCCAAGGCAAACAGGATCATGGGGTGCATAAAAAAGAGGTCTGGATACACATGATGAGAGCATTATACTGCCTCTGTACAAATCCCTGGTTACACCGCACATGGAGTACTGGGTACAGTTTTGGGCACCGGTGCTCAGGAAGGATATAATGGAACTAGAGCGAGTACAAAGGAGGGCAACAAAATGAATAAAGGGGATGGGGGAACTACAATACCCAGAGAGATTAGCAAAATTAGGATTATTTAGTCTAGAAAAAAGAGGACTGAGGGACGATCTAATAACCATGTATAAGTATATAAGGGGACAATACAAATATCTCTCCGAGGATCTGTTTATACCAAGGAAGGCGATGGTCACAAGGGGGCATTCTCTGTGTCTGGAGGAGAAAAAGTTTTTCCACCAACATAGAAGAGGATTCTTTACTGTTAGGGCAGTGAGAATCTGGAATTCCCTGCCTGAGGAGGTGGTGATGGCGAACCCAGTCGAGGGGTTCAAGAGAGGCCTGGATGTCATCCTGGAGCGTAACAATATTGTATCTTACAGTGATTAGGTTCTTTAGAATGACGTAGATCTGGGGATTTATTCTGACGGAATATAGGCTGAACTGGATGGACACAGGGCTTTTTTCGGCCTTGCTAGCTATGTTACTATGTTACCTGTTAGGTTTCTGGCTGTGGTCAGTAGCTCCTTTATTTCGACTGCTTCATTATTGGAAAGTCCTTTTTTTACACTGCAAATACAAAAAAATGATAATCACATGTTTGCGAATAGAAAATCCTACAGAGACTGTTCACACTGTTAAAATCATTAGCTTTAAGGTTTATTATCATCTCACACAGTGGTCTTCTAACAATTCCCATACTTATCCAATCATTAGTGTGAATATCACTTATTTTGACCTCTGCCCCTTGCGGTTTCACTCTAGGCTTTGTCTACCACTCCGGTTACCACTGGATCTATCCTGCGGCGGTTCCCCCTGGATGAGCATACGCAGTGCTGTCTTACCTGGCTCCGGCCTAGTTCTGGTGTACCTACACCACGGACATTGAGTTTATTCTAAGTTGGTGTTAGGGGCTTGCGGAACGCACCGAATAAAAGAGATGGTATATGGTGCGTTCGCAGCCCGGGGTTCACTGTGCAGAGATGGAATACTGCAGCTAAGTAATGGCAGATACTATATGGCGGCGTAATAAATGAACACACATGGGTTAACGTCACCCGGTGTGTACGAGGCGGACTCTGTTGCCTCACAGAGCCGCACTACCGCCGAATATATTCGCCGAAGCCTGTTAAGCTCACAGAGCTCGGCGAAGTGAGCACTGGTGTAAAGTCACAGGATTCTGCCCCAAGACACAGGGTCGGAGTCCCTCTAGACTCACCAGCACTCGGCGCCGCCGTAGATGCGGCACTTATGTGCCTTGAGCTGGATGGCGCAATATGGCGCTACGTGAGGTGCTGACCTGGAGCACTATGACCTAAAGCCTAGCCACTGACAGGCGCTGACTCTAACCACTAGACCCTAACAACAGGCACAACCAAGGGTAGGGGTTTCCAATGAGTCAGTCACCAGATACATGTATCCGTCATCATACACAGCTTTAGCATAAGAGTCTATACTAGCGCATGGCCGAGCGGCCATGCGGCTCTTTTATAGTGGCGTCCTTCCGGGACCTTCCCAGTAGTGGACCAATCCGAGCAGGAACGGGACCTGCACATGTGATCTCCGACCTCCAATGAGAGGTCGTCCCACGAGCATGCTCAGTAGGGGAAAGGCAGGACTTAGTCCCAGGAGCGTCTGCTTGCTGATGACTCACGCATGTTACAATAGCAGAGCCAGGAGAAGCAACCAGATGCCTAGCTTTAGGCTGGGCAAGGCACTGGGACCGATGTCTTTTCTGAGCAGTCTCCTCTCTGGTTGGAGAGGAATGGGAGACTAGAGAGGACATGGCTTGAGATTCCCCCTGTGCAGTGGGGGAAACTCGATGCCTAACATTTGGAACTACATATACATTAGATGCATTTGTGCACTGTCTGGTCCTGATACTGAAAAATAGTCCGTCAGACACATTTTATCTTCCTTCTCATGTTACACACAGCAATATCCAGTATATCGGAGTGAACTAAATATACCGGATATTACCTTTAGCTCAGTAAACAGTTTACAGCAGCTTGCAAAATTATTCACTCCCTTGGCTTTTTACCTTTTTCGTTACAATACAACCTGTGTTTACATATTACTGTAATCAGATTTGTGTGTGATGCATCAGCGGTAAATAGTCTAAGAAGGTGAAATGATAAAAATATTGGTATAAATTAAATTTATGGAATCAAATAACTAAAATGTGGCATGTGCAGATGTATTCACCAATTTTGCTATGAAGCTCCTAAAAAATTGTGGTGCAAGGAATTCCCTTCCTTAATTGCATACTTAGTGACAGGACGTCCCCCTGTGTGCAACCTAAGTCTCACATGTGTCAGTATATACACTTTACCTTCTTTGAAAGGCCATGGAAGATATAACACCATTAAGAAGAGGTGTTACTAGCCAATCAACACCATGAAGATCAAGGAAATATCCAAACAACACCATGAAGACCAATGTGATCTCCAAACAACACCATGAAGACCAATGTGATCTCCAAACAACACCATGAAGACCAAGGAGATCTCCAAACAACACCATGAAGACCAATGTGATCTCCAAACAACACCATGAAGACCAAGGAGATCTCCAAACAACACCATGAAGACTAAGGAGATCTCCAAACAACACCATGAAGACCAATGTGATTTCCAAACAACACCATGAAGACCAATGTGATCTCCAAACAACACCATGAAGACCAAGGAGATCTCCAAACAACACCATGAAGACTAAAGAGATCTCCAAACAACACCATGAAGACCAATGTGATCTCCAAACAACACCATGAAGACCAATGTGATCTCCAAACAACACCATGAAGACCAAGGAGATCTCCAAACAACACCATGAAGACCAATGTGATCTCCAAACAACACCATGAAGTCCAAGGAGATCTCCAAACAACACCATGAAGACCAAGGAGATCTCCAAACAAAACCATGAAGACCAAGGAGATCTCCAAACAACACCATGAAGACCAATGTGATCTCCAAACAACACCATGAAGACCAAGGAGATCTCCAAACAACACCATGAAGACCAATATGATCTCCAAACAACACCATGAAGACCAAGGAGATTTCCAAACAAAACCATGAAGACCAATGAGATCTCCAAACACCACCATGAAGACCAAGGAGATCTCCAAACACCACATGAAGATCAAGGAGATCTCCAAACAACACCATGAAGACCAATGTGATCTCCAAACAACACCATGAAGACCAATGTGATCTCCAAACAACACCATGAAGACCAAGGAGATCTCCAAACAACACCATGAAGACCAATGTGATCTCCAAACAACACCATGAAGACCAAGGAGATCTCCAAACAACACCATGAAGACTAAGGAGATCTCCAAACAACACCATGAAGACCAATGTGATTTCCAAACAACACCATGAAGACCAATGTGATCTCCAAACAACACCATGAAGACCAAGGAGATCTCCAAACAACACCATGAAGACTAAAGAGATCTCCAAACAACACCATGAAGACCAATGTGATCTCCAAACAACACCATGAAGACCAATGTGATCTCCAAACAACACCATGAAGACCAAGGAGATCTCCAAACAACACCATGAAGACCAATGTGATCTCCAAACAACACCATGAAGTCCAAGGAGATCTCCAAACAACACCATGAAGACCAAGGAGATCTCCAAACAAAACCATGAAGACCAAGGAGATCTCCAAACAACACCATGAAGACCAATGTGATCTCCAAACAACACCATGAAGACCAAGGAGATCTCCAAACAACACCATGAAGACCAATATGATCTCCAAACAACACCATGAAGACCAAGGAGATTTCCAAACAAAACCATGAAGACCAATGAGATCTCCAAACACCACCATGAAGACCAAGGAGATCTCCAAACACCACATGAAGATCAAGGAGATCTCCAAAAACAGCACCATGAAGACCAAGGAGATCTCCAAACGCCACCATGAAGATCAAGGAAATCTCAAAAAACAGCACCAAGAAGACCAATAAAAACTCCAAACAACAGCATGAAGACCAATGAGATCTCCAAACAACATCACGAAGACCAAAGACATCTCCAAACAACACCATAAAGACCAAGGAAATCTCCAAACAATATCTGGAAGACCAAGGAGATCTCTAAACACCACCATGATGACCAAGGAGATCTCCAAACAACACCCTGAAGAACAAGGAAATTTCCAAACAAGTGAGGGACAAAGTTGTTGAGAAGTGCAAGTCAGGGTTGGGTTATAAAAAAAAATTCCAATCTCTGATTATCCCCTCAGCACCACCAAATCCATTATCATCAACTGAAAAGAACATGGTACCACCAAAAACCTGCCAAGAGAGGACACCCACCAAAACTATCAGCAGGGCAAGGAGGGCATTAATCAGAGAGGCAGCACAGAGACCAAAGGTAACCCTGAATGAGCTGCAGAGTTCACAAGCAGAGATGGGAGTATATGTCCACACGACCACAATAAGCCATACATTACATAGATGTGGCCATTGTGGCAGAGTGATCAGAAAAAAGCCATTCCTAACACACAAAAAATGTAAGGCTCGTTTTGAGTTTATCAAAAGAAATGTGGGAGACTCCCCAAATTTATGGAGCAAGGTGCTGTAGTCAGATAACACCAAAATGGAACTTTTTGGCCACCAAGGTAAACATTATGTCTGGTGCCAAACCAACACTGCTCATCACCCCAAAAACAACATCCTCACAGTGAAATATGGTGGTGGCAGCATCCTGCTGTGGGGAGGTTTTTCGGCAGCAGGGACAGGGAAAATGGTCCGAGTCGAGTGAACGATGGATGGTGCGAAATACGGGAATGTTCTTGAGCAAAACCTGATTCAGTCTGTCAGTGATTTGAGACTGTGACGAAGGTTCACCTCCCAACAAGACAATGACCCAAAAGACACTGCTAACTCGAGGAGTTTAAGGAGAAATGTGTAAATATTGTGGAGTGACCAAGTCACAGTCCAGACCTTACTCCAATTGAAGATCTATGGTCAGACTTGAAGATTGCTGTTCACCAGAGGAAACCATCTAACTTGAAGGAGCTGAAGCAGTTTTGCCTTGAGGAATGGGCAAAAATCCCAGTAGCAGGATGTGGAAAGTTCATAGAGACTTATCCTGTAACCATCACAAAAGGTTGCTCTGCAAAGTACTGACTTTAGGGGGTGAATAGTTATATACACTGACGTTTTCAGTTATTTTGTCCTATTTGTTGTTTGCTTCACAACAAAAAGAAATCCAAATGTTCGCAGGTGTCGGCACGTTCTTTACATTAACTGATGCAAACTCTCAAAAGCAACAGTGAAATTTCAGGTTGTGCAAAACATGAAAAATGCCAAGGGGGTGAATAATTTTGCAATCTAGAGTATAATGATGAACATAAGTATCCAGTATTCAGCTCAATCACTAACCTGTAGACAAATATCGGATAAATGAAATCCGATGTCTGCACAAGGCGCTCCGCCTGGACGATTCTGTCCACCAATCCGATGCCCTTACTCCACGATACTGTTTGATTGAGTGGCAACAAATTACCTGAAGAAAAAAGAAGAAAAAATGTAATATCAGAGGAGGAAAGTACAAAGAAGTTTCAGAAACTGGTGAAGAATCAGAGTTGATCATTGGTACAATGTTCCCTGAGGTCTGTGTCATCAGTAGACTTCTGTATGGAGCGATTTCAAACAATTTGCAATTTGGTTCATGATGTTCACAAAAAAAGTGATTAGGGAGGTGCTGATGTGCTGTACCCACAGGTCCACTGCTGCCGTTATGTGAGATGAGCATTTCGTCTTAGGTGGAGGTCTGTGGGGACTATTAGGTGCGCCATTTTGCCTTCCCCGGAAGCAAGTCAGACTGACCCTAGGGCAAATGGCACCAGGTGGGCCAGTCCAGACACAGACTGTGTGGCGCCCCTGAGGGTCCAGTCGCAACAGAGGTGTGGTATCCCACCCTCAGGTAAGGAGGCAGCGCCACCTGGGACTTCAACACTTGTACGCAACACACGCTAGTTCAGTCAGGGCATCTGGGTGTACCCTTCGGGAGGACGGCCTCATCCCAGGCTGGCTAGGAAAGGGTGTTGGTAGGTGAGTGAGAAAGGTAGAGAAGAGGGAGGGCTAAGGATATGGGGTGTCAAGGAGTGTAGCCAATCAGTGACAGTGAGTGGGTGGAGTTAGTGTGAGGTAAACAGAAGATTGATCTGGAAAGATCCAGTCAGTCAGTTGGTGACAGGACAGAGAAGGAGTAAGAGGAGTCCAAGCCAGAGTGAAGGAAGAAGAACTGAAAGGAAGTTTAGAGAGAACAGAAGGAGTCCTGAGGGGCACGGGAAGTGTGATAAGCCACCCGTGGGGCCCGCTCCAGTTTGGAAGGACTAGGTCGCAGTGAGGGTACCGGCCCATGAGCCCAGTGGAGAAGAAGACAGACTCAGCTGGCAAGCCGGAGGCTGAGGTGACTGCAAGTACCTCAGCCACATCCACATCAATTCCCTGAAAAGGTGACCAGGTAGAAGATCCCGGGGCCTGACCCACGTCGCCCGGTAAGGTCCAAGGCTGCTGGCTTAGGGACACTGTTGTGAAGGTGCTAGGCAAGAGGAAAGGAAAGACCAGCACAGGGAGACGACCAGAAAGAGAGAGAAGACACAAAAGGAAGTCCTGGAACGGTGTTTCCCAAATTAACTGAGAGTTGGCTGGACCCCTTACTCGGAGGACACAATGCTAAGCGGGACACGTGAGCACAGGTCAAGTGTGAGTAAAAGCCATGAAACTGCACCTCACTGTGTCATTTTTGTCATTTGCGTCCCATTTGCTTAACATTGCACATAACATCACAGTCACCAACTCACCAGTTAACATCTTAGCTGCCCTGGGACACAGCTCTTCCCGTGGGGAGCTACACCATATCTCTGCTGCCGTACCACCATTCCAGAGGACCTGTATAGCAGCGTCGGCTACCCTAGCCGAATACTATGAGTGGTGTCACGATTTCCCCTACAATTATCCTACCATCTTTTCCCCTCATTTGAACTTCCATCACCACTGGACACCCAGGGCCACGGTCGCTGCCACCGTGACACTTCCCCTTTAAAAGAGCCTGACCAGCCCAGTACCGAGTAACCCCCAGCCCTGCAGGGCGCTCCAACTGCATTGACCTGTAAAGTCTTTAAATGGTCTAGGCATCCTCAGGACACTGACATTGCTATCAGGTCATCAGCTCCCTACTCCGTAACTTAGTACTTCACAAGATGCCGGTTACTTCCGGGATGTCACCAATGGTAGACAAGCTGCCAGAAGAAGATATGAAGGCTGTGGTAGACAAGGAACCCAGATTAGGGGGGAAAACATTGTATGTCTCGGGAGTAGGGGGGTGCTGGTATAGGAGAATATACTGTGGGGCATTAAGTAAAGGGGGCGAGGGTAGCCATCCTACTGTGTGTGGACGGCATCATATGAGGACATTATACTGTGTATAGAGGCTGGGGGGGCTATCAAACTTGGAGGGGGGCTGTAGCTTCATCATGCTGTATATATACCATACACATAAGGTATATAGAGGTAACGGGACACACTGAAGATGGGGACATACTGACGGGACAGTATGAGGAGCAGAATGGAGATAGATAGAAAACTTGAATACAGATATTTACCTAATTGTGCAAATATTTCCCCAGTCTCATATTCGTTCATGATGGAGCAGCCTCGGTTGTCCACCAGAGTGAGTGTGTCGGTGAGCTCGTAGGTGAACCTCTCTTTCGTGTTACCACCATCATTATTCTTCACGTCTGCGTAGATCTTGTACTCGGTGTCATCCAGGACGTACTTAGAGGTGTTGATGAAGGACGATTTCCCATGACCCAAATAACCAAAGAGCTGAAGGAGGACTCGGGAGAAGCCCTTATTATTACAGTCCTGAAGACTGAAGTTCTTGATGTAGTCGGTCATTTCAGGAATGCTCTGCATGGTTCTCACCGGAGAAGCTCGGAGTCTCGACCTCTGACACATACAATGGTGGAATGATGATGTGAAGTGTTAGATGTGTGTATTATAGTCAGGAAAGAGAAAGTGAAAACATTTATGGCTGATTTACAAGAAACAGCAGATGTTTCATATGGCTGATTTACAAGAAACTGCAGATATTTCACTTGAGGGGCCTCATGCTAGATCAGAAAACCCTGTTTCCTGGTTTATATAATATCACAATGTATCTCAGGTCACTGCAGTAATAAAGCCGGACAGACGGGAGAACATTCTCCATATTAACCATTACTGCTGCTTTGTGTGTGACTTCTCAACGTCTTATTACTAGGAACAAGGTTGGGTCATCAGAAACCCAAACCCCAAGGAACATGTCCACCACCAAAAATAAAACTCTACACACATACAATCATACATGTACGGCTCATAATGATATCTCTATTGCTACAAAACCAGGTCTAGATATATCCTCCAAGTATGAAAAGACTGATATTACCAATAATACCTCGACACAAGGCTGAAATAATACCGCCACACCACGACCACTACAGAGTCAATAAATAATATTTCTATGGAACAAAACCAACTACACAAAGACCGCTATTACCAATAATACCTTGATACAAGGCTGAAACAATGAAACTGTTACTTAATTTTAGAAATTAAAAAAACACTAAAATGAACCAATATAAGCGACAGTTTTAGAAAAAGTGGGACCCTGGGAAAAAGATAAAAGTGGGGCCCCAAATGCTCACATATTGCACCATCACACCGAAACATTTTGGTTGCAGTAACATGCGCTGAGTTCACACCGTAAAATGAGCGCAATCGGCAATATTTAAGTCTTTCGGCTCTTGTTTGTCGGCCCCTTTACACCGGATGAGGAAGAACAATCGAGAACCATAATTTTTTTTTCTTTTAATGGATTATAAATAAAATCATTATTTTATGACCTGGATGGCAGTGCTGGATCATCTCCTCCACCTCCATGTTACCACTTCACTGATATCACCAGCAGGATCGGTAACCTCCATCTGGGATGTATGACCACAATGGCGTGGTGAGCTGTACCAACCCTTATCCAAAACTCTGTCAGTAATTTTAGTAATTGTTGCACAAAAATCAAAAAGTTCAGCATCTGATGTAGGAGAAAGATACAATCCCCTATGATTCCACTATGTGGAAACATGGAGGAATTGATCTGATCAGTCTCATTAGGAACTATTTCTATTGAGTTCATATGCAGAAGCCAGGAAGGCTGGACTTGCTAGACAAATCATCAACAATTTTAAATATGTAGATTATACTCACCAGGGGATCCAGTCTGGTCCGTTGGGTGTCGCGGTCCGGTCTGGCGCCTCCTATCTTCATACAATGATGTCCTCCTTCTTACTTCTCCCTCAGCTCCTGCGCAGGCGCACAGATCTGCCCTGTTGAGGGCAGAGTAAAGTACTGCAGTGCGCAGGCACCGGACCTCTCTGACCTTTCCCGGCGCCTGTGCACTGCAGTACTTTACACTGCCCTCAAAAGGGCAGATCTGTGCGCCTGCGCAGGAGCCGCGGCAGAAGTAAGAAGGAGGACATCATCTCTAGAAGATGGGAGGCGCCGGACCGGAATGCAACACCAACCGCACCCACCCCGCCCCTGGGTGAGTATAATCTAACTTGTTTTTCTTCTCTTTCAGGTTACATCAGGGGCTTATCTGCAGCATTACAGAATGCATTACAGAATGCTGTAGATAAGCCTCTGATGGTGGTGGCTGCAGCTCATAGCCCAAAAATGGGGTGACAGATTCCCTTTAAGATGGAGGAAGAGGAGAGGCCATTTGATGCCATCCACTGGAGTACATGCTCTTTCTGAGCCTCATCTACAAGGCGTACCACTGTGAGGCTGCAAAACAAAAGGGAGTCGAGTTGCCCGGCCAGTTATGTTGTCAGTGGTCTTTGGATAGGACAACATGGTGTTTGCTCAGTTGAGCTTTCAGTCACATTAAACCTAACTCACGTACACGTCGAACATCAAGCCTATTCTCCCTTTCACCATGACCTTGCTTTTTCCCACTCATGTTGTATGTACCCTTCCCCTCTTGTACCCTGCTGTATCACAACCTTAGGCCCACAGCTGTCTGTCACCAGTCACTAAATGAACAATCATTATTTATTTTCTTAGATAGTGTGCCTGAACAACACTGTTATGCCTACTGATTTTTAAGTGGAAATCTGGCCTTCTGAATTGCCACTGAAACACAGTGTTAGCACAAATGATTTGTATTAGTTCACTTTCAGCACCAGCGCAGGAGCGACCTCTCTGTGACACTGAGCAAATGGAGCCAACAAAACAAGATGTCCACTTTTTATATGGCCAAGGACATGTGACTTCAGCAACCAATCACAGAAGACCTTTGTCATGAGGTTGTGGACGGTTTCTGCACCCTGATTGGTTGCCGGAATCAACACACACAAAGTTAAGTGAAAAAAAAGCATGAGACGCTCCTGATATCTCTTCAGATGCTCCTTTAACCTCTCCACACCCCTTTCCCTCATCAAACACGTTCCCCCGTCCCCACCGCTCATCCTACAGCACACTATCCTAGCCAAAGTAATAACAAAAGCATTAGTGGAAACTGTGACCTACTTTCGCTGACTTTGAGTAAAAATGCTTGTGACAGCAAACACGAATCCGATTGTGATAAGTCTGTGTCGAATTTGAGATTGGCAAACGTGTTTCGATCCCATTCACTCATCTCTGTGCCTGACTAATAAAAAAAATATTGTCTATGCACAGTCCATACACTTCCTTACATGACCAAGTGGTGGTATGTATAGAGATCCTCCTCCAGGCATACCATCACCAAGTTAGCGTGTGCATGTGCCATACTAGATCCCATGGTGGTCCCAGATAACTGTATTCACCAAACAAGATAGTTATTCCCATAGATCAACTGAAGTTGGTTCAATGTAAGAAGAATGACTGGCTTTATTTGGGTCATTGCTTCAATATTTCACCTGTCTATGAATTATATAAATATATATTTACAGATACACTATATAAAGAAGTAAACTGTAGACATTTTCGAATCCAAATGTTTTTTCTGTCACTTTGTGCCACTTCTTTATTGAATTGAGGGTTAAAGAACAGTTACACGGTTAAATAAAGTCATGCTCAGCCTGTCACTCTCCTTTTCGGCCATTGCCGCCGCTTTGGACATTTTCACTCTGCGCCATTGTGGAATATATCTTTATAGTTATGCTGTCACAATGTGCGCCACCAGAAGAACTGACTAGAAACTGTACGAAACACATCATGTAACATCACAACCAGAAGCCACAGCATAAAGAAAAGATGCCAAAAGATGACAGTGTGCACTGAATGATTAACATAAAAACAGGCTGGAAGGAGCAGAGGACAAGAGCGTAAAATGCAAAAATGGCAGAGCGTGTTTTAAGATTCTGTGGAACTTTGCACTTTTGGTGCTTTTTCATCATTTATTGAGAGCCTGGAAAAAAAATGAATGTGAAATCACAATTGCATGTTTTATCTGTGCACTAAAATAAAACAAAATTAAAAAAAATGAATCAAATAAAAAAACAAAAAAAAAAGGAAAATTCATTAAAAAGCAAAAGGAAAGTAAGAAACACAGCAAGTTATTTTTGTATAATTTGGTGCAGAAACTTTTTAGGGAAAAACACAGACAGTAGTCTGTAACCAAAGAGATGCATAATTCTGCATAGGAGCTGGAAACACAAAACAATAGAATATGATATAGTAGGCTGGATAAAATCAAATGTGGGGTGAACGTGTAATCCCTTCTTATTTATTGTAAAGCGCATTTTTTTCCTGACACTTTCGGCTGATTATTCATCTCTCTGCGCCTCATTTCCTCACTATGCTTTTTCTGCATTTCTTCTTCCTTCTTTCTTAATTCTCTTTCATACACAAAATTAAGTACAAATTTTTTCCTTTTTTCTCTTTCATCCTCTGGGGAAGAAAATCTTTCCAATCAGAATTCAATGTCTTTAATGACTTCAATGAAGAGCTTCAGAACATCTTCATGTTTTCCTCTTGTCTTTATGTGATCTTCAGGGGTGAAGTTCTCAAGAGGGAAGATCCTCTCCACATCCATGTCCTCAAACTTGGCCCGGACGTCTCTTAGGTTAGGGTTGGTCTTATGGGTGAGAACGACTAAAGGGAAAATTCCTGCAAAAGAAGAAATGCTCTACTGAGTATGTACGAGGAGTGCTACGCCCTGCAGAAATCATGGTGGAGGAAAAATGAAAAATGTAGAGAAGAAAATTATAATGAATTTATAAAACGTTACATTGTAACCTTCTATCAGTGATCATCTCAGGGATTCATTATGAAAACCACAGGGAAGAAGAAACAAGAAAATAAAGTATGGAGGATATCGAAATATAACTTTAGAGGAAATTTTGATAAAGTAGTAAAGAAGGAAAATCATAAGATCCTGAGATTAGACCTGGCCTACAGCCTTACATAACTCTGGATAAACTGTTTTGTGGGAAAATCTGAATCATTGGATAAGAGAATTAAGAAGAATAAGAAGAAATCCCATAAACACCTGGCAGTCCAGCTCTACGGTTACCTGTTAGGTTTCTGGCAGTGGTCAGGAGCGCCTTTATTTCGAGTGCTTCATCAGATGAGAGTCCTTTTTTTACACTGGAAATGTGACATTTTTAAAAGATATTATTACTAATAAAAAGTCGTACAGAGGCTTTGCCTACACTATTAATGGCATTAACTTAAATGGTTTCAGAGGGAAATAGAGATAGGAAAAAAAGAACTAGTAAAAATTGAATTAACCCCTTAACGACCAGAGGTATTTTTGGTTTTGCATTTTCATTTTTTGTTCCCTTTCTTCCCAGAGGCCATGTGAGGGCGTATTTTTTGCGGGACGAGTTGTACTTTTGAATGACACCATTGGTTTTAACATATTGTATACTGGAAAACAGGAAAAAAATTCCAAGTGTGTTGAAATTGCAAAAAAGTACTTATTTTTGAGATTTTTTTTCACCATGTTCACTAAATGCTAAAACTGACCTGACAATATGATTCTCCAGTTTACTACGAGTTCATAGACCCCAAACATGTCTAGGTTCTTTTTTATCTAAGTGTTGAAAAATAATCCAAAGTTTGTAAAAAACAAATGTCGCCATTTTCCAAGACTCGTAGCAGTTCCGTTTTTTGTGATTTAGGGTTTGATAAGGACCCATATTTTTACGATGCTGAGCTGATGATTTTATTGATACCATTTTGGTGTAGATAAGATGTTTTCATTGCTAATTATTGCATTTTAATGCAATGTTGTGGTGACCAAAAAATTTCAAAGTTAAAAAAAAAAAATTTGTGCAATTTTCCAAGACCTGTAGCATCTCCATTTTTCGTGATATCGGGTTGAGTGAGGGCTTAATTTTTTGTGCGCCAAGCTGACATTTTTAAAGATACCATTTTGGTGGAGATATGTCTTTTGATCTCCCGTTATTGCATTTTAATGCAATGTTGCGGCGACCAAAAAAAGTAATTCTGGCGTTTTGACTTTTTTTCTTGTTATGCCGTTTAGCGAGCGGGTAAATCTTTCTTTATATTGATAGATCTGGTGATTCTGAACTCGGCAATACCAAATATGTGTATGTTTGATTTATATTTATTGTTTTATTTTGAATGGGGCGGAAGGTGGATGATTTGAACTTTTCTATATTTTTTAATATTTTTAAAAACATTTTTTTTTTACATTTGGCACTCATCAATAGTCTCCATGGGAGACTAGAAGCTGCCATAATCCAATCGGCTCTGCTACATACAGGCGGTGATCAGATCGCCTGTATGTAGCAGAATTCCTCACTTACTATGAGCACCGACCACCAGGCGGCGCTCATAGCAATCCGGCAGTGACAACCATAGAGGTCTGCTGGAGACCTCTGGTTGTCATGCCAACTCATCGGTGACTCGCGATCACATAACGGGGTCACCAATGGGCGGGATTTCCAGCGCGCTTGCCGGAAGCAAGGGTTAAATGCCTCTGTCAAAGATTGACAGCGGCATTTAACTAGTTAACAGCCACGGGTGGTTCAAAACAGCTAATATGCACCAGAAAAGATCTGAGCTCAATGCCGGAGCCCACATCAAAGGGAGGGAGTCCAACATCAGCCTACTATTACGCCCAATGTCGGAAAGGAGTTAAAAAGAAATTTATCAATATGTTCAATTAGCACATCACACTCATTTTCTTTATGAAGTACATTACATGGTTTCATCCTACACTAACAAACAACTGTCTAATAATCCCAAAATGTTAATAGGTGAGATGCCTGTGAGCAGGTCCACTAGGAAGCTCTGCTAACAACCTTCACATGAAGAAAGATGAGCTCCCAGGGTACTTATTATCATCTAGTATAGAAGATAAAACAAAAGCTGAGGTAAGAAGAGACTGCTCACATTGCTGTCCACTCAGTTTACCTGTTCTAATACTGGCGATACCAGAGGTGCTGAGATAAGAAGAGACTGCTCACAGTGCTGTCCACTCAGATTATCTGGTCTGATACTGGAGATGCCAGAGGTGCTGAAGTAAGAAGAGACTGCTCACACTGCTGTCCACTCAGTTTACATGTTCTAGTACTGGAGATACCAGAGGTGCTGAGATAAGCAGAGACTGCTCACACTGCTGTTCATTCAGTTTATCTGGTCTGATACTGGAGATGCCAGAGGTGCTGATTTAAGAAAAGACTGCTCACACTGCTGTCCACTCAGTTTGTCTGGTCTAATACTAGAGATACTAGATGTGCTGAGGTAAGAAGAGGCTGTTCACATTGATGTCCACTCAGTTTATCTGGTCTAATGCTGAAGATACCCGAGGTGCTGAGGTAAAAAAAAGATGTTTCACAAACTGTTGTCCACTCAGTTTATCTGGTCAAATACTGGCGATACCAGAGGTGCTGACATAAAGAGACTGCTCACACTCCTGTCCACTCAATTTATCTGGTCTAATACTGGAGATACCAGAGGTGCTGAGATAAAGAGACTGCTCACACTGCTGTCCACTCAATTAATCTGGTCTAATACTGGACATGCCAGAGGTGCTGAGGTAAAAAGAGACTGCTCACACTGCTGTCCACTCAGTATATCTGGTCTAATACTAGAGATACTAGAGGTGCTGAGATAGGAAGAGACTGTTCACACTGATGTCCACTCAGTTTATCTGGTCTAATACTGGAGATACTAGAGGTACTGAGGTAAAAAAAAGATGTTGCTCACACTGCTGTCCACTCAGTTTATCTGGTATAATATTGGAGATACTAGAGGTGCTGAGGTAAAAAAAAGATGTTGCTCACACTGCTGTCCACTCATTTTATCTGGTCTAATACTGGAGATACCAGAGGTGCTGAGATAAGAAGAGACTGCTCACACCGCGGTCCACTCAGTTTATCTGGTCTAATCCTGGAGATACTGAAGGTGCTGAGGTAAGAAGAGGCTGCTCACACTGCTGTCCACTCAGTTTATCTGGTCTAATACAGGAGAGACCAGAGGTGCAGAGTTAAGTAGAGGCTGATTACACTGCTATCCACTCAGTTTATCTGGTCTAATCCTGGAGATACTGAAGGTGCTGAGGTAAGAAGAGGCTGCTCACACTGCTGTTCACTTAGTTTATCTAGTGTAATACTGGAGATACCAGAGGTGCTGTAGTAAGAAGAGGCTGCTCACACAACAGTCCACTTAGTTTACCTGGTCTAATGCTAGAGATACCAGAGGTGGGGAGGAAAGAAGAGGCTGCTCATACTGCTGTCCACTCAGTTTATCTTGTCTAATACAGGACCTGCCAGAGGCTGCTCACACTACTGTCCAGTCAGTTTATCTGGTCTAATACTTGAGATACCAGAGGTGCTTAGGTAAGAAGAGACTGCTCATATTGCTGTCTACTCAGTTTATCTAGTCTAATACTGGAGATCCATAGGGGGCTGAAGTAAGAAGATGCTGTTCACACTCCTATCTACCCTGTCTATGTGATCTAATACTGGAGTTACTCAGGGGGCTGAGATAAAAAGATGTTGCTTATTTTAGATAGGTAGAGGTTGCTCACACTCATGATGTGGTTGAACACTTATCTGCTTGTAGTTTTTGTGCACATTTTAAAGTATTACATACCTGTCCGTCTGGTACTCTTCTTCCGCTACCTATTCGTAGCAGGCCATTTACACACTTGTCCTTGGAATTTATTACTGACCTACCGATATCTGCAGGCAAGACTATGGTTTTGGTTATGGTAAATAGGTTCAGCAAGATAGTTCACTTCTTCGCGTTACCGGCGATCGAGGGCCCCAATTTGTTTCCAAGTTCTGGAGGGCGTTCTATTTTCAACTGGAGGTGCAGCTGTCCTTTTCCTCTGCCTTCCATCCCCAGTCGAATAGACAGATCGAGTGGGTTAATCAGAATTTGGAGAATTACTTCAGGTGCTTTGCTTAGCAAATAAGTTGTATCCTTCTAGTCTTGTATTCCAAGTGTATTGTCCCACCAAGTTTCAGTGATTCCAATGACATCATATTTCTTTTCCTGTGTTAGTAGTTCCAATTCTCCTTGTTTGTTGCCCATGCTTTGTGCATTAGTATAGAAACATTTTAGTTTGTGATAGGTTTCTCTTTCTCCAATATTTTTATTAATTAGATTCTTTCGTCTTTGTTCTTCCTTTCCACTTCTAATAGCAGAGTTCTCAATAGCATTTGTCAGGTGTATGGCTTTTTCTGGTCTTTTGCTTCCCTTCCTATGTTGCTCTAGTTTAAAGCTCTCCTTACAAGTGTAGCAAGGCGACTTCCAAATACATGCTTTCCAGTCTTCGTAAGGTGCACCCCATCTCTAGCAAGTAGTCCATCGTATAAGTAGTTCACTCCGTGATCCAGAAATCCAAATCCTTGCTGACGGCACCATCGACGTAGCCGGTTGTTCACCTGCAGAATCTTATTCCACCTCCTTGTTCCATGGCGGTTCCCAGGTCGTTTCTTGCGGTGTCATTTGTCCCCACATGTAGTAGCAGGAATGGGTAGTCATCTGTAGGTCTGAAGAGTCCTGATATCCTGTCAGTCACATCTTTAATTTTTGCACCTGGAAGACAGCACATTTCTCTTGAAGTTATATCCGGTCTGCAGATAGCGGCCTCTGTTCCTCTCAACAGGGAATCCCTCATGACCACCACTCTCCGTTTCTTCTTCACATCATTTTTCTTTCTCCATCCAGGTGGACTCTGAAGGCATACAAGGTTGCTGTTTGTGGGCAAAGTCTTATCCTGATGTATTTCTTCATCGTTCTCCTGCGTGAGAGCCTGTTACTGGTTCCTGAGCAGTATGGGTGCTGACTGCCTCCTGGTCCTCCTGCTTCTCTGGGTCACATGTCTCCATTCCTCTGTTTCTTCAGGTGCACTTCGTATTTCTTCTCTTTCTGTAACATGAAGAGATAATTCTGCTCTGTCCAAGAACTCTTCACCTTCCTTAATGATCTTCAACGTAGCCAACCTCTCTTCGAGATTTTGCACCTTTTCCTCCAGCAGGGACACAAGCTGCATTTGTGACATGTGAAGTTTGGCTTTTCCACTGTTAAGTCTGTGAACATGTAGCAAGAAATGCAGCTCACCAGATGGCTCCTGGCCTCTTCCATATTGTTATTGTTAAGTGATGAAAAATGAGCCAAAATTTGCACGCCTATCAGCGCGCAGTTTACCAATTTCCTCTTCTCAGCTGCAACGACCAAAATCCAGTGATCGTTGAGCTCACGGAGACTCTTCACTTACCGCAGAAGGCACTGGGAATATGCAAATTCTCTCCTCAGGACTCTTCCCCATGACTTTTTGTCTTTAGGTTAAAGTGGGGATTGACTAAATCCAGGGCCTAGCTCTAGCTCTAGCTATATACAGGGCTTAGGTTTCCTGCTTGGTGATTGGTGAGAAACCAATTTAGGGATGGTAGGGCAGGTAGGGTGTTATCAGATCTATCTAGGGGTCTCCACTCACCCTTTCCCTAGAGTCTGAGCTTCTTTCCCCTCATCCCTTCATGTTGCAGTTAGGCTACTTTCACACATCAGTTTTTTGCCGTCAGGCAGGATCCGGCTATTTTTAGAAAAAACGGATCCGGCATAAATTTTGGAGAACTGTAGAAACGGATCCGTTTTTTTGCTGGATCCGTCTAGCAGGTTATATCTGTTCCTGGGGGCTGGCCAATTGGATCTGAGCATGCGCAGACTTAAAAAAAACGGATCCGGTGGCTGGATCCGTCGCATTCCGGCGCCCATAGACTTTCATTGTAGCAAAAAGCTGGAAGCGCCGGATCCGGCGCTTCCGGCTTTTTCGCCGGAGACAAAAAACGTTACAGTAGCCGTTTTTTCCAGACGCCGGAATGAGACAAGTTGCCGGATCCGGCAAAAAACGGATGAAACGCAATGCCATCCGGCACGATCCGGCGCTAATGCAAGTCAATGGGGAAAAACTGGATCCGGCATTGCATTTTGCCGGATCCGGTTTTACAAAAAAAAGCCGGATCGCGCCTGAAGGCAAAAAACTGATGTGTGAAAGAGGCCTTATACAGTATCTACTGGTCACATCTCTGACTCCCAGGACGCTGGATTACTCCACTTTTTTGGACTGACAGAAAAACATACAAAACTGAAGATAAAATGGATTTTACAGGAAAAAATGTTAGGAAACATTCTGTATGATGACTTGTATATAAGGCAAAATTAAAAAGAGAAAAAAAAGTCTCCTCCTCCCCTTAATAGCCGGTCATCCCCCACTGTATTTCCACCTCCCCTATGACTACAGTAGATGACATAGTAGAGGGGGAAATAAAACTACACCCTCCTTTAGTAATTTTACCATTGTACTACCTTATCTGGCCATGTGGTGTGTGACCCGGTCAGACACATCCTGTGTAATTTATGAAGGAGCGACTCTGAGACTCACAGACAATGCAGGAACTGCCAAACATTAGAAGGAAGAGCGACCTGATTCACCCTGTATTAGACATAAAGGAGGCCTCATACACAGTCTTCCACAATTGTTGGGTAGTGAGAGACCTAGACTCATAAAGCCTATGCATCAAGTGCAAGGGCTGCCAAACATTCGAAGGAGGGACTGCAATGTACCCTGGAAGACACGTAGAGGAGGCCTCAGAAAACATTTTTTCCCATTTTTAAGGAGTGAGACTCTTAGACTGGTAAAGCCTATGCTCTATGTGCAAGTGCTGAACAACATTTCCCCCTGGGGTTGTACATATTGTAACACCGATGCCGGCACCCCCCGCATGGTTCTCTTTCACTCTCCATGCTGGGAGGCATCTTGTATAAAAGGTACCAGCCCCAATAGGAAGGTGCTGAGCAGCCCCTGCAGTTTCCCTATATTGTGTGTGCAATTTCATGTTGCCAGGTCCTTCATCCTAATCAAGTGTAGTTAGTTGTTATCCTTTTCCTGTATTCCCGTATATTGGTTACGTTACCTTGATGCCTCACCAGTGGTACCTGAACCCAGAAGCTGCACCAGCCATACCTGCACTTTGTGCTCACACCGGCTGTGTCCAAACCCTGAATCCACACCTGTCTAAATAGGTTCTGAATCCAGTCTTGTATGTGACTCTGATTCCGGTCCGTGTCAGTGAGCCATACTCTTGGGATCGGCAGCTCTAGTACTTGGGACTGCCTAGGATTGGTACATGGCACATATCTGCAGCTCAAGCCTGACCTCACCATCAGGAGCTCCAGTGAAAACCAGGTGGTCACTAAGCTACGCTCCTCCTAGGTAAGCCCGGCCCCGTGGCACAGTGGGTCCACTTCAGGTTTGGACTGGCCCATAGGGTAACAGGGGAATCTCCTGGTGGGCCCCATGTGCAGATCTTGGCTCCCAATGTATGGGCACTACTTGGCATAATTGACTTGATTCACTCTGTATAGAAAAGGAGCCATTAACCAAACTACCCAGTTCAATATTATATAAAGATATAGGTAAATTTGTGAACAAGGGTAATGTAATATTTGTATATAGGTGAAAAGTGGGCCCCCCAAAGTCAATGCTACTGGTGGGCCCTTGGCACCCCGGTCCAACACTGGTCCACGTACACCACCCACATACATGACATATACCGTATTTTTTGGACCATAAGATGCACTTTTTTCCCCAAAATATTTTTGGGAAGATAGGGGTGCTTCTTATGGTTGCAATATACTTACAAATCGTGTGGCAGGTGCGGGTGCGGCAGGGACCTGTCGTGTGATGGGGCAGGGGGTCTGTGCTCCGAAGCAGCAGCTCTCTGTGCTCTATGGGGGGCTTCGCCGGCATTTCCTCAAAGCCCGGAGGCCCCCACACATCCGTTGCTGCTATGTTGCAGTGGCCTTCGGGAACGTGGCCGCCGGGAAGATAGCCGCCGGGCCGGGGCGGCGCATGCTCAGATTCAGATCTTGTCCTGAGATCTCATTGCCGAGATTTGAATATGAGCATGTGCCGCCTCCGGCATGATGGCCATGTTCCCGGAGGCCATGTTCCCAGAGGCCACCGCAACATGGCAGCAACGGATGTGCAAGGGGGACTCCGGGCTTTGACAAAATGCCGACGGAGCCCCCCAAGGAGCTCAGAGAGCTGCTGCCACTGCACTGGAGCACATCCCCTGCACCAGAGTACAGCCACCCCTGCCCCAGAGCACAGCTTCCCCTGCCCGGAGCACAGCCTGCCCCAGCACAGCCCTCCCACCCCAGAGCCGCCGCTACTGAACCAGCTTGGGATGGGATTTCCCGGAGGCCACCGCACCAGCCTGGACCACCGAACGACCTCTGTGATCACTCCTACACCTTTGCTGATCCCTTCCCCAGTAACCTGAATACGGACAGTAAGACGGACCCCCATTTGACACATTATTTTTTTTCTCTATTTTCTTCCTGAAAATTTGGGGTGCGTCTTATAGTCCGAAAAATACGGTATATAAGAGAATTGTAGAGGTGGCCTCATACACATCCTGTAAAAGTTATGAAGGAAGGCATCATAGACATCCTGGAAAAATTAAGAGTGAGGGTCACATGATGACCCTCTAAAAATTAAGAGTGATTACCGCCTTTTTACCCTCTAGAAATTGTGAATGAGGGCTGCCTGATAACCCTGTAAACATTTGGAGTGAGGGCCACATGATGAATCTCTAAAAATTTGTAACGAGGGCCACACAATGACCCTGTTAATACAATGGAGGAGGAGGACAAGAAAAAGAAACCATGAACTGTATACCCTTTTTTGGGTGGGAAGGTGTGTGGGAAAAAAACAGAAAAAAAGGAACATTTGAATTGGCTTTATGCCGTTGCGTGCACCATCAGCAGCACGTCCACTCCCCCGCCCCTTACCTCGCTCCTTGTCCCGTGGGAATTAGGTATATAATATATTTCTGCAAATTTTCCAGTAGTAATAAGGAGAAGAAAGTATGTAGCCCTGACAAAGAGCTTTTGTGTTTAGGTTGCAGCAGCAGTATACCTATAGAGGGAGCGTAAGGCAATAAACCCTGCCTGAGAAGGACTTTTGTTTTAATGGTGCAGCAGCGGTATACAAGTCCTGCAACAGAAATTAACCCCTGACAATATGCCTGCTCTAACTTTCCCTGAACTGCTTCCAGAGGACAGTGTACTCGATGATCACAGTAATGCCAGTAGCCAATATGGATACAGCATTACCATGTATGGCAGGGAGTCCCCACATGTTTACTGGCTGTCCAACCACAACTAAACATGTGAGGAGGGAATTCGAGCATGGCGCTCTAAGCACCTGCAATATTTGATTGAGTAACTAGCGCACCCGAGCATCCTGATGCTCACTCATCACTACTGCCTATCTGATCTGTAACTGGACATACCAAAGGGGCTGCTCACACTGCTGTCCTCTCTGTCTATCTGGTCTATTACTGGAGATACCAGGGTGCTGGGGTAATAAGAGGCTGCTCACACTGCTGCCCACCCTAGCTATATGATCTAATACTGGAGATACCAGGAGTGCTGAGGTAAGAAGTGGCTGCTCACACTGCTGTCCACCCTATCTATATAATCTAATACTGGAGATTAGAGTTGAGCGAAACGGGTCAAAAAATTCAAAAGTCGCCGACTTTTGGCAAAGTCGGGTTTCATGAAACGAAACCCGACCCTAGGATGAGGTCGGCCAAGAGGTCGGCGACTTACGCGCCAAAGTCGCGTTTCAAAAGTTTGTTTTGCGCTCTTTTTCAGCCAATCAGGATCCACGGACACTGTGGGCAACGTGATGATATGGGCACGGGTCACCACCATCTTTCAGAAGGGCATGCAAGTGATTGGCTTGCTTTGGTGGGCGTCACAGGGGGTATAAAAGGGCGTGCACGCCGACCGCCATCTTACTTCTGCCGATCTTAGTATAGGGAGAGATTGCTGCTGATTCTGTAGGGAGAGCGTTAGGCAGGGAAGAAGACAAAAAAACTGCTTCTGCTGCTAGCGATTTGGCCTGCACAACACACCAGTCACTGTGTGTGCAGTGCAAGGGGAGGCTATATAGTGGTGTATCAGTGGTGTTGGTTGTTGGGCTGCCTTTTAAGGCTTCCTGACAGGCTGGCATTGCTGTTTACCCACTGCTCCGCAAACTGCTTTTTTAAAAGCAATCCCAATTTTTTTTTTTGTCCTGCTGAGAAGAAAAAAAAACTGCTTCTGCTGCTAGCAATTTGGCCTGCACAACACACCAGTCACTGTGTGTGCAGTGCAAGGGGAGGCTATATAGTGGTGTATCAGTGGTGTTGGTTGCTGGGCTGCCTTTTAAGGCTTCCTGACAGGCTGGCATTGCTGTTTACCCACTGCTCCGCAAACTGCTTTTTTAAAAGCAATCCAATCTCCCTTATCCTCTAGTCACTTTTGTCACAGCTGTGCCATCGAGCCTGTCACATAGAGCTCAGATATCAGTGGGCCTCACACAATCCAAAAGTGCCCAGTGTCCAAAAGTGTGTGCAGAGATTCAAAATCTCCCTTATCCTCTAGTCACTTTTGTCACAGCTGTGCCATCGAGCCTGTCACATAGCGCTCAGATATTAGTGGGCCTCACACAATCCAAAAGTGTCCAGTGTCCACAAGTGTGTGCAGAAATTCAAAATCTCCCTTATCCTCAAGTCACTTTTGTCACAGCTGTGCCATCGAGCCTGTCACATAGCGCTCAGATATCAGTGGGCCTCACACAATCCAAAAGTGTCCACTGTCCACAAGTGTGTGCAGAAATTCAAAATCTCCCTTATCCTCTAGTCACTTTTGTCACAGCAGTGCCATCGAGCCTGTCACATAGCGCTCAGATATCAGTGGGCCTCACACAATCCAAAAGTGTCCAGTGTCCAAAAGTGTGTGCAGAGATTCAAAATCTCCCCTGTCCTATAGACACCTTGTACCTTGTTTTACATTACTATATAGTTTGTTGGATTTTGTCTACATTTCTACCAAAAATGAGGAAGGCTGGTGGAAGAGGCCGTGGAATTGGGCGGGGGTTGGCAGCTGGTAATGATGGTGTTGGTGGTGGATCTGATGGTAGTGGCAAGAGCAAAATAGGACTGAATGCAAGAGGTGCTGACCCTGCGTCATCGTCTGGCTACACAAGGCCTCGAACGCTTAGTTTTCTAGGAGTTGGCAAACCGCTTTTAAAGCCAGAGCATCAGGAAAAAGTTTTGTCTTACATTGCTGACTCAGCCTCCAGCTCTATCGCCTCCTCTATCTTCAGTTGTAAAAAGTAAAAGCACTGAGTCGTCATTGGAGGCTCATGTTCATGAACCACACCTTTCCTTGTGTCCTTCACCCCAACCAAGATTGAAGGATGACGCAGGCCATACTACAGATTACTCCATGGAGCTGTTTTCACATACCATGCCTGGATTATCAAGTGAAATGGTGAATTACCCAGGCCAAGATGAATCTGACATGGAGTGCACTGATGCACAGCCGCTGATGGATGATTCTGCTGGTACATTCACTCACTACATTGTCCTCGCAGTGTACAGAGCCAGATTCTGACCCTGATGAGACTCAGGTGCCCCTTCCCGCACACTATACCACCATACACGGTGACACAGAGGAAGGTGCACATGACATAGAAGAGGAGGTGATGGATGACAAAGTTGTTGACCCAGATTGGCATCCATTGGGGGAAGAGGGTGCTGCTTCCAATAGCTCAGATGAGGAGCATCCACAGCAGACATCGACATCGCAACAGCTGTTATCTGGCAGGCCCGGAGCACTCCAAAGACAGGTTCCAAACATCAAAAGAGTTGCTGGACAGCTTGTCCAGAGGGTCAAAAGATCACAGCGTGCTAGGCCGCAAAATGTCTGCCAAAGTAGGAAGAGTGCAGTGTGGCACTTTTTTGAACAAAATCCTCATGATCAGGCCAAGGTTATCTGTAAGAAGTGCGCAAAGACCTTTAGCCGAGGGAAAAATCTGAAAAATTTGAATACCAGTTGCATGCTTAGACATTTAACCAGCATGCACTTGCAAGCGTGGACACAACACCAAACCTCAAGTGCCACATGTGCAACTGATCACAACGAAGGTAGTCAGCAACGCTACATTGTTTCCCCCACTGTAAGCCCACCGGTTAGCACAGCAGCAAATGTTGAGGTGTCGTTGCAAGACCACAGCAGTCAGGGAATCCCACTGTTATATCAACGAAAGACTGATTCTAGGCCATCAGAAAGAACACCAACTCCATCACCATCATCAACCCTCTCTCAGTCTGCACTGTCCACCGCTACTTCCACCATATGCAGCTCTCAAGTCCAGCTCACCCTCCCAGACACTATGAGTAGGACAAGAAAATACTCAGTCTCTCATCCGCGTACACTGGGTTTGAACGCCCACATTGCCAAACTAATCTCGTTTGAGATGATGCCCTTTCGGTTGGTGGAAAGCACAGCTTTCCGCGAACTCAAGGGCTATGACCTACCCAGTCACCACTTCTTCTCTCGCAAAGCCATCCCAGCCCTCCACCATCATGTGAAAGACCGCATTGTCCATGCACTCAAGCAGTCAGTGAGCGAAAAGGTGCACCTCACAACTGATGCATGGTCCAGTCGCCATGGCCAGGGCCGTTACGTGTCCATCACTGCGCACTGGGTTAATGTGGTGGATGCAGGGTCCACAGGGGACAGCGGTGGTGGGACAGTGCTGCCTAGCCCACGGTATAGTAAACAGTTGGCTGTAGGCGTTCGACCCTCCTCCTCTTCCTCCTCCAGAAGCGAAAGCTCGTCCACAGAGCGCAGTCGTACGAGCACTCCATCTGCAGCTGCCACTGTTGCACACGATGTGTCCCCCTATCGAGCAGCTAGTGGAAAGCGTCAGCAGGCTGTGTTGCAGATGATGTGTTTGGGCGACAGACACACCGCCGAGGTGCTGGCCGAGTACTTGAAGCGACAAACTGAGTCATGGCTGGGCAGTGTACATCTTGAGGCAGGCAAGGTAGTTAGTGATAACGGCCATAATTTTGTAGCAGCCATAGCCCTTTCAAAACTCAGCCACATACCTTGCTTGGCTCACACCTTGAACCTGGTGGTGCAGTGCTTCCTCAAAAATTATCCGGAGTTAACAGCCCTGCTCCAGAAGGTGCGAAGACTGTGCGCGCACATCCGCCGGTCGCCTGTACACTCCGTTCGTATGCAGAAGCTGCAGCGATTGCTCCACCTTCCCAACCACCGCCTCATTATCGACATTGCAACAAGGTGGAACTCCACCCTGCACATGGTGGAGCGGCTGTGCGAGCAGAGGCAGGCCATAATGCATTTGTGGGAGGATACACGGCCAGGCACTTTGAGAGCAGACATGGAGTTGACAGGTGTGCAGTGGTCGAAGCTGAAAGACCTTTGTAAAGTCCTTCAGTGTTTTGAGGAATGCACACGGCTGGTAAGCGCAGACGACGCCATCCTAAGCATGAGCATCCCACTTATGCGTCTGCTCATGCAAACTTTGACGCACCTTAAGGAGCAGGCGTCTGCAGCCAATGTTGATGAGGAGGAAGAGGAGGAGGGAATCCTTGATGACATTCAGCCATTGTCTGCTCAGGGACCTCTCCTGGACGAGGTGGAGGAAGAAGAGGAGGAGGATGCATCTCGTGGGGAAAGTGAAAATGTTGGCCTGGCAAGGTCTGGTACAGGGTTTCTGCGTGACTGGAGGGATGTGGATTTGCCAGAAAGTGCTCCTCCACCCAGCACTCGAAGTGCATCATTGACACCAGGAACATTGGCCCACATGTCAGATTATGCCTTGCGGATCCTAAAAAGGGACCCCCGCATTGCCAAAATGATGAACGATGACGACTACTGGTTGGCCAGCATCCTGGATCCACGCTATAAAGGCAAATTACAAAACATCATGCCACAGGAGAACCTTGACCTAATATTGGCTAATAAACAAGCAACTCTGGTAAATCGGTTGCTTGAGGCATTCCCAGCACACAGCAGCGGTGATGGTTCTCACACGAGCCGTACGGGCCGGGGGCAGCTTGGCAGAGGTGTTCGTGGTGCCCTCAGCAGAAGTGGCGTTGGAGACAGGGGTTTCATGACAATGTTGTGGACTGATTTTTCAAGTACCGCTCACACAACTGGTAATACTGCATCGATGGAAAGTGACAGGAGACAGCAGTTGTCAACTATGGTTACAAACTACTTTTCCTCCCATATCGATGTTCTCCCACACAGGTCATTCCCCTTTGACTATTGGGCCGCTAAACTGGACACCTGGCCTGAATTGGCACAATATGCCTTACAGGAGCTCGCTTGCCCAGCTGCAAGTGTGCTATCGGAAAGAGTCTTCAGTGCAGCTGGATCAATCCTGACAGAAAAAAGGACCCGTCTGTCAACCCAAAATGTGGATGATCTAACCTTCATTAAAATGAACCACGCATGGGTTTCCAAGGATTTTGTCCCACCTTCCCCTGATGACACATAGGGTGACAGAAAAATGGCTTGCTTTGGTCCACCTCTTCCTGGTACTTCACCTATTTCGCCTTTTGCATCAGCTGAATGTCCAATATCAACATATGCCACTTTCTAAAACTCCCTAACTGTGCTGCCCCCCCCATGGCCGGGGTCACCACCTACCGCACGACACCATGCGAGTGCCGTTGTCCTGGACAGGTGGGTAGGTCGACTCTTGGGCGCGGGCACTGGCACAGGGTCCCTCATAGTGCAATCAAGTGTCTCTGACGGTGGTGGTGCACACCCGCCGTCAGACACACCGCTGTACTATGAGGGGCCCAGTGCCAGTACCGACGCCCACGAGTGGGCCCCCCTTGCTTGAGCAGGGCCCCAGCATTTGCAATCTTTACCTCTCCCTGCTCCTCCGCTGTGTAATCTGGGCCGTCAAATCCATACTGTGCCTGACACCGTCTGAGCCTGCCTCCTGAGACATATATTTTGAATGTGTACGCTATCCATACATGTTATCCAGGGATACGGTACCCTTTCTAACCTTTGTGCAATCACGTGCAATCCATACTGGGCCTAACACCGTCTGAGCCTGCCTCCTGAGACATATATTTTGAATGTGTACGCTATCCATACATGTTTTCCAGGGATACGGTACCCTTTCTAACCTTTGTGCAATCACGTGCAATCCATACTGGGCCCAACACCGTCTGAGCCTGCCTCATGCTGTATAGACATATATTTTGAATGTGTACGCTATCCATACATGTTATTCAGGGATACGGTACCCTTTCTAACCTTTGTGCAATCACGTGCAATCCATACTGGGCCCAACACCGTCTGAGCCTGCCTCATGCTGTATAGACATTTATTTTGAATGTGTACGCTATCCATACATGTTATCCAGGGATACGGTACCCTTTCTAACCTTTGTGCAATCACGTGCAATCCATACTGGGCCTAACACCGTCTGAGCCTGCCTCCTGAGACATATATTTTGAATGTGTACGCTATCCATACATGTTATCCGGGGATACGGTACCCTTTCTAACCTTTGTGCAATCACGTGCAATCCATACTGGGCCTAACACCGTCTGAGCCTGCCTCATGCTGTATAGACATATATTTTGAATGTGTACGCTATCCATACATGTTATCCAGGGATACGGTACCCTTTCTAACCTTTGTGCAATCACGTGCAATCCATACTGGGCCTAACACCGTCTGAGCCTGCCTCATGCTGTATAGACATATATTTTGAATGTGTACGCTATCCATACATGTTATCCAGGGATACGGTACCCTTTCTAACCTTTGTGCAATCACGTGCAATCCATACTGGGCCTAACACCGTCTGAGCCTGCCTCCTGAGACATATATTTTGAATGTGTACGCTATCCATACATGTTATCCGGGGATACGGTACCCTTTCTAACCTTTGTGCAATCACGTGCAATCCATACTGGGCCTAACACCGTCTGAGCCTGCCTCATGCTGTATAGACATATATTTTGAATGTGTACGCTATCCATACATGTTATCTGGGGATACGGTACCCTTTCTCACCTTTGTGCAATCACGTGTAATCCATACTGGGCGTGAGAACGGCTGGCGAGCTGTTAAGCAAGCTATAGCACCTGTCCAGACAAGTACAGGGATTCCCTAGCGAGGAGACTTATTTGATTGTTTTCAATGTTGGGACAGCAATTTTTGGGGAGCACTATACTCTGGAGAATGATAGATGGGGCCCACCATACACTGGAACATTCCAAAGGTGGACATCAGACACTGGAGCAGCATTTACAGGGCCCATTATACACTAGAGCATTAGAAATGGGGCCCATTATGTTTGGAGCATTATTTGGGCCCATAAGACAGTGGAGGTTCATCCATGGGGACCAACATATACTGTAGCATTATGTGGAGTTCATCATATACTGTTTCAAACATTATATGGGACCAATGATTCTGTATGGAGAAATAGATGGGCCTCGTCATGAGATGTAAAAAGTGAAGTATTTTTCATTGTACTATACCGCTATTTCTCTGCCGTATCGGAGCATGATGAGTTGTGGTATGTGTTAAAGGGGCGCTCTTTCGCCCAGGGCACATGAAAACCTGCAGCCAGCCCTCCCCCCCCACAACTTTAGCCAAATAACCCCCATTTTTCAGTGCGTAACTTGTATTATGAAGTTAATTAAGGTTGACAAGCTTAAGAAAGAAGAATTGATGCTTTTGGCATTCAAATGGGCACTGTAGGTGTGTTTCCTGTCCTCCTCTCACTGCCGACTTTTATTCCCCATTGACTTACATTGGGTTTCGTGTTTCGGGACGACCCCGACTTTTCCCTATAATCGGACGATCTTGCTCGACCCGACTTTTGGAAAAGTCGGGTTTCACGAAACGAAACGCGACCCTAAAAAACCAAAAGTCGCTCAACTCTACTGGAGATACCATGAGTGCTCAGGTAAGAAGAGGCTGCTCACACTGCTGTCCACCATTTCTATATGATCTAATACTGGAAATACAAGTGGTGCTGAGGTAAGAAGAGGCTGCTCACATTGCTGTCCATCCTAATTTGATACTGGTGATATAATGGGTAATCTGTATATCTTGGTGTGGTTAAAGGTACAGTATGGTCCAGTATAGTGCAGGTCTGTGTATATTCTAGTGTGGTTCTAGGTACAGTATGGGGCAGTTCTTTGTATATTATGCTGTGGTTCTAGGTACAGTAAGGGGCAGTTCTGTGTATATTATGCTGTGGTTCTAGGTACAGTAAGGGGCAGTTCTGTGTATATTATGCTGTGATTCTAGGCTCAGTACGGTGCAGTTCTGTGTATATTGTGCTGTGGTTCTAGGTACAGTACGGTGCAGTTCTGTGTATATTATGTGGTGGTTCTAGGTACAATAATTTGCTATTTTTGATATATTAAGGTGTGGTTTTCATCTATAATTCAGTATATTGTCTTTTATTTGGCCCTTTGTATAGTCTGCTTTGTCCGTGGAGTTTTCTATTCTCACAGCTGTTCACTATTTGTATTGTGTTCTTAGTCTTTTCGTTGGTTCTTATATCATCCACTGACCTGTAGACAAATATGGGATATATGAAGTCCGATGTCTGCACAAAGCGCTCTGCCTGAATGATTCTGTCCACCAGTCCGTTGCCCTTACTCCACGTCACTTGTTTATTGAGTGGCAGCAAATTACCTGAAAGAATACAAAGGAAAAGAAAAAGATAAAGAAACAAAAGGCCGGGGGCAGAAGTGGATTGTTCTGGACCACCTCCAGGTTTGGGATGTAGCAGTACATGATGGCCATAGAGGAGAACATCATTCTCCCAACAGAGACTTCAGCACATTAGAAACATGTTTTATGCTTTATTCCAGTGAAATTGTTGTATTTATAATTGTTAGATTGGTGCAGTTTCCATCCAATGGATCTTTTCTGGTTCTATCTGGACCACTACCACCACAAGTAGAAGAACAAAGTAGTCGGTCCTGCGTGTGCCCTCCTGCTCCACTGTAAATTTATAACACTGGGGAGATATCCGAAAGTAGCGCTAAGGTGAATGATCATCAGAACTTCAGTGCCGCAATGTATCTCCAGGACTTGATTCTGCAGCTGCGAACCAGTGGAACATAGAGGGGAAGTCACGAGATAGGGTCCCATCAGCCAAACCCAAGAATTATTACTTATCTTGTAGATAGAAGATAATTCATGGGGATTAGAAAACCCTATTACAGTCTTCTAAAAATGATCTCTAGTAAAAATGTCTGGTTCATAATATTCTTATATAATGATATGTAGACAGATAAAATAGTAGTAAGAAATCTTGAATGCAGATATTTACCTAATTGTGCAAATATTTCCCCAGTCTCATATTCGTTCATGACGGAGCAGCCTCGGTTGTCCACCAGAGTGAGTGTGTCGGTGAGCTCGTAGGTGAACCTCTCCGTGGTGTTACCACTATCCATATTCTTCACGTCTGCGTAGGTCTTGAACTCAGTGTCATCCAGGACGTACTTAGAGGTGTTGATGAAGGACGATTTCCCATGACCCAAATAACCAAAGAGTTGGAGGAGGACTCGGGAGAAGCCCTTATTATTACAGCCCTTAAGACTGAAGTTCTTGATGTAGTTGGTCATTTCAGGAATGCTCTGCATGGTTCTCACGGGAGATGCTCGGAGTCTCGACTTCTCCAATGTACGAGGGTGAAGTGAAGAAAAAATGTGTTGGATGGTAAATGTTTCAGTGAAATGAAAGTGGTCTGTGATAACTGTTGAGCTTATGGCCCTCCTTTACAACCTATAACCCTAATTACGCGCCACGCCTCATTTAACAATGTTATCATTTCTTATCAAATGTGGCTGCAGTTGTAAAGCCACCCAAATATGAGGACATATTAACTATTGGAGCCCTGCTTTTCTAGGACCAGGAGTAGAGACGTCATTGTATTGACCATTGCCTTATCTCTACGGACCCCCATACAGAGTAGGTGAAAGTAGGATGAATCTGACAACGTGGATTACTAATAGATTACATGGATCACTAATAAAGAACTATCAAGTTTTTATATTACCAAGGAGGGAATGCCGAATACCTTCGCTTGTCCAATCTGAGATCGTGACCTCCCAACTCTCCCTTGACAGATGATGTTACGGAAGGGAAGGATGGGGCAGATGAAATTTCAACACCTGCTGCCATCTGCCTGGCATCGGCTCTCGCCTCTGTCCCTGTGAAGAACACAGAATTCTTGGTTAAACCGATCCCTCGTGTATGGGGGAACTAGGAGAGATAGATGTTTGCTGTATGAATGTTCGGTTTACATCCATCTCACGTGTTTAGATAACTTAAAGAGAATCTGCTGTAGTAATCGCAGGTACGTGGGATGCAGTGACGAGGCGGGAAACGTGATGAACTTAAGATGTAACTTTTTATGTATATATGCCTTTAGGCTATCTCGAGCAACCAAACAAGTGAACAATAGTTATCCTCGCAGGTAGTTTCGGACTGGGGTGCTAAGGGCCCACCAATAACAATGACTTTGGGGGCCCACTTTTCACCTGCATACAAATATTACACTACCCTTGTTCACAAATGTATCCATAGCTCTATATAATAATAAACTGGGTAGTTTGGTTAATGAATAAGATGCAGTTTTTTTTTCTATAGAGAGTAAATAATGTGAATTATGCCAAGAACTGCCCATATAGTGGGGTTGGGGGCCTAGATCTGCACAGGGGTCCACCGGGGGATTCCCCTGTTACCCTATGGGCCAGTCCGAGCCTGCTCACAGGGATCAAACACAAGAATACAGTGGTAACACGAACACGACTAACCCGGCAAAGACGGGTCACTATAGGGCCGCGGTATGGCCACCTACGGGTCCTGAGTATTACCTACAATGTGTCACTTATCCTTTCTGATGTCCGGCAGAGTGCTGGTCAGTGCTGCTTCAGCGTTTCAGCCGCTGGGCCCAGCCGACGAGGACCTGACAGAGGCTTCGGGCGTTCCAACGCCCAGGCGAAGTGGGGGCACAGCAGTCTTTTAAAGAATCCCTCTGTGTTGCACCTCCCGATGGAGGCAGGACGGCGTTGCCTGGGGATCGGGACGTGTAAGCCGCAGCCACCAGCCGTGGACTGGCAGTGGCGGCCGCGGGGGACGGTGAGCTGGAGTGGAGAGGCGGCGGCCGCGGGCTGGAGTCGGGCGGTGGTGGTCGCTGGTAGCACGGCCGAGTGGTCGGTGTCTCTCCGCTGGGCGGCTCAGTGCCGTCCCTCTTCTGTCAGTGGTGAGTCTCCCTTTAGCCTCTCCAGTCGCTGCTCTCTTCTCCTTGCTCTGGCTCTCACTCTGGCTTTCTGGCACCCTTTAGCTTCCTGGCTCCTCCTCTCCTGCTCCGTAATCTGACACTTCCTGGTGTCCTCAGCCCCTTTTATATTGGCTCCACCCCCAACCTTTCTAGAACTCTCTGTGTCCTGTCCCCTAATTATGTCTCCCGGAAACAGTCCCCCTAGAAACATTGGTGACAGTCCCCTTGGTTCCGGGCCGGATACACAGCGGGGACTCCTCCTCCTACACTCCCCCATCCTGTATGCTCACCAGTCCTCAGGCGAGGGCTTGAGGCGGCCTGGGCCTTGAGTTGACAGTCTTTTCTGCCATACAAACTGGTCCTGTTCATAGCGTTCAGGGGATTTGCCAGCTGTTGACCGCTCGGAGCGTCGTGGTTCAACTGTGATGGAATCCTCTGGGGCGGTGGAAGGTGGTGGGTCAACCGGGCTTGGTGGGTCGACCGGGTCCGCTGACGTATTATCTCTCGAAGTGTCTGCTTGTACGGTGGGGTGATCTTCCTCGTCGTCCTCATCCAATACTGCTGGCGGGGGTTCTGAGACATGAGGAGGGGCCTCGAGTTGTGCAGGATCAGTGGACGTACAGGGTCATAGCATATTACGGTGTACGGTATGGGTAAAGTGGTCCCCGTCTTTTTCAGATAGTATTTCATATACCGGTCTGTCGGGGCTTATTTGGCGTAACGCCCAATAGGGACTTTCTTCCCAGCATGGCTCCAACTTGTTTTGGGGGTGTTGATCTCGTACGAGTACCTGATCTCCAGCCTGGATGTCGATGGATTGAGGGAGAGTTCCCCCTGGATGTTACAGGTCTTGAAGTTTTGTGTGGACGATTCGGTGCAGGGTTTACAGCTGATGCCGGTGATTTCGGACCCACGGGGAGACCCTTATCCATGGTTGTTCCTCTTCTGGGTTTAATTTCACCTCCATGATTCCCGGCCAAATAGTGAGTAAGGAGTGTAACCGGTGACTTGGTGTACCCGGTTGCTATAAACCCACACCAGTTCAGGGATGTATTCAGGCCAGCGGGCCTTTCGGTCGCTCTCCAGGGTGCGTAACATTTGGATCAATGTCCGATTGAATCGTTCGCAGGCCCCATTCCCTTGTGGGTGGTACGGAATGGTTCGGGATTTATCGATACCATATAGACGGTGTAGTTCTTCCATGACTTTTCCCAGGAAGCACGCACCCTGATCTGAATGGATTCGTTGGGGGCAGCCATGTACTTGGATAAAGATTTTACAAATCGCGTAGGTGGCCGACTCCGCAGTTTGATCTCGAGTAGGGACTACTACGGCGAATTTGGTGAAATGATCCACCATGACGAGACAGTGTTCATACTCCTGGCGCGTGGGGCCAATGGTCAAATGGTCAAATAGTCTATTATTAAGAGTTCCAGGGGTGCTGACGTTACTATTGTCTGTACTGGGGCCCATTGTGCGGGTGATTTAGTTAGTTCACACAGGCGGCACGCAATGCAAGCTTCTTCCACTGCGGTCTGCAAGCGAGGGTGGTAGGCTATTTGTTGCAACAATTGAAAAGCCTTTTGAGCCCCAAAATGAGCCCCTTTTTCATGGGCCTCTCGAGCTAGTTCGCTAAGTTGGTACTACTACCTGCCAAGCTATTGCTGATGTCATCCGCGATACTGCTTTTCGGTACAATAGTCCTCCTTTGATTACCAATTTCTCCCATTTACGTAACAATAACAAAGTGTCCTGAGTCAAAGTCTGCCTCTGAGTGTCATTAGGCACTTTGCCTGTGGCCACCCATCGCCGCAGGGGCCCAATCTCGCTATCTTCTTGTTGCTGCTGGATCCACTTGTCCCGGAATTGTTCTAACAGGCCCCTAGAGTCCTATGTGGGATTGTTCTCGCGTCGTTTCTGTGAGTCTGGAAGGCACCAGAGTGAACGGCTTCTCTTCTCCTTCTATCTCATCGTCTCGGCTTCGCCCTGGGGTTGTATGTCAAATCCTGGAGAGGGTATCAGCATGTACATTCTCCGCTCCCTATTTGTAGATGATCTTGTACTTGAACTTCGCCATTCAGGCCACCCATCATTGTTCCAGGGCTCCTAGTTTGGCATTATTGAGGTGGGCCAGCAGGTTGTTGTCAGTTCTTACCACCACCTCAAAGCCCACCAGGTACTCTGCGAACTGCTCTGTCATGGCCCACACTACTGCGAGGAGCTCGAGTTTAAAGAAGCTGTAATTGTCGGGATTACGCTCGGAGTCATGGAGTGACCGACTGCTGTAAGCAATCACTCTTTCCCGGCCATCTTGGACTTGTGACAACACAGCTCCTAGCCCGTGTAGACTCCCGTTGGTGTGCAGTATGAACGGCTGTGACAAATCCGCATAAGCTAACACTGGGGTGTCTGAGAGTGCGACTTTGAGATCTCGGAAGGCCTCCTCCTGCGGTTCTCGCCACTGAATCTTCCATCCATTTGCTCCGGCAGGGGCCCCCTTCAGTAGGTCCTGCAGAGCTCGGGCTCGACGGGCGAAGTTCTTTACAAAGCAACGGTAATATCTAGCCAACCCCAGAAAGGCTCGTACGTCTTTTACCGTCTCGGGAGTAGGCCACCCTTGGATCGCGGTGACCTTCTCCATGGACGGTCTAACGCCTTAGGCGGAGACGGTATGTCCCAGGTATTCGATCAGTGTACGGAACAGGTGGCATTTCTGGGGTTTGACCTTCAATCTGTACTTCTGCAGCCGCCCGAGCACCTGCCCCAACCGCCACTCAGGGCCATGGACCAGGTCACTGCCACCGCGACACATCCCTTTAAGACACCAGCCCAGTACCGAGTAAGCCCACAGCCCTGGGGATGTTCCAAGAACATTGCTAATCAAGCGATTAATCGGTATGTCGAAAGACCTCTATAACGATGAAAGTCGATGACCTGCAGGATGCGATCTTCGGAAGTGAGCACACAGCAACTATGCTTTCTGCAGTAGCATATTCAGGCCAGGATAGTGGCAGAGAAATTCCTCTACCTCCAGGTTGAGGGCTGAAGCCATGCAAGGCATGTTTGTGAAATTGTCACGGCATATTGATGTCATTATGTTTGCACCATTATCGCACACCGCCTTCCCTACTTCCAGATTTAGTGGAGACAGCCATTGCTCTATCTCAGCCTGGATACCTGTCCACAACTCTTGAGCTGTATGCCTGAGAACTCCAGCGCATATTCATTTGAACACTGCCTGATTGCGAGGAGCCATGAGTGCGCAGGTGAAGGAGATTCTATCTGCATTGTTAGACTGTGTGTCTGTTTAAGGGAGAGGTTGAGGGCACAGGTGGAGGCCCTAGAGGAGGTGGAGGAGGCAGAACCAGTGGAGGAACTGTTAGATACAGAGGTTTGTCCCGCATGCCTTGGGGATTCAAAGACTTACACATCATCCCCTTGACCACCTGCCCCCACAGCAACCAGAGTCTTTGAGTGCCCAATCAGCATTATCTAATGCTCCTACCCATGTTTTGCTCGTCCAGGTGTCAGTGGTGAAATGCAACCTGGCAGACATAGATTTTTTTCAGGGAACGGGTGATGTTGGTGACTTACTGGCGTAGTGCAGGCACAGCTTTCTTTGAGAAGTAATGCCAACTGAGTACCTTGTACTGGGGAACTGCGACAGCCATCAACTTTTGGAAACTGTCTATATCCACCAGGCGGAAAGGCAGCATTTCCATGGCCAACAGATTGGAGATGGTGGAGTCCAAGCTCTCAGCTTTAACATGTGTAGGAGGAAATATTCTTTTACATGACCACAACTGTGGGACCGAGAGCTGGCTGCTGGGTGAAAGAGGGTGGAGTACAGAGAACAGGACAAACTGCTAGACTGTGAGTGAGGTGCAGGCGAAGATGTTACAGTGGATTGAGAAAGATGTGTTGTGCTAAGTGACAAAAGCAGTAGTCATGTCTACTTCCGTAACAGCTGACCGGCTCGCACTCACCCCGACTGATGGGACGGCCGGTGGTTGTCAAGGCCTACTAGTCCTCATTTTATCGCAGTGAGATTCCCACACTAAGGCATGTTGATCACGCATGTGCCAGTTCATGCATGTAGTTGTCAAATTATTGCAATTTTTGCCTCTATTGAACTTTTTTTTGCAAACTTGACAGATAACGTGTGTTGGGTCATCCTTTGCGGTTTCAGAAAACGCCCAAGGCTAGGCAATCCTTGCCGTTCCTGTGAACTGCACACTCGTGATCGGTGCTGGCCACAGCCAGAGTTGAGGCTAAGGATGCAGTGCTTGTTGTGTTTGTGTTACTTTGTGTCTGTGTGGGAAGCCGCAACATAACCTCCTCATCTTCCTCCTCCTCCACCTCCTCTACTAAGCTACTCAGCTGCGTACCTCTGGGTTCATACGAAGTAGGATCTACAACCTCACTGTCATCCTTCTTGTAGATTGTATCCATCTTGTAGATTGTAAGCTTGCGAGCAGGGACCTCACTCCTAATGTCAATGTTTAAATTGTCTTAACTCGTATTGAATTTATTGTCTGTACATGTCGCCGCTTAATAGAAAAGTGCTGCGGAATATGTTGGCACTATATAAATACAAATTATTATTATTATTATTACGGTATCCCTTCTGTTCTCACACTCTTCACCCTGAGAGTCACCTCCCTCCTCTTCCTGCCCTGACACCACAGAACAGTCCATGTGTGCCTTTGGTACCTGAGTCTCATCAAGATCATCTCCACCCTTGGTGGTTAATGTCTGGTAACAAGGTTCTGAACTCTGCTCAGACCCTACTTCGTCCGGCCCCAAATTCAACATGAAAAAATGTTGGGCATCGGAGCAGATGCTTTTCTCCTCTGGATTCTGTGAATCTTTGGAGCAGACCTCTGATGCCCATGGAATACAATGTGTGAACAGCTTTTCAGAATGGCCCATCTGTGGCTCCCCACAGTCAGTTGGGCATTTGGAAATACTTGACATGGGCGAAAACAAGGGTGTCACCTCTGAGGATTATACTGTGTGTGATGTTAAGATGGAGGAAGAGGAGTGTGACGACCCGGCTTACCGCGGTCGCCACAAACGCAACGGACAGTGGACCCTGTGTCGACAATATGTCACAATCCCACCACTGACACGGGTGTATCAGTGGACGGAGGGACGCGACACACTGCCGGCACACGGCTATCACAGGCACAGGGGGGGCTTATCTTAGTTATCCCACCACTGGCACCATGTGACCAAAAACATCCAGCAAGCTAATCTCGCTCTAACAATTTACCGCAGGGGGGTATTTTGGTTGCCCCACCACTGCTATAACCTTCTACGAACTACGGGGATTTATGGATATCCCACTTTCTCAGTTCCACTTTGGAACTTGCAGCTCTCCGGCGCCCCCCTTACCCTCAGGTCAGTCAGGGAACTGCACCTAGGATAATTAGTCGCCGGACGGGCTGCTTGTTGTGGATGGGGTATTAGGCTTCCGCAGTAAGGGAATTATCAATGCTGTGGCCGCAGCCCCTCATTCAGCAATATAAGACCCTTCTGGACTGCCTGCAAGCCGCAATAACCGTGCACAATGTGATGCCACCAGATCCTGCTTTCTCCGCTTAAGTTATAGACTCAAGGGAGGGGTTCGAAGCCAACCCGAACAGTAGCGTAATTATCTAACAAAGGCGTATAGTTCGATTCTTAGAGCATGGAGGCAGAGCTAAATAATTATCATTTATTCCCCGGAAAAGTCGGGCAGTGATTATACAGATAAAAGTTGCTATAAATTTGAGATATTAATTATGTACAGTTACAAGTATAAAACAAAGAATGGATGAAAATAGGAGGTACACTCACGGTTGTTCATGACTTTTTAGGCAAAACCATGCGGCTGAGTGGGGGATGGGCCAAACGTCCCAAGACATCTGCAGGTCTCTCTGGCACCAGGATTTGAGCTGATCTGAGCTCCCTGTATGGGAGGGGTACCTTATAGCCCCAGGTGTGTGACATCACCAAAAGGGGCAGTCTGGGGAAGTCCCACCTCCCTCTCTCCAAGTTATGATTTGGCTACCAAAACTTATGAAGATCATAACTCAATGGGGGAAGCTAGTATGAACTTCCCAGTGGTATCACGTTTCCCAGCGTAATGAGCCCATCAAGAAAACATCAAGAATGACCGAGATAGGGCCCTGCATTTGGGCGCAACCCATATCTCAATTTCTGTAAGCCCGAGGACTTCGCAAAAGCCACCACAGCGAGGCTGGGACTGCTCAGATCACAAAAATATGATTGTTCTGTCTCTGCTATGTATAGTTTTTGCACTGCGGTCTCTTAAAGTTCTACTCTACCGCATGGGCTTTGACAAATGAACATCTTTTACACTTAGCTGTGCAGGGGGGGGAGAAGAATTCTACACTGAGGCTTCAGTTTTCAGCTGCTGGCAGAGCTTCAAGCAGGGGGGCACTGGTCTGTGTGTGTGTGTAAGCTGTGGGCGAAAAGAGGAGGGGGGAGATTCTAGAAAGTTCTAGAAACATCTTTACAGAAAAAACAACATACTTCACAGACATTGTATATCACACCTCCGCCTTTTAGAGGGCGCTATGGAGGCATTACCTCTCAGTAATCGGCCATGCACACCTCAGCGGGTTCACCCTGGCGGGACAACCCATCAGCATTGCCGTGTTCACTGCCCTTTTTGTGTTGTACAGTAAAGTCATACTGTTGAAGGGCAAGGCTCCAGCGGAGCAACCTTCCATTGGTTCCGGACACTGTGTGCAACCAGCTAAGAGGGTTATGGTCGGTTACCACCGTGAAGGCGCACCCGTACAGGTAGGGCTGCAAACGTTGCAGTGCCCACACTGTTGTGAGTTCATTTTCCCCTTCACTGGTGATGTCTGATGAGCTCCCTCTGCTGGTGAAGGGAGGTAGTTAAGTGGATGTGGATGGGAAGAACCTGTCATCTGAACAGGTGGAGTGTGATTGGACATCCGGGGCCTCTGAGTGGAAATAAGGCAGCCGACGCCCACTCTCATTGCTGTTGATCCTCTCAGCTCTGAGCTCTGGCATCCAGTTTCGCTCCTGTCTGCTAAAAGCTAAGTTTTTTGCCCTGCTATTGTTCCATGAGATTTTGTCTGCTTTGTTTGGCGTTTGTGTTCAGCCAGTCCATGCTGGGACTGGCTGAATTCCATTTTTGTCTCTGATCAGTTGATCGCTTTGCTCTGTTTTCAGAATATATCTGAGTGCTGATATAGAGTTTGAAGTCTAGCGACTTCAGGGCCTTTTTTCTTATCAGAAGGTTTGACATTTTCAGTAGGGTTTTTGCGGATTACAGCCAGCATCTTTTCTGTCCTTTCCTATCTAGTTAGTTGGGCCCCATCGTTTGCTCAGTCTGTCTTTCTGTCTGCGTTTGTGTTTTTCATCTGTTTTTCACCGTCAATACATGTTGGGGGCTGTCTATTGCTTTGGGGTCTGCTCTGGGGCAGTTTAGATTTCCCCTTTCTTTCTTTAGGCTTATTTAGCTCTCCGGCTGTGAACGAGGGGTCTAGGACCACTTTAGGAACCCCCCACGGCTACTGCTAGTTGTGATGAATAGGATCAGGGGGTCTGCAATCCGCTAGTTACCAACTTCTCAGGTTTTCTGGACTTAGCTTGTATTTTTGTTTTTTCCTCCTCCGGTGACTCAATCATAACACCACACCATGGCCAGACACTCCTTCTCGATGGTCGAGTATGCCACTTCCCTTGGCAAAAGTTTCCGGCTCAGGTACAACACGGGGTGCTCCTGGTTCCCCGAGTCGACCTGGCTGAGCACAGCACCAAGGCCAAACTCGCTGGTGTCCGTCTGTACCAGAAACGGGCAACTGCTGTTGACTGCTCTCAACACTGGACAGCTACACAGGGCTGCTTTCAAAGCTTGGAAAGCCGCCTCACAGTCATCTGTCCAGTTGACTGTTTGGGGTAGCCTCTGCTTGGTGAGGTCAGTCAAGAGTTTTGCAAGGGCGCTATAGTCCTGTACGAACCGCCTATAGTACCCTGCAGTGCTCAAGAAGGATTTCACCTGTTTCTTGGTCCTGGGGGTGGTCCAGGACATGATTGCGTCCACCTTTCCAGGCTCCAGACTCATGAAACCTCCGCCTACCCGGTGCCCCAGGTAATGGACCTCGCGCATGCCCATCTGGCAGTTTCCCGGCTTGATAGTCAGGCCTGCCTGGTGAAGACGCTTGAGCACCTCCTGGAGGTGCTGAAGGTGTTCCTTCCAGCTGGAGCTGAAGATGGCAATATCATCTAAGTACCCCATCACGTACTCCTCCAGTCCCCGAAGCAGGTGGTTGACCATCCACTGGAAAGTGGCAGGGGCATTTTTCATGCCAAAGGGCATGACTGTGGACTCGTACAGTGCAAAGGGGGTGATAAAGGCGGATTTCTCCTGCGCCTCAGGGCTCAGGGGAATCTGCCAGTATCCCCGACTCAAATCCATGATGGATATGTACCTTGCTTTCGCCAACCGTTCAAACAGATCATCGATGCGCGGCATCGGGTGGGCATCAGAGGTTGTGATGGCGTTGAGCCCCCCCTGTAGTCCACGCAGAACCGGGTGGTTCGGTCCTTTTTAGGCACGAGGACTACAGGTGAAGCCCGCGTGCTTTTTGACGGTCGAATCACCCTCAGCCTTAGCATCTCATCAATCTCTTTGCGCATGACCTGTTGCACCGCCTCAGAGATTCGATAAGGTGTTCGCCGTAGTGGGGCGTGATTCCCGGTGTCCACCTCATGAACCGCTAACTCCGTTCTCCCAGGTCGGATGGTGAACACGGCCCAGAAGGGTTCCAGGGTTTCCACCAACTGCGACCGCTGGGATACGGTTAGCAAACCCCTTATCTCCATGTCCTCAATGGACCCATTGGCCTTGGATTGGGCCAGCCTGTCCAGGAGGGGATCTTCCTCCCCATCCTCAGGCAGGTTGCAGACCGGTAGGACGCAAGCTTCACATTCGTGGTGCGCCTTCAGCATATTGACGTGAAAGGCCTTGCGCCTACCCCGAGCATGGTCAAGCGTGACCACATAGGTAACCGGGTTAAGCTGTTGGTGGACGACGTATGGGCCTTCCCGGGATGCCTGAAGCTTATCCGTTGGTACGGGGACCAGCACCCACACCTTTTGACCCACCTGGTAGGTCCGCTCCCGGGCGTTCTGATCGTACCAGTGCTTCTGGTCAGCCTGAGCCTGCATCATGTTGTCATGCACCAACAGCGTCAAGGTCTGCATCGTGTCACGGAAGCGCATGACATACTCCACGATGGACACTTCTGTGGGGTTTTGCTCATCTTCCCAGGATTCTCTTATCAACCCAAGGGGTCCCCGGACTCACCTGCCATACAGGAGCTCGAAGGGGGAGAACCCGGTCGAGGCCTGCGGAACTTCTCTGTAAGCGAACAGCAGGGGTGGGAGATACCGCTCCCAGTCGCGCCCGTGGGTCTCAACCAGCATGCGGCGCATCTGTTTGAGAGTACCGTTGAATCTTTCACACAAACCATTAGTTTGTGGGTGATACGCACTCGATACCAGGTGCTTCACCAGCATTTTCTCACAGAGAGCCTCCATTAGGCGAGACGTGAATTGGGTCCCTTGATCGGTAAGCATCTCCCTGGGAAATCCTACCCTTGAAAAGATGGTCACCAGTGCGTCAGCCACCTTATTTGCCCTGGTTGAAGACAGAGCTACTGCCTCTGGGTACTGGGTAGCGTAGTCTACCACGGTGAAAATGTATCACTTTCCGGAGCTTCTGGGGACAGACAGCGGTCCTACAATGTCCACCGCGATTCTCTGGAAAGGCTCCTCTATCACCGGCAAAGGAATAAGGGGAGCCTTAAGAGCAGGTCCCGCCTTACCCACTTTTTGACAGGTGGCACAGGAGCGGCAGTAGGTCATGACATCTGTCCCCATCTTGGGCCAATAGAAGTGTTGAGACAGCCGTGCCTTTGTTTTGCTGATCCCCAAGTGTCCAGCGAGTGGATTCTCATGGGCAATCCGCAACAACTCAGTTCTGAACCGTAGGGGAACGACTAGCTGTCTTTCCCTCAACCACTCCTTATGGGAGTCTCCGGGTGCTGTCTCCCGGTACAACCTTCCTCGATCCCAGAACACCCTCTCCTTATCAGACTCGGAGGTGGGCGTCTCGGCGAGATCTCTCAATTTCTCCAGGCTTGCATCTGAGCGCAGAGCAGCCTGGAACTCCTCGCTGGAGGCTGCCAGAAGTGACGTCAGGGTACCTTCCTTACTGGGACCCTCTGGAACTGGCTCTGGGTTCACCTCTGGTTCAGTCTCTCCTGTAGCAGAAGAGGGTCCAGAAGACAGGGCGCTACCTGCGATCTGGGCACTCTGACTGCGTGTGACAGCTGCTATGTATGCTGTCTCCCTGGGGATTTCTACAGACCCACCAGCCGGTGCTGCCCTGGGCTCTACCTCCCCATCCACCCCCAACACTTCAGGAGCAGTGCTACCTATGGGCCAGTTACCTTCCTCGGTGGCACTGGTCGGTTGCATGGCACTACCTTCCTCACAGTCCCCATGCACCTTCCCATTTCCTTGAACACTGTTGCTTGCTCCTGCCAGGGGTTCCTCAGTCGTCTCACTCCGCAGAGTGACGGGGCTGAGCACTTCGGTACCTGTGGACACATCTACCGTTTCAAAGAAATGGTTAGCAGGTTCAGTCGGCACAGATACATCATCATCATTACCAACATTCCTAGGAGAAGAATGGTTATCAGATTGCTTTGGTACAGTTACATCACCATCAGCATCACTCCTGGAGAAAGAATGGTTGTTAGTTGCATCATTACTCATCAAGGCATTAGCAGGTAACACATTCAGTTTGCCAACATCATCATCATCAGCAGCGTCAGGGTTAACGTTACCCTAATTATCAGATTGGGGAAGGGTGTCAGGGACATAGTATGCAACCATCCTCCCCAAGTCAGTCCCCAATAAAACATCAGTGGGCAGGTTTTCAGACACTCCCACTTCCCTCACCCCGCTCCCAGCACCCCAATCAAGAAATACCTGGGCCTCTGGCAAGGGACAAAGGGTACTCCCGATCCCAGTGACAGTCAGGGTTTTCCCCTCAACAAGCTCTTCAGGGGTCGCCAGTCTAGGACGGATGAGGGTTCGTTCAGCCCCGGTGTCCTTGAGGCCTGTAGCAAGACGGGCCCCCACCTGATCAGGTTGAATGTTGTCATCAATCCTCCCAACCACACCTCCCACCAAAAGAACAGAGGCGTTGGGCCCAGGGGCCTTGGCTGGGGGGGTTCTTCGGCCTATCCGGACAGGTGTAAAAGAGGTGACCAGGCCGCTGGCAGTGGTGACTCAGGCGACAGTCAGTAGTAGGCCTGGTGTTGGCAACAGGGACAGGGCCTCCGGAGGGACAGCTAGCTGGGGCATTGGGGTTGGGTGCAGGCTTACCCCCTCTCCAGCTGGTGGTGACTGGCCTCCGCGTCTCTGGCCTCAGGTTGGCCTCGTAGATGTCGGTGATCTGCGCCGCTTTGTCCGCGTTCGTTGGATCGCGGTCCAGGATGAACTGTCGGACCTCAGCTGGGCAGAGATGCAGGAACTGGTCTTTGATCATCAGGTCCCGTAGCTGCTCAAAGAATTCAACGGACATTCCATGGATCCACTGGTCAAAGTGGGTCCTGAGTCCTTGCACCACATCACTATAGCTATCGTGTGGACCATGTTGGAGGTGCCGGATCTTCTTTCGGTATACCTCAGGTGTCAGCCGGTATTTGGCGATCAGAGCCTGCTTTATGGCCTCGTAGTCATCATCGGTTTCTGGTGGAAGAGAAGCAAACGCCTCCAGAGCTTGGCCTTTTAGCCCTGGGGTCAAGTACCTGGCCCATAGGACCTTAGGTAGCTGGTACTGTCTGCAGGCTTTCTCAAAGGCTCACAGAAACGTGTCGAAGTCCCAGTCCTTTCCCATCACGGGAAAATGCTCTGGCCGGGGTTTAGGAGTCTGGACGCTGCTGGGCTCACTGCTTCGGGCTGTGGGGGCATTCCTCCCTTGTCGGAGCACCTCCAGTTCATGGGCCCTCTGTGCCTGGCGCTCGGCTCTTTCAGCCTCTGCTCGGCGCTCAGCTCTCTCCGCCTCCCGCTCGGCTCTCTCCGCCTCCCGCTCGGCTCGCTGGTCCGCTCTCTCCCGAGCTTGCTGGATCAGCGTCATGCGTCCATCACAGTTATCGGCTGGGAGGGCGTCCAAGGCCGCTTGCAGGTAGGGGTTCAGCATGCTCTGGTTGGATGTGGGGCCAGCGCTCAGGAGTGGAGCCTCTGCTGCAGCCCCATAGTCACTTGGGCCAACTTCTGCGTCCGCTGGACTCTGGGTGTTGTCCAGCTGCACCAGAGCCACGATCAATTGATCTCTGGTTTTGCTTGTGGCGTCAATGCCTCGGTACATGCATAACCCTGCAAGAATTTCCTTTTTCTGCTGCTTATACCACTTCGTTCTCCTCGCCAAGGTTGCCAAATAAAAGATAGGAAAGAAAAATGAAGAAACGGGAGGGAATACTTGTACGTACACAAAAATGTCTCAGGACTAATAACCACTGAGTCTGTTCTCCAAAACCTATGATGCAGGATTCCCGCAGGACCGTGCAGGTTTTTAGTGAGAGGAATGATTGCTCAAACCAAATCACTAATGCTCTAGGATTATCCCACCGCTCTGCCACCAATATGTGATGACCCGGCGTGCCGCTGTCGCCAAAACGTGATGGACAGCGGACCCTGTATCACCAATATGTCACAATCCCACCACTGACACAGGCGTATCAGCGGACGGAGGGATGCGACACACTGCCGGCACACGGCTATCACAGGCACAATGAGGGCTTATCTTAGTTATCCCACCACTGGTACCATGTGACAAAAATATACAGCAAGCTAATCTCGCTCTAACAGTTTACCGCAGGGGGGTATTTTGGATTCCCCACCACTGCTAACAACCTTCTACGAACTGTGGGGATTTATGTATATCCCACTTTCTCAGTTCCACTTTGGAACTCGCAACTCTCCGGCGCCCCCCCTTACCCTCAGGTCAGTCAGGGAACTGCACCTGGGATAATTAGTCACCGGACGGGCTGCTTGATGTGAATGGGAATTAGGCTACTGCAGTAAGGGAATTATCAATGCTGTGGCCGCAGCCCCCTTATTCAGCAATATAAGACCCTTCTGGACTGCCCGCTAGCCTGACCCACTGTACACCTCACGTTGCCACCATCCGCTGGTTTTCTTAATTTAGACAGTTAATTAAGAGGGTCCGCGGAAAACCCCTGTAATTAGTAGCGATTATCTAAATAAGGCGTATAGTTCGTTTCTTAAAGCATGGAGACAGAGCTAATAGCTTTTCATTTATTCCCCAAAATGGGGCAGTGGTTATACAGATAAAAGATGCTATAAAATGAGACATTAAATATGTACAGTTACAAGTATATGAAAAGAAAACATGGATGAAAGACAGAAAGTACACTCACGGTTGTTCATGACTCTTTAGGCAAAACCATTTGGCTGAGTGGGGGATGGGACGCTTAACCAAACGTCGCCACTCATCGTCACGTCTCTCTGGCACCAGGATTTGAGCTGTTCTGCCTCCAAAATGGTAAGGAACACCTTATAGATTAGGGTCTGTTACCTCACGAAATGGGCGGTCTGGGAGGGTCCCACCTCCCTCTCTCCAAGTTATGAATTGGCCACAAAACTGATGATACCCATAACTTAATGTGGGAAGCTCGTATGAACTCACCGGTGGTATCATGTTTCCCAGCGTATTGAGTCCATCAAGAAAACATCAAGAATGCACGAGATAGGACCCTCCATTTGGGCGCAACCCATAGCTCAGTTTCTGGAAGTCCGAGGACTTCGCAAAAGCCACCACAGCGAAGCCGGGTCCACTCAGATTACAAAAATATGATTGTTATTTCTTTGCTGTGTATGTTTTTTGCAATGCAGCTTGTTTTAATACTTCCCATATACTGGCATACAGCCTGTGTTTTCAGAACAAAGAGACCTTTTCCCCCTGCTGTGCTTCGAGAGGAAGTTGATGGTTTCAGGTTACCAGCAGCACAGGTATGATAAGACTGAAGGGGGGTTTGCGGGGACTGCTACAAACACTGGCAGTCTACATTGTCATCCAAAGAGTAGCACTGGGAGATTTCTAGAAGGTTCTAGAAACATATCTTACAGAAAAAAACAACATCATACTTTACAGACATTGTATATCACAAATAACCTCCCAGAGCTGTTGCTTAGATGTGAACTGCCTCCCGCCATCATAGACACTCCTTTTGATGATACTCCAGAGGTTCTCAATGGGGTTGAGGTCAGGGGAAGATGGTGGCCACACCATAAGTTTGTCCTCTTTTATGCCCATAGGAGCCAGAGATGCAGATGTGTTTTTTGCAGCACGAGACGGTGCATTATCAGGCATGAAAATGATCTTGCTGCGGAAAGCACGGTTCTTCCTCTTGAACCATGGCAGGAAGTGCTGTTTTAGAAACTCCACATAGATTATGGAGTTCATCTTTACCCCTTCAGGGATCCTAAAGGGGCCGACAATCTCTCTCCCCATGATTCCAGCCCAAAACATTACTCCACCTCCTCCTTATTGGTGCCTTAGCCGTGTTTTCATGGGGTGTCCATCAACCAGCCATCCTCCACTCCATCCATCTGGACCATCGAGCGTTGCACGGCACTCATCAGTCTTCATGTCTCGTTTGGCCACTGGAGCCGTTTCTGCTTGTGTGCAGTGGATAGAGGTGGTGGACAGGACGGCTTACGCACAGCTGCAAACCTCTGAAGGACCCTGCATCTTGTTGTTCGGGGGACGTTGGAGGCACCAGCAGCTTCAAAAACTTGTCTGCTGCTATGACAAGGCATTTCTGCAGCTGCTCTTTTAACCTGACGTAATTGCCTGTTGGAAAGAGTCCTCAATGTTTCCTTATCAGCCGCACACGTGTGTGCTGGGAATCAGCGACATACTTCTTGATTGTGCGATGATCACGATGAAGTGTCTTGGCAATGTTGATTGTAGTCATGCCTTGACCTAAATACTCCACAATTTGTTGCTTCTCAGCAGCCGACACATCCTTTTTCTTTTCCATTTTGGCAAAAAATGTCGGCTGCTTAATAATGTGGAACAGCCTTCTTCAGTAGTCTTGCCTTTATTTGGACACACCGGCCAAACTAAGCTGCACAGGTATCTGCCACTGCTTTCAGTGATATAAAGAGCCCTGACACACATCACCAGCAATGAGTTTACATGACAAACAAAAAAATTTTAGCCTTATCACTCAAACTCTTTTTGCATAATAATTTGGAACACAGTGTAAGAAGAATGCCGGGCTTTATTTGGGTCATCGCTTCAATATTTCACCTGTCTATGAATTATATAAATATATATTGACAGATATACTGTATATAAAGAAGTAAATTGTAGACATTTTCGAATCCAAATGTTTTGCCTGTCACTTTGTGCCACATATTTATTGAGGGTTAAAGAACAGTTACATGGTTAAATAAAGTCATGCTCAGCCTGTCTCTCTCCTGTTCGGCCATCGCCGCCTCTTTGGACATTTACACTCTGCACCATTATGGAATATATCTTTATAGTTATGCTGTCACAATGTGCGCCACCAGAAGAACTGACTAGAAACTGGACGAAAGAAACACATCATGTAACATCACAACCAGAAGCCACAGCATAAAGAAAAGATGTCAAGAGATGACAGCGTGCACTGAATGATTAACAAAAAAACAGGTTGGAAGGAGCAGAGGACAACAGCGTAAAATGCAAAAATGGCTGAGCGTGTTTTAAGATTCTGTGGAACTTTGCTCTTTTGGTGCTTTTTCATCATTTATTGAGAGCCTGGGAAAAAAATGAATGTGAAATCACAATTGCATGTTTTATCTGTGCACTAAAATAAAAAAAAACATTAAAAAAAAGAGAATTCATTAAAAAGCAAAGGGAAAGCAAGAAACACAGCAAGTTATTTTTGCATAATTTGGTGCAGAATCTTTTTAGGGAAAACCACAGACAGTAGTCTGTAACCAAAGAGATGTATAATTCTGCATAAGAGCTGGAAACACAAAACAATAGAATATGATATAGTAGGCTGGATAAAATCAAACATGGGGTTTATTGTAAAGTGCATTTATTTTCTGACGCTTTCGGCTGATTATTCATCTCTCTGCGCCTCATTTCCTCACTATGCTTTTTCTGCATTTCTTCTTCCTTCTTTCTTAATTCTCTTTCATACACAAATTGAAGTACAAATTGTTTCCTTTTTTCTCTTTCATCCTCTGGGGAAGAAAATCTTTCCAATCGGAATTCAATGTCTTTAATTACTTCAATGAAGAGCTTCAGAACATCTTCATGTTTTCCTCTTGTCTTTATGTGATCTTCAGGGGTGAAGTTCTCAAGAGGGAAGATCCTCTCTACATCCATGTCCTCAAACTTGGCCCGGACGTCTCTCAGATTAGGGTTGGTCTTATGGGTGAGAACGACTAAAGGGAAAATTCCTGCAAAAGAAGAAATGTTCTGCTGAGTATGTACGAGGAGCGCTACGCCCTGCAGAAATCATGGTGGAGGAAAAATGACAAATATAGAGAAGAAAATTGTAATGAGTTTATAAAACGTTACATTGTAACCTTCTATCAGTGATCATTTCAAGGATTCATTATGAAAACCACAGGGAAGAAGAAACAAGATGATAAAGTGTGGAGGATATCGAAGTATAACTTTAGAGGAAATTTTGATAAAGTAGTAAAGAAGGAAAATCATAAGATCCTGACATTAGACCTGGCCTACAGCCTTGCATAATTCTGGATAAACTGTTTTGTGGGAAAATCAGAATCATTGGATAAGAGAATTAAGCAGAATAAGAAAAAAATCCCATAAACACCTGGCAGTCCAGCTCTACGGTTACCTGTTAGGTTTCTGGCAGTGGTCAGGAGCGCCTTTATTTCGAGTGCTTCATCAGATGAGAGTCCTTTTTTTTACGCTGGAAATGTGACATTTTTATAAGGTATTATTACTAATAAAAAGTCGTACAGAGGCTTTGCCTACACTATTAATGGCATTAACTTAAAGGATTTCAGAGGGAAATAGACACAGGAAAAAAAGAACTAATAAAAATTGAATTAACACGTTAACGACAAGAGGTATTTTTGGTTTTCCTTTTTCATTTTTTGCTCCCCTTCTTCCCAGAGGCCATGTGAGGGCGTATTTTTTGCGGGACGAGTTGTACTTTTGAACGACACCATTGGTATTAACATTGTTCTGTCTCTGACATTTAATTCATAATCCCTGATTATCTGCTTGTTAATGTTTACAGTGTTTTCTGGCTCCATCTAGTGACCAGAGTCATAACCGCAGTGTTATTGTGTGTTATACTTTCACTTTGATATTTCCCTCCGTTTGCAGTGCATTCTGGTAAGGTTGCAATGCACCCTGGTAGCCCTTTGCAAAGGATTATGGTTAGTTCAGCCCCCATTTTCCCTCCAGTCCACCATTTTCCTTCTGCCTGCATTCAGGAAGCATCTCATTTCTCCTCTCCCCTTGTGACAGCATCTCTGGTATGTATTTATGTTTCCTGTATCCAATTCCTGTATTGATTGTATGCCTATATGCTTTTGTTTGTAGTTTCACCGCACGAATATACCATCGCGTTCAATAAAGCACAGATTCAACCTACAGTCTCCTTATTGGACCTCGGTATAGCGGTTTAGCTGCCTGTATAAGCTACATGAATTCTGCTTCATTTAGTGAGGACTAGGGATGAGCGAAACGGGTCGAAAAATTTCAAAAGTCGCCGACTTTTGGCAAAGTCGGGTTTCATGAAACGAAACCCGACCCTAGGATGAGGTCGGCCACGAGGTCGGCGACTTACGCGCCAAAGTCGCGTTTCAAAAGTTTGTTTTGCGCTCTTCTTCAGCCAATCAGGATCCACGGACACTGTGGGCAACGTGATGACATAGGCACGAGTCGCCACCATCTTTCAGAAGGGCATGCAAGTGGTTGGCTTTGGTGGGCGTCACAGGGGGTATAAAAGGGCGTGCACGCAGACCGCCATGCTACTCATGCTGATCTCAGAATAGGGAGAGGTTGCTGCTGATTCTGTAGGGAGAGCGTTAGGTAGGGAAGAAGACAAAAAAACAGCTTCTGCTGCTAGCGATTTGGCCTGCACAACACACCAGTCACTGTGTGTGCAGTGCAAGGGGAGGCTATATTGAGGTGTATCAGTGGTGTTGGTTTTTGGGCTGCCTTTTAAGGCTTCCTGACAGGCTGGCATTGCTGTTTACCCACTGCTCTGCAAACTGCTTTTTTAAAAGCAATCCAATCTCCCTTATCCTCTAGTCACTTTTGTCACAGCTGTGCCATCGAGCCTGTGACATAGCGCTCAGATATCAGTGGGCCTCACACAATCCAAAAGTGTCCAGTGTCCACAAGTGTCTGCAGAAATTCAAAATCTCCCTTATCCTCTAGTCACTTTGGTCACAGCTGTGCCATCGAGCCTGTGACATAGCGTTCAGATATTCAGTGGGCCTCACACAATCCAAAAGTGTCCAGTGTCCACAAGTGTCTGCAGAAATTCAAAATCTCCCTTATCCTCTCGTCACTTTTGTCACATTTGTGCCATCGAGCCTGTGACATAGCGCTCAGATATCAGTGGGCCTCACACAATCCAAAAGTGTCCAGTGTCCACAAGTGTCTGCAGAAATTCAAAATCTCCCTTATCCTCTTGTCACTTTTGTCACAGCTGTGCCATCGAGCCTGTCACATAGCGCTCAGATATCAGTGGGCCTCACACAATCCAAAAGTGTCCAGTGTCCACAAGTGTCTGCAGAAATTCAAAATCTCACTTATCCTCTAGTCACTTTGGTCACAGCTGTGCCATCGAGCCTGTCACATAGCGCTCAGATATTCATTGGGCCTCACACCATCCAAAATTGTCCAGTGTCCACAAGTGTCTGCTGAAATTCAAAATCTCACTTATCCTCTAGTCACTTTGGTCACAGCTGTGCCATCGAGCCTGTCACATAGCGCTCAGATATTCATTGGGCCTCACACAATCCAAAAGTGTCCAGTGTCCACAAGTGTCTGCTGAAATTCAAAATCTCACTTATCCTCTAGTCACTTTGGTCACAGCTGTGCCATCGAGCCTGTCACATAGCGCTCAGATATTCATTGGGCCTCACACAATCCAAAAGTGTCCAGTGTCCACAAGTGTCTGCTGAAATTCAAAATCTCACTTATCCTCTAGTCACTTTGGTCACAGCTATGCCATCGAGCCTGTCACATAGCGCTCAGATATTCATTGGGCCTCACACAATCCAAAAGTGTCCAGTGTCCACAAGTGTCTGCTGAAATTCAAAATCTCACTTATCCTCTAGTCACTTTGGTCACAGCTGTGCCATCGAGCCTGTCACATAGCGCTCAGATATTCATTGGGCCTCACACAATCCAAAAGTGTCCAGTGTCCACAAGTGTCTGCTGAAATTCAAAATCTCACTTATCCTTTAGTCACTTTGGTCACAGCTGTGCCATCGAGCCTGTCACATAGCGCTCAGATATTCATTGGGCCTCACACAATCCAAAAGTGTCCAGTGTCCACAAGTGTCTGCTGAAATTCAAAATCTCACTTATCCTCTAGTCACTTTGGTCACAGCTGTGCCATCGAGCCTGTCACATAGCGCTCAGATATTCAGTGGGCCTCACACAATCCAAAAGTGTCCAGTGTCCACAAGTGTCTGCTGAAATTCAAAATCTCACTTATCCTCTAGTCACTTTGGTCACAGCTGTGCCATCGAGCCTGTCACATAGCGCTCAGATATTCACTGGGCCTCACACAATCCAAAAGTGTCCGGTGTCCACAAGTGTCTGCTGAAATTCAAAATCTCACTTATCCTCTAGTCACTTTGGTCACAGCTGTGCCATCGAGCGTGTCACATAGCGCTCAGATATTCATTGGGCCTCACACAATCCAAAAGTGTCCAGTGTCCACAAGTGTCTGCTGAAATTCAAAATCTCACTTATCCTCTAGTCACTTTGGTCACAGCTGTGCCATCGAGCCTGTCACATAGCGCTCAGATATTCATTGGGCCTCACACAATCCAAAAGTGTCCACAAGTGTCTGCTGAAATTCAAAATATGAGCGCTATGTGACAGGCTCGATGGCACAGCTGTGACCAAAGTGACTAGAGGATAAGCCTCTAGTCACTTTGGTCACAGCTGTGCCATCGAGCCTGTCACATAGCGCTCAGATATTCATTGGGCCTCACACAATCCAAAAGTGTCCAGTGTCCACAAGTGTCTGCAGAAATTCAAAATCTCCCTTATCCTCTCGTCAATTTGGTCACAGCTGTGCCATCGAGCCTGTGACATAGCGCTCAGATATCAGTGGGCCCCACACAATCCAAAAGTGTCCAGTGTCCACAAGTGTCTGCAGAAATTCAAAATCTCCCTTATCCTCTAGTCACTTTTGTCACAGCTGTGCCATCGAGCCTGTGACATAGCGCTCAGATATTCAGTGGGCCTCACACAATCCAAAAGTGTCCAGTGTCCACAAGTGTCTGCAGAAATTCAAAATCTCCCTTATCCTCTAGTCACTTTTGTCACAGCTGTGCCATCGAGCCTGTGACATAGCGCTCAGATATCAGTGGGCCTCACACAATCCAAAAGTGTCCAGTGTCCACAAGTGTCTGCAGAAATTCAAAATCTCCCTTATCCTCTCGTCACTTTTGTCACAGCTGTGCCATCGAGCCTGTGACATAGCGCTCAGATATCAGTGGGCCTCACACAATCCAAAAGTGTCCAGTGTCCACAAGTGTCTGCTGAAATTCAAAATCTCACTTATCCTCTAGTCACTTTGGTCACAGCTGTGCCATCGAGCCTGTCACATAGCGCTCAGATATTCACTGGGCCTCACACAATCCAAAAGTGTCCAGTGTCCACAAGTGTCTGCTGAAATTCAAAATCTCACTTATCCTCTAGTCACTTTGGTCACAGCTATGCCATCGAGCCTGTCACATAGCGCTCAGATATTCATTGGGCCTCACACAATCCAAAAGTGTCTAGTGTCCACAAGTGTCTGCTGAAATTCAAAATCTCACTTATCCTCTAGTCACTTTGGTCACAGCTGTGCCATCGAGCCTGTCACATAGCGCTCAGATATTCATTGGGCCTCACACAATCCAAAAGTGTCCAGTGTCCACAAGTGTCTGCTGAAATTCAAAATCTCACTTATCCTCTAGTCACTTTGGTCACAGCTGTGCCATCGAGCCTGTCACATAGCGCTCAGATATTCATTGGGCCTCACACAATCCAAAAGTGTCCAGTGTCCACAAGTGTCTGCTGAAATTCAAAATCTCACTTATCCTCTAGTCACTTTGGTCACAGCTGTGCCATCGAGCCTGTCACATAGCACTCAGATATTCATTGGGCCTCACACAATCCAAAAGTGTCCAGTGTCCACAAGTGTCTGCTGAAATTCAAAATCTCACTTATCCTCTAGTCACTTTGGTCACAGCTGTGCCATCGAGCCTGTCACATAGCGCTCAGATATTCATTGGGCCTCACACAATCCAAAAGTGTCCAGTGTCCACAAGTGTCTGCTGAAATTCAAAATCTCACTTATCCTCTAGTCACTTTGGTCACAGCTGTGCCATCGAGCCTGTCACATAGCACTCAGATATTCATTGGGCCTCACACAATCCAAAAGTGTCCAGTGTCCACAAGTGTCTGCTGAAATTCAAAATCTCACTTATCCTCTAGTCACTTTGGTCACAGCTGTGCCATCGAGCCTGTCACATAGCGCTCAGATATTCATTGGGCCTCACACAATCCAAAAGTGTCCAGTGTCCACAAGTGTCTGCTGAAATTCAAAATCTCACTTATCCTCTAGTCACTTTGGTCACAGCTGTGCCATCGAGCCTGTCACATAGCGCTCAGATATTCATTGGGCCTCACACAATCCAAAAGTGTCCAGTGTCCACAAGTGTCTGCTGAAATTCAAAATCTCACTTATCCTCTAGTCACTTTAGTCACAGCTGTGCCATCGAGCCTGTCACATAGCGCTCAGATATTCATTGGGCCTCACACAATCCAAAAGTGTCCAGTGTCCACAAGTGTCTGCTGAAATTCAAAATCTCACTTATCCTCTAGTCACTTTGGTCACAGCTGTGCCATCGAGCCTGTCACATAGCGCTCAGATATTCATTGGGCCTCACACAATCCAAAAGTGTCCAGTGTCCACAAGTGTCTGCTGAAATTCAAAATCTCACTTATCCTCTAGTCACTTTGGTCACAGCTGTGCCATCGAGCCTGTCACATAGCGCTCAGATATTCATTGGGCCTCACACAATCCAAAAGTGTCCACAAGTGTCTGCTGAAATTCAAAATCTCACTTATCCTCTAGTCACTTTGGTCACAGCTGTGCCATCGAGCCTGTCACATAGCGCTCAGATATTCATTGGGCCTCACACAATCCAAAAGTGTCCAGTGTCCACAAGTGTCTGCTGAAATTCAAAATCTCACTTATCCAATAGTCACTTTGGTCACAGCTGTGCCATCGAGCCTGTCACATAGCGCTCAGATATTCATTGGGCCTCACACAATCCAAAAGTGTCCAGTGTCCAAAAGAGTCTGCTGAAATTCAAAATCTCACTTACCCTCTAGTCACTTTGGTCACAGCTGTGCCATCGAGCCTGTCACATAGCGCTCAGATATTCATTGGGCCTCACACAATCCAAAAGTGTCCAGTGTCCACAAGTGTCTGCTGAAATTCAAAATCTCACTTATCCTCTAGTCACTTTGGTCACAGCTGTGCCATCGAGCCTGTCACATAGCGCTCAGATATTCATTGGGCCTCACACAATCCAAAAGTGTCCAGTGTCCACAAGTGTCTGCTGAAATTCAAAATCTCACTTATCCTCTAGTCACTTTGGTCACAGCTGTGCCATCGAGCCTGTCACATAGCGCTCAGATATTCATTGGGCCTCACACAATCCAAAAGTGTCCAGTGTCCACAAGTGTCTGCTGAAATTCAAAATCTCACTTATCCTGTAGTCACTTTGGTCACAGCTGTGCCATCGAGCCTGTCACATAGCGCTCAGATATTCATTGGGCCTCACACAATCCAAAAGTGTCCACAAGTGTCTGCTGAAATTCAAAATCTCACTTATCCTCTAGTCACTTTGGTCACAGCTGTGCCATCGAGCCTGTCACATAGCGCTCAGATATTCATTGGGCCTCACACAATCCAAAAGTGTCCAGTGTCCACAAGTGTCTGCTGAAATTCAAAATCTCACTTATCCTCTAGTCACTTTGGTCACAGCTGTGCCATCGAGCCTGTCACATAGCGCTCAGATATTCATTGGGCCTCACACAATCCAAAAGTGTCCAGTGTCCACAAGTGTCTGCTGAAATTCAAAATCTCACTTATCCTCTAGTCACTTTGGTCACAGCTGTGCCATCGAGCCTGTCACATAGCGCTCAGATATTCATTGGGCCTCACACAATCTAAAAGTGTCCAGTGTCCACAAGTGTCTGCTGAAATTCAAAATCTCACTTATCCTCTAGTCACTTTGGTCACAGCTGTGCCATCGAGCCTGTCACATAGCGCTCAGATATTCATTGGGCCTCACACAATCCAAAAGTGTCCAGTGTCCACAAGTGTCTGCTGAAATTCAAAATCTCACTTATCCTCTAGTCACTTTGGTCACAGCTGTGCCATCGAGCCTGTCACATAGCGCTCAGATATTCATTGGGCCTCACACAATCCAAAAGTGTCCACAAGTGTCTGCTGAAATTCAAAATCTCACTTATCCTCTAGTCACTTTGGTCACAGCTGTGCCATCGAGCCTGTCACATAGCGCTCAGATATTCATTGGGCCTCACACAATCCAAAAGTGTCCAGTGTCCAAAAGAGTCTGCTGAAATTCAAAATCTCACTTATCCTCTAGTCACTTTGGTCACAGCTGTGCCATCGAGCCTGTCACATAGCGCTCAGATATTCATTGGGCCTCACACAATCCAAAAGTGTCCAGTGTCCACAAGTGTCTGCTGAAATTCAAAATCTCACTTATCCTCTAGTCACTTTGGTCACAGCTGTGCCATCGAGCCTGTCACATAGCGCTCAGATATTCATTGGGCCTCACACAATCCAAAAGTGTCCAGTGTCCACAAGTGTCTGCTGAAATTCAAAATCTCACTTATCCTGTAGTCACTTTGGTCACAGCTGTGCCATCGAGCCTGTCACATAGCGCTCAGATATTCATTGGGCCTCACACAATCCAAAAGTGTCCACAAGTGTCTGCTGAAATTCAAAATCTCACTTATCCTCTAGTCACTTTGGTCACAGCTGTGCCATCGAGCCTGTCACATAGCGCTCAGATATTCATTGGGCCTCACACAATCTAAAAGTGTCCAGTGTCCACAAGTGTCTGCTGAAATTCAAAATCTCACTTATCCTCTAGTCACTTTGGTCACAGCTGTGCCATCGAGCCTGTCACATAGCGCTCAGATATTCATTGGGCCTCACACAATCCAAAAGTGTCCAGTGTCCACAAGTGTCTGCTGAAATTCAAAATCTCACTTATCCTCTAGTCACTTTGGTCACAGCTGTGCCATCGAGCCTGTCACATAGCACTCAGATATTCATTGGGCCTCACACAATCCAAAAGTGTCCAGTGTCCACAAGTGTCTGCTGAAATTCAAAATCTCACTTATCCTCTAGTCACTTTGGTCGCAGCTGTGCCATCGAGCCTGTCACATAGCGCTCAGATATTCATTGGGCCTCACACAATCCAAAAGTGTCCAGTGTCCACAAGTGTCTGCTGAAATTCAAAATCTCACTTATCCTCTAGTCACTTTGGTCACAGCTGTGCCATCGAGCCTGTCACATAGCGCTCACATATTCATTGGGCCTCACACAATCCAAAAGTGTCCAGTGTCCACAAGTGTCTGCTGAAATTCAAAATCTCACTTATCCTCTAGTCACTTTAGTCACAGCTGTGCCATCGAGCCTGTCACATAGCGCTCAGATATTCATTGGGCCTCACACAATCCAGAAGTGTCCAGTGTCCACAAGTGTCTGCTGAAATTCAAAATCTCACTTATCCTCTAGTCACTTTGGTCACAGCTGTGCCATCGAGCCTGTCACATAGCGCTCAGATATTCATTGGGCCTCACACAATCCAAAAGTGTCCAGTGTCCACAAGTGTCTGCTGAAATTCAAAATCTCACTTATCCTCTAGTCACTTTGGTCACAGCTGTGCCATCGAGCCTGTCACATAGCGCTCAGATATTCATTGGGCCTCACACAATCCAAAAGTGTCCACAAGTGTCTGCTGAAATTCAAAATCTCACTTATCCTCTAGTCACTTTGGTCACAGCTGTGCCATCGAGCATGTCACATAGCGCTCAGATATTCATTGGGCCTCACACAATCCAAAAGTGTCCAGTGTCCACAAGTGTCTGCTGAAATTCAAAATCTCACTTATCCTCTAGTCACTTTGGTCACAGCTGTGCCATCGAGCCTGTCACATAGCGCTCAGATATTCATTGGGCCTCACACAATCCAAAAGTGTCCAGTGTCCAAAAGAGTCTGCTGAAATTCAAAATCTCACTTATCCTCTAGTCACTTTGGTCACAGCTGTGCCATCGAGCCTGTCACATAGCGCTCAGATATTCATTGGGCCTCACACAATCCAAAAGTGTCCAGTGTCCACAAGTGTCTGCTGAAATTCAAAATCTCACTTATCCTCTAGTCACTTTGGTCACAGCTGTGCCATCGAGCCTGTCACATATCGCTCAGATATTCATTGGGCCTCACACAATCCAAAAGTGTCCAGTGTCCACAAGTGTCTGCTGAAATTCAAAATCTCACTTATCCTGTAGTCACTTTGGTCACAGCTGTGCCATCGAGCCTGTCACATAGCGCTCAGATATTCATTGGGCCTCACACAATCCAAAAGTGTCCACAAGTGTCTGCTGAAATTCAAAATCTCACTTATCCTCTAGTCACTTTGGTCACAGCTGTGCCATCGAGCCTGTCACATAGCGCTCAGATATTCATTGGGCCTCACACAATCCAAAAGTGTCCAGTGTCCACAAGTGTCTGCTGAAATTCAAAATCTCACTTATCCTCTAGTCACTTTGGTCACAGCTGTGCCATCGAGCCTGTCACATAGCGCTCAGATATTCATTGGGCCTCACACAATCCAAAAGTGTCCAGTGTCCACAAGTGTCTGCTGAAATTCAAAATCTCACTTATCCTCTAGTCACTTTGGTCACAGCTGTACCATCGAGCCTGTCACATAGCGCTCAGATATTCATTGGGCCTCACACAATCTAAAAGTGTCCAGTGTCCACAAGTGTCTGCTGAAATTCAAAATCTCACTTATCCTCTAGTCACTTTGGTCACAGCTGTGCCATCGAGCCTGTCACATAGCGCTCAGATATTCATTGGGCCTCACACAATCCAAAAGTGTCCAGTGTCCACAAGTGTCTGCTGAAATTCAAAATCTCACTTATCCTCTAGTCACTTTGGTCACAGCTGTGCCATCGAGCCTGTCACATAGCGCTCAGATATTCATTGGGCCTCACACAATCCTAAAGTGTCCACAAGTGTCTGCTGAAATTCAAAATCTCACTTATCCTCTAGTCACTTTGGTCCCAGCTGTGCCATCGAGCCTGTCACATAGCGCTCAGATATTCATTGGGCCTCACACAATCCAAAAGTGTCCACAAGTGTCTGCTGAAATTCAAAATCTCACTTATCCTCTAGTCACTTTGGTCACAGCTGTGCCATCGAGCCTGTCACATAGCGCTCAGATATTCATTGGGCCTCACACAATCCAAAAGTGTCCAGTGTCCACAAGTGTCTGCTGAAATTCAAAATCTCACTTATCCTCTAGTCACTTTGGTCACAGCTGTGCCATCGAGCCTGTCACATAGCGCTCAGATATTCATTGGGCCTCACACAATCCAAAAGTGTCCACAAGTGTCTGCTGAAATTCAAAATCTCACTTATCCTCTAGTCTCTTTGGTCACAGCTGTGCCATCGAGCCTGTCACATAGCGCTCAGATATTCATTGGGCCTCACACAATCCAAAAGTGTCCACAAGTGTCTGCTGAAATTCAAAATCTCACTTATCCTCTAGTCACTTTGGTCACTGCTGTGCCATCGAGCCTGTCACATAGCTCTCAGATATTCATTGGGCCTCACACAATCCAAAAGTGTCCAGTGTCCACAAGTGTCTGCTGAAATTCAAAATCTCACTTATCCTCTAGTCACTTTGGTCACAGCTGTGCCATCGAGCCTGTCACATAGCGCTCAGATATTCATTGGGCCTCACACAATCCAAAAGTGTCCAGTGTCCACAAGTGTCTGCTGAAATTCAAAATCTCACTTATCCTCTAGTCACTTTGGTCCCAGCTGTGCCATCGAGCCTGTCACATAGCACTCAGATATTCATTGGGCCTCACACAATCCAAAAATGTCCAGTGTCCACAAGTGTCTGCTGAAATTCAAAATCTCACTTATCCTCTAGTCACTTTGGTCACAGCTGTGCCATCGAGCCTGTCACATAGCGCTCAGATATTCATTGGGCCTCACACAATCCAAAAGTGTCCACAAGTGTCTGCTGAAATTCAAAATCTCACTTATCCTCTAGTCACTTTGGTGACAGCTGTGCCATCGAGCCTGTCACATAGCGCTCAGATATTCATTGGGCCTCACACAATCCAAAAGTGTCCACAAGTGTCTGCTGAAATTCAAAATCTCACTTATCCTCTAGTCACTTTGGTCACAGCTGTGCCATCGAGCCTGTCACATAGCGCTCAGATATTCATTGGGCCTCACACAATCCAAAAGTGTCCACAAGTGTCTGCTGAAATTCAAAATCTCACTTATCCTCTAGTCACTTTGGTGACAGCTGTGCCATCGAGCCTGTCACATAGCGCTCAGATATTCATTGGGCCTCACACAATCCAAAAGTGTCCACAAGTGTCTGCTGAAATTCAAAATCTCACTTATCCTCTAGTCACTTTGGTCACAGCTGTGCCATCGAGCCTGTCACATAGCGCTCAGATATTCATTGGGCCTCACACAATCCAAAAGTGTCCAGTGTCCACAAGTGTCTGCTGAAATTCAAAATCTCACTTATCCTCTAGTCACTTTGGTCACAGCTGTGCCATCGAGCCTGTCACATAGCGCTCAGATATTCATTGGGCCTCACACAATCCAAAAGTGTCCAGTGTCGACAAGTGTCTGCTGAAATTCAAAATCTCACTTATCCTCTAGTCACTTTGGTCACAGCTGTGCCATCGAGCCTGTCACATAGCGCTCAGATATTCATTGGGCCTCACACAATCCAAAAGTGTCCAGTGTCCACAAGTGTCTGCTGAAATTCAAAATCTCACTTATCCTCTAGTCACTTTGGTCACAGCTGTGCCATCGAGCCTGTCACATAGCGCTCAGATATTCATTGGGCCTCACACAATCCAAAAGTGTCCAGTGTCCACAAGTGTCTGCTGAAATTCAAAATCTCACTTATCCTCTAGTCACTTTGGTCACAGCTGTGCCATCGAGCCTGTCACATAGCGCTCAGATATTCATTGGGCCTCACACAATCCTAAAGTGTCCACAAGTGTCTGCTGAAATTCAAAATCTCACTTATCCTCTAGTCACTTTGGTCACAGCTGTGCCATCGAGCCTGTCACATAGCGCTCAGATATTCATTGGGCCTCACACAATCCAAAAGTGTCCACAAGTGTCTGCTGAAATTCAAAATCTCACTTATCCTCTAGTCACTTTAGTCACAGCTGTGCCATCGAGCCTGTCACATAGCGCTCAGATATTCATTGGGCCTCACACAATCCAAAAGTGTCCAGTGTCCACAACTGTCTGCTGAAATTCAAAATCTCACTTATCCTCTAGTCACTTTGGTCACAGCTGTGCCATCGAGCCTGTCACATAGCGCTCAGATATTCATTGGGCCTCACACAATCCAAAAGTGTCCACAAGTGTCTGCTGAAATTCAAAATCTCACTTATCCTCTAGTCTCTTTGGTCACAGCTGTGCCATCGAGCCTGTCACATAGCGCTCAGATATTCATTGGGCCTCACACAATCCAAAAGTGTCCACAAGTGTCTGCTGAAATTCAAAATCTCACTTATCCTCTAGTCACTTTGGTCACAGCTGTGCCATCGAGCCTGTAACATAGCTCTCAGATATTCATTGGGCCTCACACAATCCAAAAGTGTCCAGTGTCCACAAGTGTCTGCTGAAATTCAAAATCTCACTTATCCTCTAGTCACTTTGGTCACAGCTGTGCCATCGAGCCTGTCACATAGCGCTCAGATATTCATTGGGCCTCACACAATCCAAAAGTGTCCAGTGTCCACAAGTGTCTGCTGAAATTCAAAATCTCACTTATCCTCTAGTCACTTTGGTCCCAGCTGTGCCATCGAGCCTGTCACATAGCACTCAGATATTCATTGGGCCTCACACAATCCAAAAGTGTCCAGTGTCCACAAGTGTCTGCTGAAATTCAAAATCTCACTTATCCTCTAGTCACTTTGGTCACAGCTGTGCCATCGAGCCTGTCACATAGCGCTCAGATATTCATTGGGCCTCACACAATCCAAAAGTGTCCACAAGTGTCTGCTGAAATTCAAAATCTCACTTATCCTCTAGTCACTTTGGTGACAGCTGTGCCATCGAGCCTGTCACATAGCGCTCAGATATTCATTGGGCCTCACACAATCCAAAAGTGTCCACAAGTGTCTGCTGAAATTCAAAATCTCACTTATCCTCTAGTCACTTTGGTCACAGCTGTGCCATCGAGCCTGTCACATAGCGCTCAGATATTCATTGGGCCTCACACAATCCAAAAGTGTCCAGTGTCCACAAGTGTCTGCTGAAATTCAAAATCTCACTTATCCTCTAGTCACTTTGGTCACAGCTGTGCCATCGAGCCTGTCACATAGCGCTCAGATATTCATTGGGCCTCACACAATCCAAAAGTGTCCAGTGTCCACAAGTGTCTGCTGAAATTCAAAATCTCACTTATCCTCTAGTCACTATGGTCACAGCTGTGCCATCGAGCCTGTCACATAGCGCTCAGATATTCATTGGGCCTCACACAATCCAAAAGTGTCCAGTGTCCACAAGTGTCTGCTGAAATTCAAAATCTCACTTATCCTCTAGTCACTTTGGTCACAGCTGTGCCATCGAGCCTGTCACATAGCGCTCAGATATTCATTGGGCCTCACACAATCCAAAAGTGTCCAGTGTCCACAAGTGTCTGCTGAAATTCAAAATCTCACTTATCCTCTAGTCTCTTTGGTCACAGCTGTGCCATCGAGCCTGTCACATAGCGCTCAGATATTCATTGGGCCTCACACAATCCAAAAGTGTCCACAAGTGTCTGCTGAAATTCAAAATCTCACTTATCCTCTAGTCACTTTGGTCACAGCTGTGCCATCGAGCCTGTCACATAGCTCTCAGATATTCATTGGGCCTCACACAATCCAAAAGTGTCCAGTGTCCACAAGTGTCTGCTGAAATTCAAAATCTCACTTATCCTCTAGTCACTTTGGTCACAGCTGTGCCATCGAGCCTGTCACATAGCGCTCAGATATTCATTGGGCCTCACACAATCCAAAAGTGTCCAGTGTCCACAAGTGTCTGCTGAAATTCAAAATCTCACTTATCCTCTAGTCACTTTGGTCCCAGCTGTGCCATCGAGCCTGTCACATAGCACTCAGATATTCATTGGGCCTCACACAATCCAAAAGTGTCCAGTGTCCACAAGTGTCTGCTGAAATTCAAAATCTCACTTATCCTCTAGTCACTTTGGTCACAGCTGTGCCATCGAGCCTGTCACATAGCGCTCAGATATTCATTGGGCCTCACACAATCCAAAAGTGTCCACAAGTGTCTGCTGAAATTCAAAATCTCACTTATCCTCTAGTCACTTTGGTCACAGCTGTGCCATCGAGCCTGTCACATAGCGCTCAGATATTCATTGGGCCTCACACAATCCAAAAGTGTCCAGTGTCCACAAGTGTCTGCTGAAATTCAAAATCTCACTTATCCTCTAGTCACTTTGGTCACAGCTGTGCCATCGAGCCTGTCACATAGCGCTCAGATATTCATTGGGCCTCACACAATCCAAAAGTGTCCACAAGTGTCTGCTGAAATTCAAAATCTCACTTATCCTCTAGTCACTTTGGTCACAGCTGTGCCATCGAGCCTGTCACATAGCGCTCAGATATTCATTGGGCCTCACACAATCCAAAAGTGTCCAGTGTCCACAAGTGTCTGCTGAAATTCAAAATCTCACTTATCCTCTAGTCACTTTGGTCACAGCTGTGCCATCGAGCCTGTCACATAGCGCTCAGATATTCATTGGGCCTCACACAATCCAAAAGTGTCCAGTGTCCAAAAGAGTCTGCTGAAATTCAAAATCTCACTTATCCTCTAGTCACTTTGGTCACAGCTGTGCCATCGAGCCTGTCACATAGCGCTCAGATATTCATTGGGCCTCACACAATCCAAAAGTGTCCAGTGTCCACAAGTGTCTGCTGAAATTCAAAATCTCACTTATCCTCTAGTCACTTTGGTCACAGCTGTGCCATCGAGCCTGTCACATAGCGCTCAGATATTCATTGGGCCTCACACAATCCAAAAGTGTCCAGTGTCCACAAGTGTCTGCTGAAATTCAAAATCTCACTTATCCTCTAGTCACTTTGGTCACAGCTGTGCCATCTAGCCTGTCACATATCGCTCAGATATTCATTGGGCCTCACACAATCCAAAAGTGTCCAGTGTCCACAAGTGTCTGCTGAAATTCAAAATCTCACTTATCCTGTAGTCACTTTGGTCACAGCTGTGCCATCGAGCCTGTCACATAGCGCTCAGATATTCATTGGGCCTCACACAATCCAAAAGTGTCCACAAGTGTCTGCTGAAATTCAAAATCTCACTTATCCTCTAGTCACTTTGGTCACAGCTGTGCCATCGAGCCTGTCACATAGCGCTCAGATATTCATTGGGCCTCACACAATCCAAAAGTGTCCAGTGTCCACAAGTGTCTGCTGAAATTCAAAATCTCACTTATCCTCTAGTCACTTTGGTCACAGCTGTGCCATCGAGCCTGTCACATAGCGCTCAGATATTCATTGGGCCTCACACAATCCAAAAGTGTCCAGTGTCCACAAGTGTCTGCTGAAATTCAAAATCTCACTTATCCTCTAGTCACTTTGGTCACAGCTGTGCCATCGAGCCTGTCACATAGCGCTCAGATATTCATTGGGCCTCACACAATCTAAAAGTGTCCAGTGTCCACAAGTGTCTGCTGAAATTCAAAATCTCACTTATCCTCTAGTCACTTTGGTCACAGCTGTGCCATCGAGCCTGTCACATAGCGCTCAGATATTCATTGGGCCTCACACAATCCAAAAGTGTCCAGTGTCCACAAGTGTCTGCTGAAATTCAAAATCTCACTTATCCTCTAGTCACTTTGGTCACAGCTGTGCCATCGAGCCTGTCACATAGCGCTCAGATATTCATTGGGCCTCACACAATCCTAAAGTGTCCACAAGTGTCTGCTGAAATTCAAAATCTCACTTATCCTCTAGTCACTTTGGTCCCAGCTGTGCCATCGAGCCTGTCACATAGCGCTCAGATATTCATTGGGCCTCACACAATCCAAAAGTGTCCACAAGTGTCTGCTGAAATTCAAAATCTCACTGATCCTCTAGTCACTTTGGTCACAGCTGTGCCATCGAGCCTGTCACATAGCGCTCAGATATTCATTGGGCCTCACACAATCCAAAAGTGTCCAGTGTCCACAAGTGTCTGCTGAAATTCAAAATCTCACTTATCCTCTAGTCACTTTGGTCACAGCTGTGCCATCGAGCCTGTCACATAGCGCTCAGATATTCATTGGGCCTCACACAATCCAAAAGTGTCCACAAGTGTCTGCTGAAATTCAAAATCTCACTTATCCTCTAGTCTCTTTGGTCACAGCTGTGCCATCGAGCCTGTCACATAGCGCTCAGATATTCATTGGGCCTCACACAATCCAAAAGTGTCCACAAGTGTCTGCTGAAATTCAAAATCTCACTTATCCTCTAGTCACTTTGGTCACTGCTGTGCCATCGAGCCTGTCACATAGCTCTCAGATATTCATTGGGCCTCACACAATCCAAAAGTGTCCAGTGTCCACAAGTGTCTGCTGAAATTCAAAATCTCACTTATCCTCTAGTCACTTTGGTCACAGCTGTGCCATCGAGCCTGTCACATAGCGCTCAGATATTCATTGGGCCTCACACAATCCAAAAGTGTCCAGTGTCCACAAGTGTCTGCTGAAATTCAAAATCTCACTTATCCTCTAGTCACTTTGGTCCCAGCTGTGCCATCGAGCCTGTCACATAGCACTCAGATATTCATTGGGCCTCACACAATCCAAAAATGTCCAGTGTCCACAAGTGTCTGCTGAAATTCAAAATCTCACTTATCCTCTAGTCACTTTGGTCACAGCTGTGCCATCGAGCCTGTCACATAGCGCTCAGATATTCATTGGGCCTCACACAATCCAAAAGTGTCCACAAGTGTCTGCTGAAATTCAAAATCTCACTTATCCTCTAGTCACTTTGGTGACAGCTGTGCCATCGAGCCTGTCACATAGCGCTCAGATATTCATTGGGCCTCACACAATCCAAAAGTGTCCACAAGTGTCTGCTGAAATTCAAAATCTCACTTATCCTCTAGTCACTTTGGTCACAGCTGTGCCATCGAGCCTGTCACATAGCGCTCAGATATTCATTGGGCCTCACACAATCCAAAAGTGTCCACAAGTGTCTGCTGAAATTCAAAATCTCACTTATCCTCTAGTCACTTTGGTGACAGCTGTGCCATCGAGCCTGTCACATAGCGCTCAGATATTCATTGGGCCTCACACAATCCAAAAGTGTCCACAAGTGTCTGCTGAAATTCAAAATCTCACTTATCCTCTAGTCACTTTGGTCACAGCTGTGCCATCGAGCCTGTCACATAGCGCTCAGATATTCATTGGGCCTCACACAATCCAAAAGTGTCCAGTGTCCACAAGTGTCTGCTGAAATTCAAAATCTCACTTATCCTCTAGTCACTTTGGTCACAGCTGTGCCATCGAGCCTGTCACATAGCGCTCAGATATTCATTGGGCCTCACACAATCCAAAAGTGTCCAGTGTCCACAAGTGTCTGCTGAAATTCAAAATCTCACTTATCCTCTAGTCACTTTGGTCACAGCTGTGCCATCGAGCCTGTCACATAGCGCTCAGATATTCATTGGGCCTCACACAATCCAAAAGTGTCCAGTGTCCACAAGTGTCTGCTGAAATTCAAAATCTCACTTATCCTCTAGTCACTTTGGTCACAGCTGTGCCATCGAGCCTGTCACATAGCGCTCAGATATTCATTGGGCCTCACACAATCCAAAAGTGTCCAGTGTCCACAAGTGTCTGCTGAAATTCAAAATCTCACTTATCCTCTAGTCACTTTGGTCACAGCTGTGCCATCGAGCCTGTCACATAGCGCTCAGATATTCATTGGGCCTCACACAATCCTAAAGTGTCCACAAGTGTCTGCTGAAATTCAAAATCTCACTTATCCTCTAGTCACTTTGGTCACAGCTGTGCCATCGAGCCTGTCACATAGCGCTCAGATATTCATTGGGCCTCACACAATCCAAAAGTGTCCACAAGTGTCTGCTGAAATTCAAAATCTCACTTATCCTCTAGTCACTTTAGTCACAGCTGTGCCATCGAGCCTGTCACATAGCGCTCAGATATTCATTGGGCCTCACACAATCCAAAAGTGTCCAGTGTCCACAACTGTCTGCTGAAATTCAAAATCTCACTTATCCTCTAGTCACTTTGGTCACAGCTGTGCCATCGAGCCTGTCACATAGCGCTCAGATATTCATTGGGCCTCACACAATCCAAAAGTGTCCACAAGTGTCTGCTGAAATTCAAAATCTCACTTATCCTCTAGTCTCTTTGGTCACAGCTGTGCCATCGAGCCTGTCACATAGCGCTCAGATATTCATTGGGCCTCACACAATCCAAAAGTGTCCACAAGTGTCTGCTGAAATTCAAAATCTCACTTATCCTCTAGTCACTTTGGTCACAGCTGTGCCATCGAGCCTGTCACATAGCTCTCAGATATTCATTGGGCCTCACACAATCCAAAAGTGTCCAGTGTCCACAAGTGTCTGCTGAAATTCAAAATCTCACTTATCCTCTAGTCACTTTGGTCACAGCTGTGCCATCGAGCCTGTCACATAGCGCTCAGATATTCATTGGGCCTCACACAATCCAAAAGTGTCCAGTGTCCACAAGTGTCTGCTGAAATTCAAAATCTCACTTATCCTCTAGTCACTTTGGTCCCAGCTGTGCCATCGAGCCTGTCACATAGCACTCAGATATTCATTGGGCCTCGCACAATCCAAAAGTGTCCAGTGTCCACAAGTGTCTGCTGAAATTCAAAATCTCACTTATCCTCTAGTCACTTTGGTCACAGCTGTGCCATCGAGCCTGTCACATAGCGCTCAGATATTCATTGGGCCTCACACAATCCAAAAGTGTCCACAAGTGTCTGCTGAAATTCAAAATCTCACTTATCCTCTAGTCACTTTGGTGACAGCTGTGCCATCGAGCCTGTCACATAGCGCTCAGATATTCATTGGGCCTCACACAATCCAAAAGTGTCCACAAGTGTCTGCTGAAATTCAAAATCTCACTTATCCTCTAGTCACTTTGGTCACAGCTGTGCCATCGAGCCTGTCACATAGCGCTCAGATATTCATTGGGCCTCACACAATCCAAAAGTGTCCAGTGTCCACAAGTGTCTGCTGAAATTCAAAATCTCACTTATCCTCTAGTCACTTTGGTCACAGCTGTGCCATCGAGCCTGTCACATAGCGCTCAGATATTCATTGGGCCTCACACAATCCAAAAGTGTCCAGTGTCCACAAGTGTCTGCTGAAATTCAAAATCTCACTTATCCTCTAGTCACTATGGTCACAGCTGTGCCATCGAGCCTGTCACATAGCGCTCAGATATTCATTGGGCCTCACACAATCCAAAAGTGTCCAGTGTCCACAAGTGTCTGCTGAAATTCAAAATCTCACTTATCCTCTAGTCACTTTGGTCACAGCTGTGCCATCGAGCCTGTCACATAGCGCTCAGATATTCATTGGGCCTCACACAATCCAAAAGTGTCCAGTGTCCACAAGTGTCTGCTGAAATTCAAAATCTCACTTATCCTCTAGTCTCTTTGGTCACAGCTGTGCCATCGAGCCTGTCACATAGCGCTCAGATATTCATTGGGCCTCACACAATCCAAAAGTGTCCACAAGTGTCTGCTGAAATTCAAAATCTCACTTATCCTCTAGTCACTTTGGTCACAGCTGTGCCATCGAGCCTGTCACATAGCTCTCAGATATTCATTGGGCCTCACACAATCCAAAAGTGTCCAGTGTCCACAAGTGTCTGCTGAAATTCAAAATCTCACTTATCCTCTAGTCACTTTGGTCACAGCTGTGCCATCGAGCCTGTCACATAGCGCTCAGATATTCATTGGGCCTCACACAATCCAAAAGTGTCCAGTGTCCACAAGTGTCTGCTGAAATTCAAAATCTCACTTATCCTCTAGTCACTTTGGTCACAGCTGTGCCATCGAGCCTGTCACATAGCGCTCAGATATTCATTGGGCCTCACACAATCCAAAAGTGTCCACAAGTGTCTGCTGAAATTCAAAATCTCACTTTTCCTCTAGTCACTTTGGTCACAGCTGTGCCATCGAGCCTGTCACATAGCGCTCAGATATTCATTGGGCCTCACACAATCCAAAAGTGTCCACAAGTGTCTGCTGAAATTCAACATCTCACTTATCCTCTAGTCACTTTGGTCACAGCTGTGCCATCGAGCCTGTCACATAGCGCTCAGATATTCATTGGGCCTCACACAATCCAAAAGTGTCCAGTGTCCACAAGTGTCTGCTGAAATTCAAAATCTCACTTATCCTCTAGTCACTTTGGTCACAGCTGTGCCATCGAGCCTGTCACATAGCGCTCAGATATTCATTGGGCCTCACACAATCCAAAAGTGTCCACAAGTGTCTGCTGAAATTCAAAATCTCACTTATCCTCTAGTCACTTTGGTCACAGCTGTGCCATCGAGCCTGTCACATAGCGCTCAGATATTCATTGGGCCTCACACAATCCAAAAGTGTCCAGTGTCCACAAGTGTCTGCTGAAATTCAAAATCTCACTTATCCTCTAGTCACTTTGGTCACAGCTGTGCCATCGAGCCTGTCACATAGCGCTCAGATATTCATTGGGCCTCACACAATCCAAAAGTGTCCAGTGTCCACAAGTGTCTGCTGAAATTCAAAATCTCACTTATCCTCTAGTCACTTTGGTCACAGCTGTGCCATCGAGCCTGTCACATAGCGCTCAGATATTCATTGGGCCTCACACAATCCAAAAGTGTCCAGTGTCCACAAGTGTCTGCTGAAATTCAAAATCTCACTTATCCTCTAGTCACTTTGGTCACAGCTGTGCCATCGAGCCTGTCACATAGCGCTCAGATATTCATTGGGCCTCACACAATCCAAAAGTGTCCAGTGTCCACAAGTGTCTGCTGAAATTCAAAATCTCACTTATCCTCTAGTCACTTTGGTCACAGCTGTGCCATCGAGCCTGTCACATAGCGCTCAGATATTCATTGGGCCTCACACAATCCAAAAGTGTCCAGTGTCCACAAGTGTCTGCTGAAATTCAAAATCTCACTTATCCTCTAGTCACTTTGGTCACAGCTGTGCCATCGAGCCTGTCACATAGCGCTCAGATATTCAGTGGGCCTCACACAATCCAAAAGTGTCCAGTGTCCACAAGTGTCTGCTGAAATTCAAAATCTCACTTATCCTCTAGTCACTTTGGTCACAGCTGTGCCATCGAGCCTGTCACATAGCGCTCAGATATTCATTGGGCCTCACACAATCCAAAAGTGTCCAGTGTCCACAAGTGTCTGCTGAAATTCAAAATCTCACTTATCCTCTAGTCACTTTGGTCACAGCTGTGCCATCGAGCCTGTCACATAGCGCTCAGATATTCATTGGGCCTCACACAATCCAAAAGTGTCCAGTGTCCACAAGTGTCTGCTGAAATTCAAAATCTCACTTATCCTCTAGTCACTTTGGTCACAGCTGTGCCATCGAGCCTGTCACATAGTGCTCAGATATTCATTGGGCCTCACACAATCCAAAAGTGTCCAGTGTCCACAAGTGTCTGCTGAAATTCAAAATCTCACTTATCCTCTAGTCACTTTGGTCACAGCTGTGCCATCGAGCCTGTCACATAGCGCTCAGATATTCATTGGGCCTCACACAATCCAAAAGTGTCCAGTGTCCACAAGTGTCTGCTGAAATTCAAAATCTCACTTATCCTCTAGTCACTTTGGTCAAAGCTGTGCCATCGAACTTGTCACATAGCGCTCAGATATTCATTGGGCCTCACACAATCCTAAAGTGTCCACAAGTGTCTGCTGAAATTCAAAATCTCACTTATCCTCTAGTCACTTTGGTCACAGCTGTGCCATCGAGCCTGTCACATAGCGCTCAGATATTCATTGGGCCTCACACAATCCTAAAGTGTCCACAAGTGTCTGCTGAAATTCAAAATCTCACTTATCCTCTAGTCACTTTGGTCACAGCTGTGCCATCGAGCCTGTCACATAGCGCTCAGATATTCATTGGGCCTCACACAATCCAAAAGTGTCCACAAGTGTCTGCTGAAATTCAAAATCTCACTTATCCTCTAGTCACTTTAGTCACAGCTGTGCCATCGAGCCTGTCACATAGCGCTCAGATATTCATTGGGCCTCACACAATCCAAAAGTGTCCAGTGTCCACAACTGTCTGCTGAAATTCAAAATCTCACTTATCCTCTAGTCACTTTGGTCACAGCTGTGCCATCGAGCCTGTCACATAGCGCTCAGATATTCATTGGGCCTCACACAATCCAAAAGTGTCCACAAGTGTCTGCTGAAATTCAAAATCTCACTTATCCTCTAGTCTCTTTGGTCACAGCTGTGCCATCGAGCCTGTCACATAGCGCTCAGATATTCATTGGGCCTCACACAATCCAAAAGTGTCCACAAGTGTCTGCTGAAATTCAAAATCTCACTTATCCTCTAGTCACTTTGGTCACAGCTGTGCCATCGAGCCTGTCACATAGCTCTCAGATATTCATTGGGCCTCACACAATCCAAAAGTGTCCAGTGTCCACAAGTGTCTGCTGAAATTCAAAATCTCACTTATCCTCTAGTCACTTTGGTCACAGCTGTGCCATCGAGCCTGTCACATAGCGCTCAGATATTCATTGGGCCTCACACAATCCAAAAGTGTCCAGTGTCCACAAGTGTCTGCTGAAATTCAAAATCTCACTTATCCTCTAGTCACTTTGGTCCCAGCTGTGCCATCGAGCCTGTCACATAGCACTCAGATATTCATTGGGCCTCGCACAATCCAAAAGTGTCCAGTGTCCACAAGTGTCTGCTGAAATTCAAAATCTCACTTATCCTCTAGTCACTTTGGTCACAGCTGTGCCATCGAGCCTGTCACATAGCGCTCAGATATTCATTGGGCCTCACACAATCCAAAAGTGTCCACAAGTGTCTGCTGAAATTCAAAATCTCACTTATCCTCTAGTCACTTTGGTGACAGCTGTGCCATCGAGCCTGTCACATAGCGCTCAGATATTCATTGGGCCTCACACAATCCAAAAGTGTCCACAAGTGTCTGCTGAAATTCAAAATCTCACTTATCCTCTAGTCACTTTGGTCACAGCTGTGCCATCGAGCCTGTCACATAGCGCTCAGATATTCATTGGGCCTCACACAATCCAAAAGTGTCCAGTGTCCACAAGTGTCTGCTGAAATTCAAAATCTCACTTATCCTCTAGTCACTTTGTTCACAGCTGTGCCATCGAGCCTGTCACATAGCGCTCAGATATTCATTGGGCCTCACACAATCCAAAAGTGTCCAGTGTCCACAAGTGTCTGCTGAAATTCAAAATCTCACTTATCCTCTAGTCACTATGGTCACAGCTGTGCCATCGAGCCTGTCACATAGCGCTCAGATATTCATTGGGCCTCACACAATCCAAAAGTGTCCAGTGTCCACAAGTGTCTGCTGAAATTCAAAATCTCACTTATCCTCTAGTCACTTTGGTCACAGCTGTGCCATCGAGCCTGTCACATAGCGCTCAGATATTCATTGGGCCTCACACAATCCAAAAGTGTCCAGTGTCCACAAGTGTCTGCTGAAATTCAAAATCTCACTTATCCTCTAGTCTCTTTGGTCACAGCTGTGCCATCGAGCCTGTCACATAGCGCTCAGATATTCATTGGGCCTCACACAATCCAAAAGTGTCCACAAGTGTCTGCTGAAATTCAAAATCTCACTTATCCTCTAGTCACTTTGGTCACAGCTGTGCCATCGAGCCTGTCACATAGCTCTCAGATATTCATTGGGCCTCACACAATCCAAAAGTGTCCAGTGTCCACAAGTGTCTGCTGAAATTCAAAATCTCACTTATCCTCTAGTCACTTTGGTCACAGCTGTGCCATCGAGCCTGTCACATAGCGCTCAGATATTCATTGGGCCTCACACAATCCAAAAGTGTCCAGTGTCCACAAGTGTCTGCTGAAATTCAAAATCTCACTTATCCTCTAGTCACTTTGGTCACAGCTGTGCCATCGAGCCTGTCACATAGCGCTCAGATATTCATTGGGCCTCACACAATCCAAAAGTGTCCACAAGTGTCTGCTGAAATTCAAAATCTCACTTATCCTCTAGTCACTTTGGTCACAGCTGTGCCATCGAGCCTGTCACATAGCGCTCAGATATTCATTGGGCCTCACACAATCCAAAAGTGTCCACAAGTGTCTGCTGAAATTCAACATCTCACTTATCCTCTAGTCACTTTGGTGACAGCTGTGCCATCGAGCCTGTCACATAGCGCTCAGATATTCATTGGGCCTCACACAATCCAAAAGTGTCCACAAGTGTCTGCTGAAATTCAAAATCTCACTTATCCTCTAGTCACTTTGGTCACAGCTGTGCCATCGAGCCTGTCACATAGCGCTCAGATATTCATTGGGCCTCACACAATCCAAAAGTGTCCAGTGTCCACAAGTGTCTGCTGAAATTCAAAATCTCACTTATCCTCTAGTCACTTTGGTCACAGCTGTGCCATCGAGCCTGTCACATAGCGCTCAGATATTCATTGGGCCTCACACAATCCAAAAGTGTCCACAAGTGTCTGCTGAAATTCAAAATCTCACTTATCCTCTAGTCACTTTGGTCACAGCTGTGCCATCGAGCCTGTCACATAGCGCTCAGATATTCATTGGGCCTCACACAATCCAAAAGTGTCCAGTGTCCACAAGTGTCTGCTGAAATTCAAAATCTCACTTATCCTCTAGTCACTTTGGTCACAGCTGTGCCATCGAGCCTGTCACATAGCGCTCAGATATTCATTGGGCCTCACACAATCCAAAAGTGTCCAGTGTCCACAAGTGTCTGCTGAAATTCAAAATCTCACTTATCCTCTAGTCACTTTGGTCACAGCTGTGCCATCGAGCCTGTCACATAGCGCTCAGATATTCATTGGGCCTCACACAATCCAAAAGTGTCCAGTGTCCACAAGTGTCTGCTGAAATTCAAAATCTCACTTATCCTCTAGTCACTTTGGTCACAGCTGTGCCATCGAGCCTGTCACATAGCGCTCAGATATTCATTGGGCCTCACACAATCCAAAAGTGTCCAGTGTCCACAAGTGTCTGCTGAAATTCAAAATCTCACTTATCCTCTAGTCACTTTGGTCACAGCTGTGCCATCGAGCCTGTCACATAGCGCTCAGATATTCATTGGGCCTCACACAATCCAAAAGTGTCCAGTGTCCACAAGTGTCTGCTGAAATTCAAAATCTCACTTATCCTCTAGTCACTTTGGTCACAGCTGTGCCATCGAGCCTGTCACATAGCGCTCAGATATTCAGTGGGCCTCACACAATCCAAAAGTGTCCAGTGTCCACAAGTGTCTGCTGAAATTCAAAATCTCACTTATCCTCTAGTCACTTTGGTCACAGCTGTGCCATCGAGCCTGTCACATAGCGCTCAGATATTCATTGGGCCTCACACAATCCAAAAGTGTCCAGTGTCCACAAGTGTCTGCTGAAATTCAAAATCTCACTTATCCTCTAGTCACTTTGGTCACAGCTGTGCCATCGAGCCTGTCACATAGCGCTCAGATATTCATTGGGCCTCACACAATCCAAAAGTGTCCAGTGTCCACAAGTGTCTGCTGAAATTCAAAATCTCACTTATCCTCTAGTCACTTTGGTCACAGCTGTGCCATCGAGCCTGTCACATAGTGCTCAGATATTCATTGGGCCTCACACAATCCAAAAGTGTCCAGTGTCCACAAGTGTCTGCTGAAATTCAAAATCTCACTTATCCTCTAGTCACTTTGGTCACAGCTGTGCCATCGAGCCTGTCACATAGCGCTCAGATATTCATTGGGCCTCACACAATCCAAAAGTGTCCAGTGTCCACAAGTGTCTGCTGAAATTCAAAATCTCACTTATCCTCTAGTCACTTTGGTCAAAGCTGTGCCATCGAACTTGTCACATAGCGCTCAGATATTCATTGGGCCTCACACAATCCTAAAGTGTCCACAAGTGTCTGCTGAAATTCAAAATCTCACTTATCCTCTAGTCACTTTGGTCACAGCTGTGCCATCGAGCCTGTCACATAGCGCTCAGATATTCATTGGGCCTCACACAATCCAAAAGTGTCCACAAGTGTCTGCTGAAATTCAAAATCTCACTTATCCTCTAGTCACTTTGGTCACAGCTGTGCCATCGAGCCTGTCACATAGCGCTCAGATATTCATTGGGCCTCACACAATCCAAAAGTGTCCAGTGTCCACAAGTGTCTGCTGAAATTCAAAATCTCACTTATCCTCTAGTCACTTTGGTCACAGCTGTGCCATCGAGCCTGTCACATAGCGCTCAGATATTCATTGGGCCTCACACAATCCAAAAGTGTCCACAAGTGTCTGCTGAAATTCAAAATCTCACTTATCCTCTAGTCACTTTGGTCACAGCTGTGCCATCGAGCCTGTCACATAGCGCTCAGATATTCATTGGGCCTCACACAATCCAAAAGTGTCCAGTGTCCACAAGTGTCTGCTGAAATTCAAAATCTCACTTATCCTCTAGTCACTTTGGTCACAGCTGTGCCATCGAGCCTGTCACATAGCGCTCAGATATTCATTGGGCCTCACACAATCCAAAAGTGTCCAGTGTCCACAAGTGTCTGCTGAAATTCAAAATCTCACTTATCCTCTAGTCACTTTGGTCACAGCTGTGCCATCGAGCCTGTCACATAGCACTCAGATATTCATTGGGCCTCACACAATCCAAAAGTGTCCAGTGTCCACAAGTGTCTGCTGAAATTCAAAATCTCACTTATCCTCTAGTCACTTTGGTCACAGCTGTGCCATCGAGCCTGTCACATAGCGCTCAGATATTCATTGGGCCTCACACAATCCAAAAGTGTCCACAAGTGTCTGCTGAAATTCAAAATCTCACTTATCCTCTAGTCACTTTGGTCACAGCTGTGCCATCAAGCCTGTCACATAGCGCTCAGATATTCATTGGGCCTCACACAATCCAAAAGTGTCCACAAGTGTCTGCTGAAATTCAACATCTCACTTATCCTCTAGTCACTTTGGTCACAGCTGTGCCATCGAGCCTGTCACATAGCGCTCAGATATTCATTGGGCCTCACACAATCCAAAAGTGTCCACAAGTGTCTGCAGAAATTCAAAATCTCACTTATCCTCTAGTCACTTTGGTCACAGCTGTGCCATCGAGCCTGTCACATAGCACTCAGATATTCATTGGGCCTCACACAATCCAAAAGTGTCCAGTGTCCACAAGTGTCTACTGAAATTCAAAATCTCACTTATCCTCTAGTCACTTTGGTCACAGCTGTGCCATCGAGCCTGTCACATAGCGCTCAGATATTCATTGGGCCTCACACAATCCAAAAGTGTCCACAAGTGTCTGCTGAAATTCAAAATCTCACTTATCCTCTAGTCACTTTGGTCACAGCTGTGCCATCAAGCCTGTCACATAGCGCTCAGATATTCATTGGGCCTCACACAATCCAAAAGTGTCCACAAGTGTCTGCTGAAATTCAACATCTCACTTATCCTCTAGTCACTTTGGTCACAGCTGTGCCATCGAGCCTGTCACATAGCGCTCAGATATTCATTGGGCCTCACACAATCCAAAAGTGTCCAGTGTCCACAAGTGTCTGCTGAAATTCAAAATCTCACTTATCCTCTAGTCACTTTGATCACAGCTGTGCCATCGAGCCTGTCACATAGCGCTCAGATATTCATTGGGCCTCACACAATCCAAAAGTGTCCAGTGTCCACAAGTGTCTGCTGAAATTCAAAATCTCACTTATCCTCTAGTCACTTTGGTCACAGCTGTGCCATCGAGCCTGTCACATAGCGCTCAGATATTCATTGGGCCTCACACAATCCAAAAGTGTCCAGTGTCCACAAGTGTCTGCTGAAATTCAAAATCTCACTTATCCTCTAGTCACTTTGGTCACAGCTGTGCCATCGAGCCTGTCACATAGTGCTCAGATATTCATTGGGCCTCACACAATCCAAAAGTGTCCAGTGTCCACAAGTGTCTGCTGAAATTCAAAATCTCACTTATCCTCTATTCACTTTGGTCACAGCTGTGCCATCGAGCCTGTCACATAGCGCTCAGATATTCATTGGGCCTCACACAATCCAAAAGTGTCCACAAGTGTCTGCTGAAATTCAAAATCTCACTTATCCTCTAGTCACTTTGGTCAAAGCTGTGCCATCGAACTTGTCACATAGCGCTCAGATATTCATTGGGCCTCACACAATCCTAAAGTGTCCACAAGTGTCTGCTGAAATTCAAAATCTCACTTATCCTCTAGTCACTTTGGTCACAGCTGTGCCATCGAGCCTGTCACATAGCGCTCAGATATTCATTGGGCCTCACACAATCCAAAAGTGTCCACAAGTGTCTGCTGAAATTCAAAATCTCACTTATCCTCTAGTCACTTTGGTCACAGCTGTGCCATCGAGCCTGTCACATAGCGCTCAGATATTCATTGGGCCTCACACAATCCAAAAGTGTCCAGTGTCCACAAGTGTCTGCTGAAATTCAAAATCTCACTTATCCTCTAGTCACTTTGGTCACAGCTGTGCCATCGAGCCTGTCACATAGCGCTCAGATATTCATTGGGCCTCACACAATCCAAAAGTGTCCACAAGTGTCTGCTGAAATTCAAAATCTCACTTATCCTCTAGTCACTTTGGTCACAGCTGTGCCATCGAGCCTGTCACATAGCGCTCAGATATTCATTGGGCCTCACACAATCCAAAAGTGTCCAGTGTCCACAAGTGTCTGCTGAAATTCAAAATCTCACTTATCCTCTAGTCACTTTGGTCACAGCTGTGCCATCGAGCCTGTCACATAGCGCTCAGATATTCATTGGGCCTCACACAATCCAAAAGTGTCCAGTGTCCACAAGTGTCTGCTGAAATTCAAAATCTCACTTATCCTCTAGTCACTTTGGTCACAGCTGTGCCATCGAGCCTGTCACATAGCACTCAGATATTCATTGGGCCTCACACAATCCAAAAGTGTCCAGTGTCCACAAGTGTCTGCTGAAATTCAAAATCTCACTTATCCTCTAGTCACTTTGGTCACAGCTGTGCCATCGAGCCTGTCACATAGCGCTCAGATATTCATTGGGCCTCACACAATCCAAAAGTGTCCACAAGTGTCTGCTGAAATTCAAAATCTCACTTATCCTCTAGTCACTTTGGTCACAGCTGTGCCATCAAGCCTGTCACATAGCGCTCAGATATTCATTGGGCCTCACACAATCCAAAAGTGTCCACAAGTGTCTGCTGAAATTCAACATCTCACTTATCCTCTAGTCACTTTGGTCACAGCTGTGCCATCGAGCCTGTCACATAGCGCTCAGATATTCATTGGGCCTCACACAATCCAAAAGTGTCCACAAGTGTCTGCAGAAATTCAAAATCTCACTTATCCTCTAGTCACTTTGGTCACAGCTGTGCCATCGAGCCTGTCACATAGCACTCAGATATTCATTGGGCCTCACACAATCCAAAAGTGTCCAGTGTCCACAAGTGTCTGCTGAAATTCAAAATCTCACTTATCCTCTAGTCACTTTGGTCACAGCTGTGCCATCGAGCCTGTCACATAGCGCTCAGATATTCATTGGGCCTCACACAATCCAAAAGTGTCCACAAGTGTCTGCTGAAATTCAAAATCTCACTTATCCTCTAGTCACTTTGGTCACAGCTGTGCCATCAAGCCTGTCACATAGCGCTCAGATATTCATTGGGCCTCACACAATCCAAAAGTGTCCACAAGTGTCTGCTGAAATTCAACATCTCACTTATCCTCTAGTCACTTTGGTCACAGCTGTGCCATCGAGCCTGTCACATAGCGCTCAGATATTCATTGGGCCTCACACAATCCAAAAGTGTCCAGTGTCCACAAGTGTCTGCTGAAATTCAAAATCTCACTTATCCTCTAGTCACTTTGATCACAGCTGTGCCATCGAGCCTGTCACATAGCGCTCAGATATTCATTGGGCCTCACACAATCCAAAAGTGTCCAGTGTCCACAAGTGTCTGCTGAAATTCAAAATCTCACTTATCCTCTAGTCACTTTGGTCACAGCTGTGCCATCGAGCCTGTCACATAGCGCTCAGATATTCATTGGGCCTCACACAATCCAAAAGTGTCCAGTGTCCACAAGTGTCTGCTGAAATTCAAAATCTCACTTATCCTCTAGTCACTTTGGTCACAGCTGTGCCATCGAGCCTGTCACATAGTGCTCAGATATTCATTGGGCCTCACACAATCCAAAAGTGTCCAGTGTCCACAAGTGTCTGCTGAAATTCAAAATCTCACTTATCCTCTATTCACTTTGGTCACAGCTGTGCCATCGAGCCTGTCACATAGCGCTCAGATATTCATTGGGCCTCACACAATCCAAAAGTGTCCAGTGTCCACAAGTGTCTGCTGAAATTCAAAATCTCACTTATCCTCTAGTCACTTTGGTCACAGCTGTGCCATCGAGCCTGTCACATAGCGCTCAGATATTCATTGGGCCTCACACAATCCAAAAGTGTCCAGTGTCCACAAGTGTCTGCTGAAATTCAAAATCTCACTTATCCTCTAGTCACTTTGGTCACAGCTGTGCCATCAAGCCTGTCACATAGCGCTCAGATATTCATTGGGCCTCACACAATCCAAAAGTGTCCAGTGTCCACAAGTGTCTGCTGAAATTCAAAATCTCACTTATCCTCTAGACACTTTGTTCACAGCTGTGCCATCGAGCCTGTCACATAGCGCTCAGATATTCATTGGGCCTCACACAATCCAAAAGTGTCCAGTGTCCACAAGTGTCTGCTGAAATTCAAAATCTCACTTATCCTCTAGTCACTTTGGTCACAGCTGTGCCATCGAGCCTGTCACATAGCGCTCAGATATTCATTGGGCCTCACACAATCCAAAAGTGTCCAGTGTCCACAAGTGTCTGCTGAAATTCAAAATCTCACTTATCCTCTAGTCACTTTGGTCACAGCTGTGCCATCGAGCCTGTCACATAGCGCTCAGATATTCATTGGGCCTCACACAATCCAAAAGTGTCCTGTGTCCACAAGTGTCTGCTGAAATTCAAAATCTCACTTATCCTCTAGTCACTTTGGTCACAGCTGTGCCACCGAGCCTGTCACATAGCGCTCAGATATTCATTGGGCCTCACACAATCCAAAAGTGTCCAGTGTCCACAAGTGTCTGCTGAAATTCAAAATCTCACTTATCCTCTAGTCACTTTGGTCACAGCTGTGCCATCGAGCCTGTCACATAGCGCTCAGATATTCATTGGGCCTCACACAATCCAAAAGTGTCCAGTGTCCACAAGTGTCTGCTGAAATTCAAAATCTCACTTATCCTCTAGTCACTTTGGTCACAGCTGTGCCATCGAGCCTGTCACATAGCGCTCAGATATTCATTGGGCCTCACACAATCCAAAAGTGTCCAGTGTCCACAAGTGTCTGCTGAAATTCAAAATCTCACTTATCCTCTAGTCACTTTGGTCACAGCTGTGTCATGAAGCCTGTCACATAGCGCTCAGATATTCATTGGGCCTCACACAATCCAAAAGTGTCCAGTGTCCACAAGTGTCTGCTGAAATTCAAAATCTCACTTATCCTCTAGACACTTTGTTCACAGCTGTGCCATCGAGCCTGTCACATAGCGCTCAGATATTCATTGGGCCTCACACAATCCAAAAGTGTCCAGTGTCCACAAGTGTCTGCTGAAATTCAAAATCTCACTTATCCTCTAGTCACTTTGGTCACAGCTGTGCCATCGAGCCTGTCACATAGCGCTCAGATATTCATTGGGCCTCACACAATCCAAAAGTGTCCAGTGTCCACAAGTGTCTGCTGAAATTCAAAATCTCACTTATCCTCTAGTCACTTTGGTCACAGCTGTGCCATCGAGCCTGTCACATAGCGCTCAGATATTCATTGGGCCTCACACAATCCAAAAGTGTCCAGTGTCCACAAGTGTCTGCTGAAATTCAAAATCTCACTTATCCTCTAGTCACTTTGGTCACAGCTGTGCCATCGAGCCTGTCACATAGCGCTCAGATATTCATTGGGCCTCACACAATCCAAAAGTGTCCAGTGTCCACAAGTGTCTGCTGAAATTCAAAATCTCACTTATCCTCTAGTCACTTTGGTCACAGCTGTGTCATCAAGCCTGTCACATAGCGCTCAGATATTCATTGGGCCTCACACAATCCAAAAGTGTCCAGTGTCCACAAGTGTCTGCTGAAATTCAAAATCTCACTTATCCTCTAGACACTTTGTTCACAGCTGTGCCATCGAGCCTGTCACATAGCGCTCAGATATTCATTGGGCCTCACACAATCCAAAAGTGTCCAGTGTCCACAAGTGTCTGCTGAAATTCAAAATCTCACTTATCCTCTAGTCACTTTGGTCACAGCTGTGCCATCGAGCCTGTCACATAGCGCTCAGATATTCATTGGGCCTCACACAATCCAAAAGTGTTCAGTGTCCACAAGTGTCTGCTGAAATTCAAAATCTCACTTATCCTCTAGTCACTTTGGTCACAGCTGTGCCATCGAGCCTGTCACATAGCGCTCAGATATTCATTGGGCCTCACACAATCCAAAAGTGTCCAGTGTCCACAAGTGTCTGCTGAAATTCAAAATCTCACTTATCCTCTAGTCACTTTGGTCACAGCTGTGCCATCGAGCCTGTCACATAGCGCTCAGATATTCATTGGGCCTCACACAATCCAAAAGTGTCCAGTGTCCACAAGTGTCTGCTGAAATTCAAAATCTCACTTATCCTCTAGTCACTTTGGTCACAGCTGTGCCATCGAGCCTGTCACATAGCGCTCAGATATTCATTGGGCCTCACACAATCCAAAAGTGTGCAGTGTCCACAAGTGTCTGCTGAAATTCAAAATCTCACTTACCCTCTAGTCACTTTGGTCACAGCTGTGCCATCGAGCCTGTCACATAGCGCTCAGATATTCATTGGGCCTCACACAATCCAAAAGTGTCCAGTGTCCACAAGTGTCTGCTGAAATTCAAAATCTCACTTATCCTCTAGTCACTTTGGTCACAGCTGTGCCATCGAGCCTGTCACATAGCGCTCAGATATTCATTGGGCCTCACACAATCCAAAAGTGTCCAGTGTCCACAAGTGTCTGCTGAAATTCAAAATCTCACTTATCCTCTAGTCACTTTGGTCACAGCTGTGCCATCGAGCCTGTCACATAGCGCTCAGATATTCATTGGGCCTCACACAATCCAAAAGTGTCCAGTGTCCACAAGTGTCTGCTGAAATTCAAATTCTCACTTATCCTCTAGTCACTTTGGTCACAGCTGTGCCATCGAGCCTGTCACATAGCGCTCAGATATTCATTGGGCCTCACACAATCCAAAAGTGTCCAGTGTCCACAAGTGTCTGCTGAAATTCAAAATCTCACTTATCCTCTAGTCACTTTGGTCACAGCTGTGCCATCGAGCCTCTCACATAGAGCTCAGATATTCATTGGGCCTCACACAATCCAAAAGTGTCCAGTGTCCACAAGTGTCTGCTGAAATTCAAAATCTCACTTATCCTCTAGTCACTTTGGTCACAGCTGTGCCATCGAGCCTGTCACATAGCGCTCAGATATTCATTGGGCCTCACACAATCCAAAAGTGTCCAGTGTCCACAAGTGTCTGCTGAAATTCAAAATCTCACTTATCCTCTAGTCACTTTGGTCACAGCTGTGCCATCGAGCCTGCCACATAGCGCTCAGATATTTATTGGGCCTCACACAATCCAAAAGTGTCCAGTGTCCACTAGTGTGAGCAGAAATTCAAAATCTCCCCTGTCCTATAGACACCTTGTACCTTGTTTTACATTACTATATAGTTTGTTGGATTTTGTCTACATTTTTACCAAAAATGAGGAAGGCTGGTGGAATAGGCCGTGGAATTGGGCAGGGGTTGGCAGCTGGTAATGATGGTGTTGGTGGTGGATCTGATGGTAGTGGCAAGAGCAAAATAGGACCGAATGCAGGAGGTGTTGAGCCTGCGTCATCTTCTTTCTCCATAAGGCTTCGAAGGCTTCGTTTTCTAGGAGTTGGCAAACCACTTTTAAAGCCAGAGCATCAGGAAAAAGTTTTGTCTTACATTGCTGACTCAGCCTCCAGCTCTATCGCCTCCTCTTCTTCAGTTGTAAAAAGTAAATGCACTGAGTCGTCATTGGAGGCTCATGTTCATGAACCACACCTTTCCTTGTGTCCTTCACCCCAACCAAGATTGAAGGATGACGCAGGCCATACTACTGATTACTCCATGGAGCTGTTTTCACATACCATGCCTGGATTATCAAGTGAAATTGTGAATTACCCAGGCCAAGATGAATCTGACATTGAGTGCACTGATGCACAGCCGCTGATGGATGATTCTGCTGGTACATTCACTCAGAGCACTACATTGTCCTCGCAGTGTACAGAGCCAGATTCTGACCCTGATGAGACTCAGGTGCCTCTTCCCGCACACTATACCACCATACACGGTGACACAGAGGAAGGTGCACATGACATTGAAGAGGAGGTGATGGATGACCCAGTTGTTGACCCAGATTGGCATCCATTTGGGGAAGAGGGTGCTGCTTCCAATAGCTCAGATGAGGAGCATCCACAGCAGACATCGACATCTCAACAGCTGTTATCCGGCAGGCCCGGAGCACTCCAAAGACAGGTTCCAAAAATCAAAAGAGTTGCTGGACAGCTTGTCCAGAGGGTCAAAAGATCACAGCTTGCTAGGCCGCAAAATGTCTGCCAAAGTAGGAAGAGTGCAGTGTGGCACTTTTTTGAACAAAATCCTCATGATCAGGCCAAGGCTATCTGTAAGAAGTGCGCAAAGACCTTTAGCCGAGGGAAAAATCTGAAAAATTTGAATACCAGTTGCATGCTTAGACATTTAACCAGCATGCACTTGCAAGCGTGGACACAACACCAAACCTCAAGTGCCACATGTGCAACTGATCACAACAAAGGTAGTCAGCAACGCTACATTGTTTCCCCCACTGTAAGCCCACCGGTTAGCACAGCAGCAAATGTTGAGGTGTCGTTGCAAGGCCACAGCAGTCAGGGAATCCCACTGTTATATCAACGAAAGACTGATTCTAGGCCATCAGAAAGAACACCAACTCCATCACCATCATCAACCCTCTCTGAGTCCGCCCTGTCCACCGCTAATTCCACCATATGCAGCTCTCAAGTCCAGCTCACCCTCCCAGACACTATGAGTAGGTCAAGAAAGTACTCAGTCTCTCATCCGCGTACACTGGGTTTGAACGCCCACATTGCCAAACTAATTTCGTTTGAGATGATGCCCTTTCGGTTGGTGGAAAGCGCAGCTTTCCGCGAACTCATGGCCTATGCAGTACCACGCTATGACCTACCCAGTCGCCACTTCTTCTCTCGCAAAGCCATCCCAGCCCTCCACCATCATGTGAAAGACCGCATTGTCCATGCACTCAAGCAGTCAGTGAGTGGAAAGGTGCACCTCACAACTGATGCATGGTCCAGTCGGCATGGCCAGGGCCGTTACGTGTCCATCACTGCGCACTGGGTTAATGTGGTGGATGCAGGGTCCACAGGGGACAGCGGTGGTGGGACAGTGCTGCCTAGCCCACGGTATAGGAAACAGTTGGCTGTAGGCGTTCGACCCTCCTCCTCCTCCTCCTCCTCCAGAAGCGAAAGCTCGTCCACAGAGCGCAGTCATACGAGCACTCCATCTGCAGCTGCCACTGTTGCACACGAGGTGTCCCCCTATCGAGCAGCTAGTGGAAAGTGTCAGCAGGCTGTGTTGCAGATGATGTGTTTGGGCAACAGACACACCGCCGAGGTGCTGGCCGAGTACTTGAAGTGACAAACTGAGTCATGGCTGGGCAGTGTACATATTGAGGCAGGCAAGGTAGTTAGTGATAACGGCCGTAATTTTGTGGCAGCCATAGCCCTTTCAAAACTCAGCCACATACCTTGCTTGGCTCACACCTTGAACCTGGTAACTGAATCATAGAATCATAGAATCATAGAATCATAGAATCATAGAGTTGGAAGGGACCTCCTGGGCCATCTGGTCCAACCCCCTGCTCAAAGCAGGATTCGCTAAATCATCCCAGTCAGATGTCTGTCCAGCCTCTGTTTGAAGACTTCCATTGAAGGAGAACTCACCACTTCTCGTGGCAGCCTGTTCCACTCATTGATCACTCTAACTGTCAAAAAGTTTTTTCTAATATCTAATCTGTGTCTCCTCCCATTCAGTTTCATCCCACTGGTGGTGCAGTGCTTCCTCAAAAATTATCCGGAGTTAACAGCCCTGCTCCAGAAGGTGCGAAGACTGTGCGCGCACATCCGCCGGTCGCCTGCACACTCCGTTCGTATGCAGAAGCTGCAGCGATTGCTCCACCTTCCCAACCACCGCCTCATTATCGACATTGCAACAAGGTGGAACTCCACCCTGCACATGGTGGAGCGGCTGTGCGAGCAGAGGCAGGCCATAATGCATTTGTGGGAGGATACACGGCCAGGCACTTTGAGAGCAGACATGGAGTTGACCGGTGTGCAGTGGTCGAAGCTGAAAGACCTCTGTAAAGTCCTTCAGTGTTTTGAGGAATGCACACGGCTGGTAAGTGCAGACGACGCCATCCTAAGCATGAGCATCCCACTTATGCGTCTGCTCATGCAAACTTTGCAGAAATGACGTGGAAGTGCAATAAGGACTGCGCTTGCTTCTGGTAGAGTAAAGGGTTCTTTATTCAACCAACGCGTTTCCTGAGCCTGCTGGCTCACTTCATCAGGGCAGATAGGTAGCCAGCAGGCTCAGGAAACACGTTGGCTGAATAAAGAACCCTTTACTCTACCAGAAGCAAGCGCAGTCCTTATTGCACTTCCACGTCATTTCTGCAATTCTGTCCTTGGACCCTGTGCAGACTTGCTGCTGCTTCTTAAGCGTTCATGGGTGTTGTGACTTCCTCACAACCCCAATAGGTGAGCACCTTCCCTACTGTTCCACAATTTTGATTGTTTTATACGGATTTCACACAGTGGATGCGCCCTGTATCTCTCCTTTTATCTCATGCAAACTTTGACGCACCTTAAGGAGCAGGCTTCTGCAGCCAATGTTGATGAGGAGGAAGAGGAGGAGGGAATCCTTGATGACATTCAGCCATTGTCTGCTCAGGGACCTCTCCTGGACGAGGTGGAGGAAGAAGAGGAGGAGGAGGAGGAGGATGATGGGGATGATTACTTAGGGGAGGAGGATGCATCTCGTGGGGCAAGTGAAAATGTTGGCGTGGCAAGGTCTGGTACAGGGTTTGTGCGTGACTGGAGGGATGTGGATTTGCCAGAAAGTGCTCCTCCACCCAGCACTCGCAGTGCATCATTGACACCGGGAACATTGGCCCACATGTCAGATTATGCCTTGCAGATCCTAAAAAGGGACCCCCGCATTGCCAAAATGATGAACGATGACGACTACTGGTTGGCCAGCATCCTGGATCCACGCTATAAAGGGAAATTACAAAACATCATGCCACAGGAGAACCTTGACCTAATATTGGCTAATAAACAAGCAACTCTGGTAAATCGGTTGCTTGAGGCATTCCCAGCATACAGCAGCGGTGATGGTTCTCACACGAGCCGTACGGGCCGGGGTCAGCTTGGCAGAGGTGTTCGTGGTGCACACAGCAGAAGTGGCGTTGGAGACAGGGGTTTCATGACAATGTTGTGGACTGATTTTTCAAGTACCGCTCACACAACTGGTAATACAGCATCGATGGAAAGTGACAGGAGACAGCAGTTGTCAACTATGGTTACAAACTACTTTTCCTCCCATATTGATGTTCTCCCACACAGGTCATTCCCCTTTGACTATTGGGCCGCTAAACTGGACACCTGGCCTGAATTGGCACAATATGCCTTACAGGAGCTCGCTTGCCCAGCTGCAAGTGTGCTATCGGAAAGAGTCTTCAGTGCAGCTGGATCAATCCTGACAGAAAAAAGGACCCGTCTGTCAACCCAAAATGTGGATGATCTAACCTTCATTAAAATGAACCATGCATGGGTTTCCAAGGATTTTGTCCCACCTTCCCCTGATGACACATAGGGTGACAGAAAAATGGCTTGCTTTGGTCCATCTCTTCCTGGGACTTGACCTATTTCACCTTTTGCATCAGCTGAATGTCCAACATCAACATATGCCACTTTCTAAAACTCCCTAACTGTGCTGCCTCCCCCCCCCATGGCCGGGGTCACCACCTAGCGCACGACACCGTGCGAGTGCCGTTGCCCTGGACAGGTGGGTAGGCCGACTCTTGGGCGCGGGCACTGGCACAGGGTCCCTCATAGTGCAATCAAGTGTCTCTGACGGTGGTGGTGCACACCCACCGTCAGACACAATGCCATACCATGAGGGGCCCAGTGCCAGTACCGACGCCCACGAGTGGTCCCCCCTTGCTTAGGCAGGGCCCCAGCATTTGCAATCTTTACCTCTCCCTGCTCCTCCGCTGTGTAGTCTGGGCCGTCAAATCCATACTGTGCCTGACACCGTCTGAGCCTGCCTCCTGATGTACAGACATATATTTTGAATGTGTACGCTATCCATACATGTTATCTGGGGATACGGTACCCTTTCTCACCTATGTGCATTCACGTGCAATCCATACTGGGCCTAACACCGTCTGAGCCTGCCTCCTGATGTATAGACATATATTTTGAATGTGTACGCTATCCATACATGTTATCTGGGGATACGGAACCCTTTCTCACCTTTGTGCAATCACGTGCAATCCATACTGGGCCTGACACCGTCTGAGCCTTCCTCCTGATGTATAGACATATATTTTGAATGTGTACGCTATCCTTACATGTTATCCGGGGATACGTTACCCTTTCTAACCTTTGTGCAATCACGTGCAATCCATACTGGGCCTAACACCGTCTGAGCCTGCCTCCTGATGTATAGACATATATTTTGAATGTGTACGCTATCCATACATGTTATCCGGGGATACGGTACCCTTTCTCACCTTTGTGCAATCACGTGCAATCCATACTGGGCCTGACACCGTCTGAGCCTGCCTTCTGATGTATAGACATATATTTTGAATGTGTACGCTATCCATACATGTTATCCGGGGATACGGTACCCTTTCTAACCTTTGTGCAATCACGTGCAATCCATACTGGGCCTAACACCGTCTGAGCCTGCCTCCTGATGTATAGACATATCTTTTGAATGTGTACGCTATCCATACATGTTATCTGGGGATACGGTACCCTTTCTCACCTTTGTGCAATCACGTGCAATCCATACTGGGCCTAACACCGTCTGAGCCTGCCTCCTGATGTATAGACATATATTTTGAATGTGTACGCTATCCATACATGTTATCTGGGGATACGGAACCCTTTCTCACCTTTGTGCAATCACGTGCAATCCATACTGGGCCTAACACCGTCTGAGCCTGCCTCCTGATGTATAGACATATATTTTGAATGTGTACACTATGCTATCCATACATGTTATCCAGGGATACGGTACCCTTTCCCACCTTTGTGCAATCACGTGTAATCCATACTGGGCGTGAGAACGGCTGGCGAGCTGTTAAGCAAGCTACAGCACCTGTGGTTTGCACACGTAAGTTTTTCATTTTTTCAGGAATGACGGTTAGGCCTAATTCCGGAACTGTGGTTGACCTGCACTTACTGGGAAATCATCGTTCGCGGGTAATAATTGTAATCACAGATCCCCATCACTAACGTTGTTCAGCGGGTTATCTGCACCTGTAAGCGACAAACGCTGGCCTTTTCAGTGTAGCGCACATGCAGCCACGGACATGTAAGGGCATGACACACCAGTTATTGGCCAATCTCATGTGCCAGAGCCTCACGTGTCCCTCTAGTAAGCCGGACTCGGACCGCGGGGCATGACGGAGTCTCGTTCGTTAACGGAATTAAGCTTGCAATGTGTGCATCTGTTCTGTAGCTGGCATGGTTGAGGTTTCCCAGGTGGAGTCGAATTTAACCGTAGGCTCCACTCCTGGTGGTGCCCTTCTGGACATTCCTTTAAGGTTCAGCTTTGCAACCATACTGCCCACGTAAAACAAACACTTTGCCTTCATGAACGCTGTTTGGAGGGTCATGACTCATGGGAATAACGCCGCCCAATCAGTTAACCTGCTAGAGAGATCCTTCGTTGCTCCCAAGCATGACCTCACACTCCCTAGGAGGAAGGTAATGCCACTGTGGCGACCGTACTCCTGGGGGCGACACAAGTGCACTGATGCCCAGCCACTGCTCGATGATTCTGCTGGTACATTGACCCAGACCACTACATTCCCCTCGCACGCTACACGGCCTGAATCTGACCCTGATGAAACTCAGGTTACCCTTCCCATATACAGTTCCATCTTACACGGTGACAAAGAGGAAGCTGCAGATGAAAGTGCAAGTTCGGCCCACCTGCCATCAGACACACCACCGTACTATCAGGGGCCCTGTGCCAGTGCCGTTGCCAACGAGTGGGCATCCCCTGCTTGCTCAGGATCACAGCACTTGCAAGGTTGAAATACTGTGCAGTGAGGTGGAAGATGGGAACGACGAGGAGTCCAGACTAGTACAGGGATTCCCTAGCGAGGAGACTTATTTCATTGTTTTCAATGTTGGGACAGCAATTTTTGGGGAGCACTATTCTCTGGAGAATTATAGATGGGCCCACCATACACTGGAACATTCCAAAGGTGGACATCAGACACTGGAGCAGCATTTACAGGGCCCATTATACACTAGAGCATTAGAAATGGGGCCCATTATATATGGAGCATTATTTGGGCCCATAAGACAGTGGAGCTTCATCCATGGGGACCAACATATACTGTAGCATTATGTGGAGCTCATCATATACTGTTTCAAACATTATATGGGACCAATGATTCTGTATGGAGAAATAGATGGGCCTCGTCATGAGATGTAAAAAGTGAAGTATTTTTCATTGTACTATACCGCTATTTCTCTGCCGTATCGGAGCATGATGAGTTGTGGTATGTGTTAAAGGGGCGCTCTTTTGCCCAGGGCACATGAAAACCTGGAGCCAGCCCTCCCCCCCCACAACTTTAGCCAAATAACCCCCATTTTTCAGTGCGTTACTTGTGTTATGAAGTTAATTAAGGTTTACAAGCTTAAGTAAGAAGAATTGATGCTTTTAGCATTCAAATGGGCACTGTAGGTGTGTTTCCTGTCCTCCTCTCACTGCCGACTTTTATTCCCCATTGACTTACATTGGGTTTCGTGTTTCGGGACGACCCCGACTTTTCCCTATGATCGGACGATCTTGCTCGACCCGACTTTTGGAAAAGTCGGGTTTCACGAAACGAAACGCGACCCTAAAAAAACAAAAGTCGCTCAACTCTAGTGAGGACAGAACAAACATATTGTATACAGGAAAACAATAAAAAGATCCAAGTGTGTTGAAATTGCAAAAAAAGTGCAACTCAACACTTATTTTTTGGGATTTTTTTTTCACCATGTTCACTAAATGCTAAAATTGACCTGATATTATGATTCCCCAAATCATTATGAGTTCATCGACACCAAACATGTCTAGTTTCTTTTTTATCTAAGTGTTGAAAACAAATCCAAAGTTTGTAAAAAAAAAAAAGTCGCCATTTTCCAAGACTCGTAGCAGTTCCGTTTTTTGTGATTTAGGGTTTGAGGAGGACTTATTTTTTTTTACAGTGCTGAGCTGATGATTTTATTGATACCATTGTGGTGTAGATATGATGTTTTCATTGCCAGTTAGTGCATTTTAATGCAATGTTGTGGTGACCAAAAAATTTCAAAGTTTGTTTAAAAAAATATGCGCCATTTTCCGATACCCATAGTGTCTCCATTTTTCGTGATCTCGGGTCGGGTGAGGGCTTATTTTTTGTGCGCCGAGCTGATGTTTTTAAAGATACCTCTTTTGTGCAGATGCGATCTTTTGATCTCCCGTTATTGCATTTCAATGCAATGTTTCGGCAATCAAAAAAACTATCTCAGGCGTTTTGACTTTTTTTCTTGTTATGCCATTTAGCAATCGGGTAAATCTTTCTTTATATTGATAGATCTGGTGATTCTGAACTCGGCAATACGAAATATGTGTATGTTTTATTTATTTTTTATTGTTTTATTTTGAATGGGGCGGTAGGTGGATGATTTGAACTTTTCTATATTTTTTAATATTTTTAAAAACATTTTTTTTTACATTTGGCATGCTTTAATAGTCTTCATGGGAGACTAGAAGCTGCCATAATCCAAACAGCTCTGCTACATACAGGCGGTGATCAGATCGCCTGTATGTAGCAGAATTCCTCAATTGCTATGAGCACCGACCACCAGGCGGCGCTCATAGCAATCTGGCAGTAACAACCATAGAGGTCTGCTGGAGACCTTTGGTTGTCATGCCAACTCATCGGTGATCCGCGATCACGTGACAGGGTCACCAATGGGCGGGATTTCCAGCGCGCTTTCCGGAAGCAAGGGTTAAATGCCGCTGTCAATCTCTAGTTAACAGCCACGGGTGGTTCAAAACAGCTAATATGCGCCAGAAAAGATCTGGGCTCAATGCCGGAGCCCACATCAAAGGGAGGGAGTCCAACATCAGCCTACTATTACGCCCAATGTCAGAAAGGAGTTAAAAAGAAATTTATCAATATGTTCAATTAGCACATCACACTCATTTTCTTTATGAAGTACATAAAATGGTTTCATCGTACACTAACAAACATCTGTTTAATAATCCCAAAATGTTAATAGGAGGGATGCCTGTGAGCAGGTTCACTAGGAAGCTCTGCTAACAACCTTCACATGAAGAAAGATGAGCTCCCAGGGTACTTATTATCATCTAGTACAGAAGATAAAACAAAAGCTGAGGTAAGAAGAGACTGCTCACATTGCTGTCCACTCAGTTTATCTGTTCTAATACTGGAAATACCAGAGGTGCTGAGATAAGAGACTGCTCACACTGCTGTTCATTTAGTTTATCTGGTCTGATACTGGAGATGCCAGAAGTGCTGATTTAAGAAGAGACTGCTCCCACTGCTGTCCACTCAGTTTATCTGGTCTAATACAGGAGATAGGAGAGGTGGTTAGGTAAGAAGAGGCTGCTCACACTGCTGTCCACTCAGTTTATCTTGTCTAATACAGGAAATGCCTGAGGTGCTGAAGTAAGAAGAGGCTGCTCATGCTACTGTCCATTCAGTTTATCTGGTCTAATATTGGAGGTAACAGAGGTGCTTAGGTAAGAAGAGACTGCTTACATTGCTGTCTACTCAGTTTATCTGGTCTAATACAGGAGCTACCAGAGATGATAAGCTAAGAAGAGACTGTTCACATTGCTGTTCACTCAGTTTATCTAGTCTAATACTGGAGATACCCAGGGTGCTGAAGTGAGAAGATGTTGCTCGCACTGCTGTCTACCCTGTCTATGTGATCTAATACTGGAGATAGGTAGAGGTTGCTCACACTCATTACTAGAGATCATTTTTAGAAGCTCGGATTTCCTAACGAACAGGCATTCCCCACACGTATTCAGGCTTTCTAGCAGCCGCAAATCATGCAGCTTTGGGGACACAAACTCAATCTCTGAGCATGCCCAAATACTTGGAGAACACCGAGCATGCTCGGGGAAACCCGAGCTACAAGCATACTCGCTCATCACTAGACGCTACACATGCAGAGGAAGAGGGACCTGATACACCCTGTATTAGACATAAAGGAGGCCTTATACACTGTCTTCCACAATTGTTGGGTAGTGAGACACCTAGACTCATAAAGCCTATGCATCAAGTGCAAGGGCTGCCAAACATTCGAAGGAGGGACTGCAATGTACCCTGGAAGACACGTAGAGGAGGCCTCAGAAAACATTTTTTCCCATTTTTAAGGAGTGAGACTCTTAGACTGGTAAAGCCTATGCTCTATGTGCAAGTGCTGAACAACATTTCCCCCTGGGGTTGTACATATTGTAACACCGATGCCGGCACCCCCGCATGGTTCTCTTTCACTCTCCATGCAGAGACGCTGACATACCGCCCCGGCCTCACGGTGACCTCCCTGCCTCCTGCTTCCTGCGCACACTGCACAGGTTTCCTGTCAGCGTTCCTAGTGCTTGTGAGCACACTCCCCTGTTCTTAAAGGGGCAGTGCATGCACTGAGGAGCTGCCCCCATCCAATAGCTGGGAGCCATCCTGCATAAAAGGTACCCGCCCCAATAGGAAGGTGCTGAGCAGCCCCTGCAGTTTCCCTATATTGTGTCTGCAACTGCATGTTGCCAGGTCCTTCATCCTAATCAAGTGTAGTTAGCTGCAAAAGAAAAGAGAAGGGACCTGCGCTTACAACTGTACTGACAGCTACAAATGCATCATTGAAAAAGTGTTCTAGTAGAAACACCGCTAATAGCTGGAAATTACCAAAGTTAAAACAGTGAAAACTGCATAAAACATATAAAGGATACAACAATACCCAGTAATCGACGATAATAAACCAATCCTGCTTGCCTCAGTCAACCAATAGCATACAGTGAACAGATAGTGAGTTTTTAGGTAATACTCTTGCTAGGAGTTGTCTCTTACCCCTTGTGGATACAGGTTGATGGTCGCTGCGGTGCTGGAAAGAACTTGGGCTGCTGGTGCTTGGCGGCACCACAAGGTGTGTGGACACCCCAGGAGGCAGAGGCAGGTGCGGGTGGAGCGCCCCGCAGGGCCTTAGGGTACTTGGTACCGGGCCCATTGACTTCAATGGGGGATGTCACGGTGGCAATGGCCCGGTCCGTGGCCCTGGGCGTCCAGTAATAAAATTGAGGAAAGCTGTGTGATGTTTAAATGTGACGCCACCCGTGGTGTTCGGCAATTAGCACCCCTTCTGAGGAAGATATTCATATCGAAACGCGCGAGGGGGACTCTGGGTGACTTTCTGGTAACAATCTTCACTAGCATGCTATCAATGGAGCTATGAGGTATATTTTCTCACACTTAACCCTTTCCTTTTGTACCTTATACCTCATTATTACCTGTACACTGTGTTCCAAATTATTATGCAAATGATATTTTTCTCTGATTTTCCTAAATAGTCGGTACAAATGACAGTCAGTCTAATAAAAGTCATCACCGGTTAGAGTATACATTGAATTTTATTGAAGAAACCTCCCAATGATAACAGTATAATCTCCAAAATGAATAAAAACTCCAATTGCACTGTTCCAAATTATTAGGCACAGTAGAATTTCTAAACATTTGATCTGTTTTAAAGAACTGAAAATGCTCATTTGTGGAATTTGCAGCATTAGGAGGTCACATTCACCGAACAAAAAAGCTATTTAACTCCAAAACATCCTAACAGGCCAAGTTACATGCTATCATAGGAACCCTTCTGTGACATCACCTTCACAATTCTTGCATCCATTGAACTTGGGAGTTTTTGGAGAGTTTCTGCTTGGATTTCTTTGCATGAAGTCGGAATAGCCTCCCAGAGCTGCTGTTCTGATGTGAGCTGCCTCCCACCCTCATAGATCTTTTGCTTGATGATACTCCAAAGGTTCTCTATAGGGTTGAGGTCAGGGGAAGATGGTGGCCACACCATGAGTTTATCTCCTTTTATGCCTATAGCAGTCAATGACTCGGACGTCTTCTTTGCAGCATGAGATGGTGCATTGTCATGCATGAAGAGGATTTTGCTCCTGAAGGCACGTTTCTGCTTTTTATACCATGGAAGACAGCTGTCAGTCAGAAACTCTATATACTTTGCAGAGGTCATTTTCACACCTTCAGGAACCTTAAAGAGCCCTACCAGCTGTTTCCCCATGATTCCGGCCCAAAACATGACTCCTCCACCTCCTTGCTGAAGTTGCAGCCTTGTTGGGTCATAGTGGCCATCCCCCAACCATCCACTACTCCATCCATCTGGACCATCCAGAGTTGCTCGACACTCATCAGTAAACAAGACTGCTTGAAAAATAGTCTTCATGTATGTCTGGGCCCACTGCTGCAATTTCTGCTTGTGAACACTTTTTAGGGGTGGCTGAATAGTAGGTTTATGCACCACAGCAAGCCTTTGAAGGATCCTACACCATGAGGTTCAAGGGACTCCAGAGGCACGCGCAGCTTTAAATATCTGTTTGCTGGTTTGTAATGGCTTTTTAGCAGCTGCTCTCTTAATCCGATGAACTTGCCTGGCAGAAACCTTCCTCATTCTGCCTTTATCAGCACAAACATGTCTGTACTCAGAATCAACCACAAATCTCTTAACAGTACGATGGTCACGTTTAAATTTCTGGGAAATATCTAAAGTTTTCATCTCTTGACCAAGGCATTGCACTATTTGATGCTTTTCAGCAGCAGAGAGATCCTTTTTCTTTCCTAAATTCCTTGAAACCTGTGCCCTGCTTAATAATGTGGAACATCATTCTAAAGTAGTTTTCCTTTAATTGGGCTCACCTGGTAAACTAATTATCACAGGAAATTGAGATTGATTTCAGTGATCCAAAGAGCCCTGATACACAATACCATCTATGAGTTTATTTGAAAAACAAAAAACTACATCTTTATGACACTTAAATCCAATTTGCATAATAATTTGGAACGCAGTGTATATTGTGGGTTATTTCCCCTTTGGGAGGGATTAAATGTGAGAAACTAGTGATGTTTTGCACATTTATATTTATTCCTTAATTCATGAGGTGAAACTTTTTTCACATTTACTAACTCCTTAATAAATCTTGAATATTTTTATTACAATTGTTTGGTGGGTTTATCTTCCCACATGGAGAATAACTAAATGTGAAAAACCAGCAATGCCTAAAAATTTATGTATGCACCTTTATGCGAGTGATTCATCTGACCAAATGAAAGAAAAATTTAACAAAAATTTTCTAGTCGCATATTTTCATTCATGCATTTTTCTCATGTGCTCTGAGAGCTATATGTGATTGTGATTATTCACTGCCAGATTGTACATTTAAATATAAATTTATACTTTACTTCACTTGTGGATAAGTTTTTTTCACCCAGAGGCTGTGTGTTTTTTCGCTATTTTAGTTCTAGTATGGTCTGCCGACTCTGTTTTATCCCTTGTTATGTGTCGAAATAAAAATACAATTTTTATCTATATTGGAGGACTCTTCTTCATGTTTTTCATTGTGCAATTTCACAGTCCTCCGTGTTATAATTTTTATATGTGAGTGGTTTTACTGGTAATAGGTTGCAGTCCGGAGCACCACATACAGGTGATGGAATGAGTCCGGCTCACCTGGAGGCATTCAGGGGATCCACCTCGCCAGGTGGGGATTTAGGACCTTCCTTTCTGCGCTTTGTGTGTGGGTCTCCGCTGTATATAACTATGCTGCGGCCCTCTATTCGTGATGGTTTCACTAACCTGTACGGCTGTCAGCGTGAGCCTATTCCACGGGTACCGTTCTCTTCACCGTCGGCCCCGGGCTCCTGATCCGCTGCCGTGCCCTCAGGTGTTCAATGTCGCTCAGGAACTTGCAGTCCCCTGTACTTTCAGATTCAGCGATCAGGACTTACAGCTCCTGACAACCAAGGACTCTGATGTCCCTTTTCTCCCTATTAGCGCTTCGCTCTGGGATCTGCTATATGCAGTTTTTAGCTTCCCCAGAGCCTCTCTGTCTCTGCTTGTGTCCTTTCCCTCGTCACAGATCAGCTGCCTGTCTTCAACTGACTGGATCTTCCAGAAAGATCTTTTACCTCAGGCTTAACTGTCTTGTCATCCGCTCAGCTGCTCTCGTTTCCATGACAGCTCCCTATTTACTCCCTCAGCTGACTTCTTGCTGACTCACTAACCCCCTCTGCTGGCCAGAATTTATAAGGAAGCTCCCCTTTCTGACCTGCAGCAGGAATTGTCATTAAATCTGTTACCGGGCATGGGGGCCCCCCTCCTGCCTCCAGGCATGACCTTACCCTTTAGAGGGATGCAATGTCACTGTGACTCTGGGGTGTCACACGGGCGTGCCGATAGGCAGAGCCAGGGAAGCTCCGGCCGGTAGCGTCCCTGTTTATCAGGTGGGAAAAGGGAGGAAGGGGGCGATAGTGTGCGCGAAGCTAGTGACGTCACTGCCGCAACAGAGAGCGTGCAAGGTCAAAAGACAACCGATGCATTTTGAGAGACACCGTCCTTCTTCATCAGATTTAGCGCCTTTGCCCTCACTCTATGAATATATATCCACACGTCCTGTCTACACCCCCTTGCCTGGGGTAAGAAGAGGCTGCTCACACTGCTGTCCACCCTGTCTACCTGGTCTATTACTGGAGATACCAGTGGTGCTGGGGTAAGAAGAGGCTGCTCACACTGCTGTCCCCATGTATGTGTGATCTAATACTGGAGATATCAGGAGTGCTGAGGAAGGAAGAGGCTGCTCACATCGCTGTTCACCCTAATTTAATATTGGTGATATAATGGGTATTCTGTATACCTTGGTGTGTTTCTAGGTACAGTATGGTGCGGATTTGTGTATATTATGGTGTGGTTCTAAGTACAGTATTGAGCAGGTCTGTGTATATTATGCTGTGGTTCTAGGTACAGTATGGGGCAGTTCTGTGTATATTATGCTGTGGTTCTAGGTACAGTATGGGGCAGTTCTGTGTATATTATGCTGTGGTTCTAGGTACAGTATGGGGCAGTTCTGTGAATGTTAAGCTGTGGTTCTAGGTACAGTATGGTGCAGGTCTATGAATATTGTGCTGTGGTTCTAGGTACAGTACAGTGCAGTTCTGTGTATATTATGCGGTGGTTCTAGGTACAATAATTTGCTGTTTTTGGTATATTAAGGTGTGGTTTTCATCTATAATTCAGTATTTTGTCTTTTATTTGACCCCTTGTATAGTCTGCATTGTCCGTGGTGTTTTCTATTCTCACAGCTGTTCACTATTTGCATTGTGTTCTTACGGTACCGTTACACGTAGCGATACACCAGCGATCCCGACAACGATATGGATCGCTGGTGCATCGCTAAGTGGTTGCCAGTGAGCTGCCACACAGGCAGATCTCACCAGCGACATCGCAGGGGTCGGGGGTCGCTACTTACCTGTCAGACGCGGCGATCCTGCGTCCTACTGCCCGGCTCCATGCGTCGCTCGTCCTCACAGCAGGACGCGAGGCAGGAAGTGACCGACGAGGAATGGTCCAGGAGCTTCTCGCGCGATCAGCGATGAGCAGCGGGGAGCCGGTCGGAGGTAAGTATCACATGCAGCGATATCGCTAGCATGTGATATCTGTGACTTTACAGCGATATTGCTAGCGATATCGCAGTGTGTAACGGGGGCTTTAGTCATTTCATTGGTTCTTATATCATCCACTGACCTGTAGACAAATATGGGATAAATGAAGTCCGATGTCTGCACAAAGCGCTCTGCCTGAATGATTCTGTCCACCAGTCCGATGCCCTGACTCCACGTCACTTGTTTATTGAGTGGCAGCAAATTACCTGAAAGAATAAAAAGGAAAAGATAAAGAAACAAAAGGCCGGGGGCAGAAGTGGATTGTTCTGGACCACCTCCAGGTTTGGGATGGAGCAGTACATGATGGCCATAGAGGAGAACATCATTCTCCCAACAGAGACTTGAGCACATTAGAAACATGTTTTATGTTTTATTCCAGTGAAATTGAACTTATATTGTTATATTGGTGCAGTTTCCATCGCTAGGAATCCAATAGTTCTCTTCTAGTTCTATCTGGACCACAACCACCACAATTAGAAGAAAAAACTGGTCGGTCCTGCGTGTGCCCTCCTGCTCCATTGAAAATGTATTACACTGGGGAGATATCTGAATGTAGCACTAAGGTGAATGATCATCAGATCTTCTGTGCCACAATGCATCTCTGGGCCTTGATTCTGCAGCTGCGAACCAGTGGAACATAGAGGACAAGTCACGAGACAGGGTCCCATCAGCCAAACCCAAGAATTATTACTTACCTTGTAGATAGAAGATAATTCATGGGGCGTGGAAAACCCTATTAAAGTCTTCTAATGATCTCTCGTAATAATGCACCCCTGAACCCCCATGCATTCCTCACTCTCTGTTTCATAACTGTTACGTCTGTACTCTGTTTTTTCCCCTGATTTTTAATTCCATGTAGAGTTGAGCGACTTTTGGTTTTTTAGGGTTGCGTTTCGTTTCGTGAAACCCGACTTTTCCAAAAGTCGGGTCGAGCAAGATCGTCCGATTATAGGGAAAAGTCGGGGTCGTCCCGAAACACGAAACCCAATGTAAGTCAATGGGGAATAAAAGTCGGCAGTGAGAGGAGGACAGGAAACACACCTACAGTGCCCATTTGAATGCCAAAAGCATCAATTCTTCTTACTTAAGCTTGTCAACCTTAATTAACTTCATAATACAAGTTACGCACTGAAAAATGGGGGTTATTTGGCTAAAGTTGTGGGGGGGGAGGGCTGGCTCCAGGTTTTCATGTGCCCTGGGCGAAAGAGCGCCCCTTTAACACATACCACAACTCATCATGCTCCGATACGGCAGAGAAATAACGGTATAGTACAATGAAAAATACTTCACTTTTTACATCTCATGACAAGGCCCATCTATTTCTCCATACAGAATCATTGGTCCCATATAATGTTTGAAACAGTATATGATGAGCTCCACATAATGCTACAGTATATGTTGGTCCCCATGGATGAAGCTCCACTGTCTTATGGGCCCAAATAATGCTCCAAACATAATGGGCCCCATTTCTACTGCTCTAGTGTATAATGGGCCCTGTAAATGCTGCTCCAGTGTCTGATGTCCACCTTTGGAATGTTCCAGTGTATGGTGGGCCCCATCTATCATTCTCCAGAGTATAGTGCTCCCCAAAAATTGCTGTCCCAACATTGAAAACAATCAAATAAGTCTCCTCGCTAGGGAATCCCTGTACTTGTCTGGACTCCTCGTCGTCCCCATCTTCCATCTCACTGCACAGTATTTCAACCTTGCAAGTGCTGTGATCCTGAGCAAGCAGAGGGGGCCCACTCGTTGGCGACGGCACTGGCACAGGGCCCCTGATAGTACGGTGGTGTGTCTGATGGCGGGTGGGCCGTACCTGCACTTTCATCTGCAGCTTCCTCTTTGTCACTGTGTAAGATGGAACTGTATATGGGAAGGGTAACCTGAGTTTCATCAGGGTCAGATTCAGGTCGTGTAGCGTGCGAGGGGAATGTAGTGGTCTGGGTCAATGTACCAGCAGATTCATCGAGCAGTGGCTGGGCATCAGTGCACTTGTGTCGCCCCCAGGAGTACGGTCGCCACAGTGGCATTACCTTCTTCCTAGGGAGAGTGATGTCATGCTTGGGAGCAAAGAACGATCTCTCTAGCAGGTTAACTGATTGGGCGGCGTTATTCCCACGAGTCATGACCCTCCAAACAGCGTTCATGAAGGCAAAGTGTTTGTTTTACGTGGGCAGTATGGTTGCAAAGCTGAACCTTAAAGGAATGTCCAGAAGGGCACCACCAGGAGTGGAGCCTACGGTTAAATTCGACTCCACCTGGGAAACCTCAACCATGCCAGCTACAGAACAGATGCACACATTGCAAGCTTAATTCCGTTAACGAACGAGACTCCGTCATGCCCCGCGGTCCGAGTCCGGCTTACTAGAGGGACACGTGAGGCTCTGGCACATGAGATTTGCCAATAACTGGTGTGTCATGCCCTTACATGTCCGTGGCTGCATGTGCGCTACACTGAAAAGGCCAGCGTTTGTCGCTTACAGGTGCAGATAACCCGCTGAACAACGTTAGTGATGGGGATCACTGATTGCAATTATTACCCGCGAACAATGATTTCCCAGTAAGTGCAGGTCAACCGCAGTTCCGGAATTAGGCCTAACCGTCATTCCTGAAAAAATGAAAAACTTACGTGTGCAAACCACAGGTGCTGTAGCTTGCTTAACAGCTCGCCAGCCGTTCTCACGCCCAGTATGGATTACACGTGATTGCACAAAGGTGAGAAAGGGTACCGTATCCCCGGATAACATGTATGGATAGCGTACACATTCAAAATATATGTCTATACATCAGGAGGCAGGCTCAGACGGTGTTAGGCCCAGTATGGATTGCACGTGATTGCACAAAGGTTAGAAAGGGTACTGTATCCCCGGATAACATGTATGGATAGCGTACACATTCAAAATATATGTCTATACATCAGGAGGCAGGCTCAGACGGTGTTAGGCCCAGTATGGATTGCACGTGATTGCACAAAGGTTAGAAAGGGTACCGTATCCCCAGATAACATGTATGGATAGCGTACACATTCAAAATATATGTCTGTACATCAGGAGGCAGGCTCAGACGGTGTTAGGCCCAGTATGGATTGCACGTGATTGCACAAAGGTTAGAAAGGGTACCGTATCTCCGGATAACATGTATGGATAGCGTACACATTCAAAATATATGTCTATACATCAGGAGGCAGGCTCAGACGGTGTCAGGCACAGTATGGATTTGACGGCCCAGACTACACAGCGGAGGAGCAGGGAGAGGTAAAGATTGCAAATGCTGGGGCCATGCCCAAGCAAGGGGGGACCACTCGTGGGCGTCGGTACTGGCACTGGGCCCCTCATTGTACGGCGGTGTGTCTGACGGCGGGTGTGCACCACCACCGTCAGAGACACTTGATTGCACTATGAAGGACCCTGTGCCAGTGCCCGCACCCAAGAGTCGGCCTACCCACCTGTCCAGGGCAACGGCACTCGCACGGTGTCGTGCGCTAGGTGGTGACCCCGGCCATGGGGGGGGAGGCAGCACAGTTAGGGAGTTTTAGAAAGTGGCATATGTTGATGTTGGACATTCAGCTGATGCAAAAGGTGAAATAGGTCAAGTCCCAGGAAGAGGTGGACCAAAGCAAGCCATTTTTCTGTCACCCTATGTGTCATCAGGGGAAGGTGGGACAAAATCCTTGGAAACCCATGCGTGGTTCATTTTAATGAAGGTTAGATCATCCACATTTTGGGTTGACAGACGGGTCCTTTTTTCTGTCAGGATTGATCCAGCTGCACTGAAGACTCTTTCCGATAGCACACTTGCAGCTGGGCAAGCGAGCTCCTGTAAGGCATATTGTGCCAATTCAGGCCAGGTGTCCAGTTTAGCGGCCCAATAGTCAAAGGGGAATGACCTGTGCGGGAGAACATCGATATGGGAGGAAAAGTAGTTTGTTACCATAGTTGACAACTGCTGTCTCCTGTCACTTTCCATCGATGCAGTATTACCAGTTGTGTGAGCGGTACTTGAAAAATCAGTCCACAACATTGTCATGAAACCCCTGTCTCCAACGCCACTTCTGCTATGTGCACCATGAACACCTCTGCCAAGCTGCCCCCGGCCCGTACGGCTTGTGTGAGAACCATCACCGCTGCTGTGTGCAGGGAATGCCTCAAGCAACCGATTTACTAGAGTTGCTTGTTTATTAGCCAATATTAGGTCAAGGTTCTCCTGTGGCATGATGTTTTGTAATTTGCCTTTATAGCGTGGATCCAGGATGCTGGCCAAACAGTAGTCGTCATCGTTCATCATTTTGGCAATGCGGGGGTCCCTTTTTAGGATCTGCAAGGCATAATCTGACATGTGGGCCAATGTTCCCGGTGTCAATGATGCATTGCGAGGGCTGGTTGGAGGAGCACTTTCTGGCAAATCCACATCCCTCCAGTCACGCACAAACCCTGTACCAGACCTTGCCACGCCAACATTTTCACTTGCCCCACGAGATGCATCCTCCTCCCCTAAGTAATCATCCCCATCATCCTCCTCCTCCTCCTCTTCTTCCTCCACCTCGTCCAGGAGAGGTCCCTGAGCAGACAATGGCTGAATGTCATCAAGGATTCCCTCCTCCTCTTCCTCCTCATCAACATTGGCTGCAGACGCCTGCTCCTTAAGGTGCATCAAAGTTTGCATGAGCAGACGCATAAGTGGGATGCTCATGCTTAGGATGGCGTCGTCTGCACTTACCAGCCGTGTGCATTCCTCAAAACACTGAAGAACTTTACAGAGGTCTTTCAGCTTCGACCACTGCACACCGGTCAACTCCATGTCTGCTCTCAAAGTGCCTGGCCGTGTATCCTCCCACAAATGCATTATGGCCTGCCTCTGCTCGCACAGCCGCTCCACCATGTGCAGGGTGGAGTTCCACCTTGTTGCAATGTCGATAATGAGGCGGTGGTTGGGAAGGTGGAGCAATCGCTGCAGCTTCTGCATACGAACGGAGTGTACAGGCGACCGGCGGATGTGCGCGCACAGTCTTCGCACCTTCTGGAGCAGGGCTGTTAACTCCGGATAATTTTTGAGGAAGCACTGCACCACCAGGTTCAAGGTGTGAGCCAAGCAAGGTATGTGGCTGAGTTTTGAAAGGGCTATGGCTGCCACAAAATTACGCCCGTTATCACTAACTACCTTGCCTGCCTCAAGATGTACACTGCCCAGCCATGACTCAGTTTGTCGCTGAAAGTACTCGGCCAGCACCTCGGCGGTGTGTCTGTCGCCCAAACACATCATCTGCAACACTGCCTGCTGACGCTTTCCACTAGCTGCTCGATAGGGGGACACCTCGTGTGCAACAGTGGCAGCTGCAGATGGAGTGCTCGTACGACTGCGCTCTGTGGACGAGCTTTCGCTTCTGGAGGAGGAGGAGGAGGGTCGAACGCCTACAGCCAACTGTTTCCTATACCGTGGGCTAGGCAGCACTGTCCCACCACCGCTGTCCCCTGTGGACCCTGCATCCACCACATTAACCCAGTGCGCAGTGATGGACACGTAACGGCCCTGGCCATGCCGACTGGACCATGCATCAGTTGTGAGGTGCACCTTTCCGCTCACTGACTGCTTGAGTGCATGGACAATGCGGTCTTTCACATGATGGTGGAGGGCTGGGATGGCTTTGCGAGAGAAGAAGTGGCGACTGGGTAGGTCATAGCGTGGTACTGCATAGGCCATGAGTTCGCGGAAAGCTGCGCTTTCCACCAACCGAAAGGGCATCATCTCAAACGAGATTAGTTTGGCAATGTGGGCGTTCAAACCCAGTGTACGCGGATGAGGGACTGAGTACTTTCTTGACCTACTCATAGTGTCTGGGAGGGTGAGCTGGACTTGAGAGCTGCATATGGTGGAAGTAGCGGTAGACAGGGCGGACTGAGAGAGGGTTGATGATGGTGATGGAGTTGGTGTTCTTTCTGATGGCCTAGAATCAGTCTTTCGTTGATATAGCAGTGGGATTCCCTGACTGCTGTGGCCTTGCAACGACACCTCAACATTTGCTGCTGTGCTAACCGGTGGGCTTACAGTGGGGGAAACAATGTAGCTTTGCTGACTACCTTCGTTGTGATCAGTTGCACATGAGGTTTGGTGTTGTGTCCACGCTTGCAAGTGCATGGTGGTTAAATGTCTAAGCATGCAACTGGTATTCAAATTTTTCAGATTTTTCCCTCGGCTAAAGGTCTTTGCGCACTTCTTACAGATAACCTTGGCCTGATCATTAGGATTTTGTTCAAAAAAGTGCCACACTGCACTCTTTCTACTATGGAAGACATTTTGCGTCCTTGCACGCTGTGCTATTTTGACCGTCTGGCCAAGCAGTCCAGCAACTTTTCGGCTTTTTGTAACCCGTTTTTGGACTGCTCCGTGCCTGCCAGATAACAGCTGTTGCGATGTCGATGCCTGCGGCGGATGCTCCTCCTCCTCTTCTGAGCTATTGGCAGCGGCACCCTCTTCCCCCAATGGATGCCAATCTGGGTCAACACCTGGGTCATCCATCACCTCCTCTTCAATGTCATGTGCACCTTCCTCTGTGTCACCGTGTATGGTGGTATAGTGTGCGGGAAGGGGCACCTGAGTCTCATCAGGGTCAGAATCTGGCTCTGTACACTGCGAGGACAATGTAGTGCTCTGAGTGAATGTACCAGCAGAATCATCCATCAGCGGCTGTGCATCAGTGCACTCCATGTCAGATTCATCTTGGCCTGGGTAATTCACCATTTCCCTTGATAATCCAGGCATGGTATGTGAAAACAGCTCCATGGAGTAATCAGTAGTATGGCCTGCGTCATCCTTCAATCTTGGTTGGGGTGAAGGACACAAGGAAAGGTGTGGTTCATGAACATGAGCCTCCAATGACGACTCAGTGCTTTTACTTTTTACAACTGAAGAAGAGGAGGCGATAGAGCTGGAGGCTGAGTCAGCAATGTAAGACAAAACTTTTTCCTGATGCTCTGGCTTTAAAAGCGGTTTGCCAACTCCTAGAAAACTAAGCCTTCGAAGCCTTATGGAGCCAGACGATGACGCAGGCTCAACACCTCCTGCATTCGGTCCTATTTTGCTCTTGCCACTACCATCAGATCCACCACCAACACCATCATTACCAGCTGCCAACCCCCGCCCAATTCCACGGCCTCTTCCACCAGCCTTCCTCATTTTTGGTAAAAATGTAGACAAAATCCAACAAACTATATAGTAATGTAAAACAAGGTACAAGGTGTCTATAGGACAGGGGAGATTTTGAATTTCTGCTCACACTAGTGGACACTGGACACTTTTGGATTGTGTGAGGCCCAATGAATATCTGAGCGCTATGTGACAGGCTCGATGGCACAGCTGTGACCAAAGTGACTAGAGGATAAGTGAGATTTTGAATTTCAGCAGACACTTGTGGACACTGGACACTTTTGGATTGTGTGAGGCCCAATGAATATCTGAGCGCTATGTGACAGGCTCGATGGCACAGCTGTGACCAAAGTGACTAGAGGATAAGTGAGATTTTGAATTTCAGCAGACACTTGAGGACACTGGACACTTTTGGATTGTGTGAGGCCCAATGAATATCTGAGCGCTATGTGACAGGCTCGATGGCACAGCTGTGACCAAAGTGACTAGAGGATAAGGGAGATTTTGAATTTCAGCAGACACTTGTGGACACTGGACACTTTTGGATTGTGTGAGGCCCAATGAATATCTGAGCGCTATGTGACAGGCTCGATGGCACAGCTGTGACCAAAGTGACTAGAGGATAAGGGAGATTTTGAATTTCAGCAGACACTTGTGGACACTGGACACTTTTGGATTGTGTGAGGCCCAATGAATATCTGAGCGCTATGTGACAGGCTCGATGGCACAGCTGTGACAAAAGTGACGAGAGGATAAGGGAGATTTTGAATTTCTGCAGACACTTGTGGACACTGGACACTTTTGGATTGTGTGAGGCCCACTGATATCTGAGCGCTATGTCACAGGCTCGATGGCACAGCTGTGACAAAAGTGACTAGAGGATAAGCGAGATTTTGAATTTCAGCAGACACTTGTGGACACTGGACACTTTTGGATTGTGTGAGGCCCAAAGAATATCTGAGCGCTATGTGACAGGCTCGATGGCACAGCTGTGACCAAAGTGACTAGGGGATAAGGGAGATTTTGAATTTCTGCACACACTTGTGGACACTGGACACTTTTGGATTGTGTGAGGCCCACTGAATATCTGAGCGCTCTGTCACAGACTCGATGGCACAGCTGTGACCAAAGTGACTAGAGGATAAGTGAGATTTTGAATTTCTGCACACACTTGTGGACACTGGACACTTTTGGATTGTGTGAGGCCCACTGAATATCTGAGCGCTCTGTCACAGGCTCGATGGCACAGCTGTGACCAAAGTGACTAGAGGATAAGGGAGATTTTGAATTTCTGCACACACTTGTGGACACTGGACATTTTTGGATTGTGTGAGGCCCACTGAATATCTGAGCGCTCTGTCACAGGCTCGATGGCACAGCAGTGACCAAAGTGACTAGAGGATAAGGGAGATTTTGAATTTCTGCACACACTTGTGGACACTGGACACTTTTGGATTGTGTGAGGCCCAATGAATATCTGAGCGCTATGTGACAGGCTCGATGGCACAGCTGTGACAAAAGTGACGAGAGGATAAGGGAGATTTTGAATTTCTGCAGACACTTGTGGACACTGGACACTTTTGGATTGTGTGAGGCCCACTGATATCTGAGCGCTATGTCACAGGCTCGATGGCACAGCTGTGACAAAAGTGACTAGAGGATAAGTGAGATTTTGAATTTCAGCAGACACTTGTGGACACTGGACACTTTTGGATTGTGTGAGGCCCAATGAATATCTGAGCGCTATGTGACAGGCTCGATGGCACAGCTGTGACAAAAGTGACTAGAGGATAAGGGAGATTTTGAATTTCTGCAGACACTTGTGGACACTGGACACTTTTGGATTGTGTGAGGCCCACTGATATCTGAGCGCTATGTGACAGGCTCGATGGCACAGCTGTGACCAAAGTGACTAGAGGATAAGGGAGATTTTGAATTTCAGCAGACACTTGTGGACACTGGACACTTTTGGATTGTGTGAGGCCCATTGAATATCTGAGCGCTATGTGACAGGCTCGATGGCACAGCTGTGACAAAAGTGACTAGAGGATAAGGGAGATTTTGAATTTCAGCAGACACTTGTGGACACTGGACACTTTTGGATTGTGTGAGGCCCACTCATATCTGAGCGCTATGTGACAGGCTCGATAACACAGCTGTGACAAAAGTGACGAGAGGATAAGGGAGATTTTGAATTTCTGCAGACACTTGTGGACACTGGACACTTTTGGATTGTGTGAGGCCCACTGATATCTGAGCGCTATGTCACAGGCTCGATGGCACAGCTGTGACAAAAGTGACTAGAGGATAAGTGAGATTTTGAATTTCAGCAGACACTTGTGGACACTGGACACTTTTGGATTGTGTGAGGCCCAATGAATATCTGAGCGCTATGTGACAGGCTCGATGGCACAGCTGTGACAAAAGTGACTAGAGGATAAGGGAGATTTTAAATTTCTGCAGACACTTGTGGACACTGGACACTTTTGGATTGTGTGAGGCCCACTGATATCTGAGCGCTATGTGACAGGCTCGATGGCACAGCTGTGACAAAAGTGACTAGAGGATAAGGGAGATTTTGAATTTCAGCAGACACTTGTGGACACTGGACACTTTTGGATTGTGTGAGGCCCACTGATATCTGAGCGCTATGTCACAGGCTCGATGGCACAGCTGTGACAAAAGTGACTAGAGGATAAGGGAGATTTTGAATTTCAGCAGACACTTGTGGACACTGGACACTTTTGGATTGTGTGAGGCCCACTGATATCTGAGCGCTATGTCACAGGCTCGATGGCACAGCTGTGACAAAAGTGACTAGAGGATAAGGGAGATTTTGAATTTCAGCAGACACTTGTGGACACTGGACACTTTTGGATTGTGTGAGGCCCAATGAATATCTGAGCGCTATGTGACAGGCACGATGGCACAGCTGTGACCAAAGTGACTAGAGGATAAGTGAGATTTTGAATTTCAGCAGACACTTGTGGACACTGGACACTTTTGGATTGTGTGAGGCCCAATGAATATCTGAGCGCTATGTGACAGGCTCGATGGCACAGCTGTGACAAAAGTGACGAGAGGATAAGGGAGATTTTGAATTTCAGCAGACACTTGTGGACACTGGACACTTTTGGATTGTGTGAGGCCCACTGATATCTGAGCGCTATGTGACAGGCTCGATGGCACAGCTGTGACAAAAGTGACTAGAGGATAAGGGAGATTTTGAATTTCAGCAGACACTTGTGGACACTGGACACTTTTGGATTGTGTGAGGCCCAATGAATATCTGAGCGCTATGTGACAGGCTCAATGGCACAGCTGTGACCAAAGTGACTAGAGGATAAGGGAGATTTTGAATTTCTGCACACACTTGTGGACACTGGACACTTTTGGATTGTGTGAGGCCCACTGAATATCACAGCGCTATGTCACAGGCAGAAATTGGCTAGTGTATCACAAACTACAAGGTGTATGTAGAATTGGGCAGAATAGGAATCTCCCTAGAGTGCAGGTCTGTAAGAACGGAACATGTCCTCGTTTTATTCTCACAGAGTGACACACTGATAGCTTCACTGTGGCTGTGATAACAGCCGTTACACGGTACTGTGTGAGGAGCATACACCGCTGTATGGTGTGAAAAAATGCACGCTCAGTACCTCAGCAGGACAAAAAAAAAAAATTGGGATTGCTTTTAAAAAAGCAGTTTGCGGAGCAGTGGGTAAACAGCAATGCAGGAATGTCAGGAAGCCTTAGAAGGCAGCCCAACAACCAACACCACTGATACACCACTATATAGCCTCCCCTTGCACTGCACACACAGTGACTGGTGTGTTGTACAGGCAAAATCGCTAGCAGCAGAAGCAGTTTTTGGTGTCTTCTTCCCTGCCTAACGCTCTCCCTACAAAATCATCAGCAGCAGCAGCTCTCTCTATTCTGAGATCAGCATGAGTAACATGGCGGTCGGCGTGCACGCCCTTTTATACCCCCTGTGACGCCCCCCAAAGCAAGCCAATCACTTGCATGCCCTTCTGAAAGATGGTGGTGACCCGTGCCTATGTCATCACGTTGCCCACAGTGTCCGTGGATCCTGATTGGCTGAAAAAGAGAGCAAAACAAACTTTTGAAACGCGCGTAAGTCGCCGACCTCGTGGCCGACCTCATCCTAGGGTCGGGTTTCGTTTCATGAAACCCGACTTTGCCAAAAGTCGGCGACTTTTGAAATTTTTCGACCCGTTTCGCTCAACTCTAATTCCATGTATCATACTTCAAACTTACTGTATGCATATTGATATGCTCATGCTCCTCACTCCTAGTCTTATCCTTCCAACTTATTCTGCCTCTTTCTCCAGCTTGGATGTTAGTCAAATGTCCTATTAACTGCAATCTGTTAATTGCTCCCTGCTGTGAACCGTCCTCCTGCCCCCTTCTCCTCCTCCCTCTCTCTCTCACCTGGCTTATAAGTTGAACAGAGCAGGTCAGATACTGTATGTTCTTGGTCAGATGCGACATCATTTGAAGTGTGACATCTTTAAAGTGTTACATCAGAAATATACCAGAAATACTCCAGAAATCGGTCAGAAGGTAAGAATAACCACTGCTTTCTCATTTTAATTGGCTTCTTTTCTTACCCTGCTCTTCAACCATGCTTACGTTTGCCATCATTATTTTTGCTCCACTAATCTTCACTCTCATTCACTCTCTCCAAACCCCTGCACCCTTGAACCAAATAACTATCTCCCCCTCTCTCTTACCCCCCATCTCGCTTCATCTGCAGACATACTCCTTAACCTCAGACCTCTCCTACTAACATACAATGCAAGACGATCACTCTCCTTCACCCACCTGCTTTCCCTTTCTCTGCTTCTTCTCACTGCTGGTGACATATCCCCCAATCCTGCCAACCCCCACTTCATACATCCCACTAATCCTCACCCCTATCTTTCTCACACTAAGAGAAACTCGGCAATCCCTCACACTTAAAACCTGTGCCACTGACACTCTCCCTCCCGCACCCTCTCTCTGGAGCACTTTGGAACGCCCACTCCGTCTGCAACAAGCTCCACGTGATCCACGACCTCTTTACCTCCTGCAGGCTTTCCTTCCTGGCCCTTACTGAGACCTGGCTGACACCCGCTTAAACGGCCTCCCCAGCCATATCCTCCTTTTTCACCTCTCGCTTTCTAAAACTCAATGTAGACAAAACTGAACTCATTATCTTTCCTCCATCTCACGTATCTTCCCTACCCGATTTATCTATTATGGTAAACGGCATCACGCTCTCTCCTGCACCTGAAATCCGCTGCCTCAGAGTAACTCTCGACTCTGCCCTGTCCTTCAAACCACACGTCCAAACTTTTGCCACCTCCTGTCGCCTCCAACTCAAAAATATTTCTAGAATCCGTCCCTTCCTCAGCCCTCAATCTACTAAAACTCTTGTACATGCCCTCATCATCTCCCGCCTTGACTACTGCAACACTCTCCTCTGTGGCCTCCCTGCTAACTCTCTTGCACCACTCCAGTCTGTCCTCAATTCTGCTGCCCGACTAATCCACCTCTCTCCTCGCTACTCCTCTGTCTCTCCCCTCTGCAAATCCCTCCACTGGCTCCCAATTTCCCAACGATTCCAGTTTGAACTACTAACACTGACCTACAAAGCCATCCACAACCTGTCCCCTCCCTATATCTCTGAACTAATCTTCTAATATATTCCCTCACGTACTCTTCGATCCTCCCAAGAACTCCTACTCTCCTCCACACTTATTCGTTCCTCACACAACCGCCTACAAGATTTCTCCCGAATATCCCCTATCCTCTGGAATGCCATGCCTCAACACGTCCGATTATCCACCACCCTCGGATCCTTCAAACAGACCCTGAAAACCCATCTTTTCAGGAAAGCTTACAGCCTGCAATGACCATTCTGCCGCCTCACCACCGCCTGAGCTGCAGCACCCCTGACCTTCTGTCTCTTCCCCACTATCCCGTAGAATGTAAGGACAGGGTCCTCTCCCCCTCTGTACCAGTCTGTCATTGTAAACTTGTTTACTGTTAACGATATCTATAACTTTGTATGTAACCCCCCTTCTCATGTACAGCACCATGGAAATAATGGCGCTATATAAATAAATAATAATAATCTCTGGTTCATAATATTCTTATATAATCATATGTACACAGATAAGATAGTAGGACAAAATCTTGAATGCAGATATTTACCTAATTGTGCAAATATTTCCCCAGTCTCATATTCGTTCATGACGGAGCAGCCTCGGTTGTCCACCAGAGTGAGTGTGTCGGTGAGCTCGTAGGTGATCCTCTCCGTGGTGTTAGCACCTCCACCTTCTCTGTCCTTTTCTGCATCAGCTGCATAAGCGTAGGTCTTGAACTCGGTGTCATCCAGGACGTACTTACAGGTGTTGATGAAGGACGATTTCCCATGACCCAAATAACCAAAGGGCTGGAGGAGGACTCGGGAGAAGCCCTTATTATTACAGTCCTGAAGACTGAAGTTCTTGATGTAGTTGGTCATTTCAGGAATGCTCTGCATGGTTCTCACGGGAGATGCTCGGAGTCTCAACTTCTTCAATGTATGAGGGTGAAGTGAAGAAAAAATGTGTTGGATGGTAAATATTTCAGCGAAAAGAAAGTGAAGTCTGTGATAACTGTTTATGGCCCTCCTTTACAACCTATAACCCTAATTACGCGCCACGCCTCATTTTACAATGTTATTATTTTGTATCAAAGGTGGCTGCAGTTGTAAAGCCGGACAAACATGAGGACATATTAACCATTGGAGCCCTGCTTTACTAGGGCCAGGAGTAGAGACGTCCTTGTATTGACCATTGCCTTATCTCTACGGACCCCCATACAGAGTAGGTGAAAGTAGGATGAATCTGACAACGTGGATTACTAATGGATTACATGGATTACTAATAAAGGACTATGAAGTTTTTATATTACCAAGTTGGGAGTGCCGAATACCTTCACTTGTCCCATCTGAGATCGTGACCTCCCAACTCTCCTTGACTGATGATGTTACGGAAGGGAAGGATCGGGCAGATGCAATTTCAACACCTGCTGCCATCTGTCAGGCATCGTCTTTCTCCTCTGTCCCAGTGAAGAACAGAGAATATTTGGTTAAACTGATCCCTCGTGTTTGGGGGAACTAGGTCAGATAGATGTTTGCTGATTGACTGTTCAGTTTACATCCATCTCACGTGTTTAGCTAACTTAAGCGTTAGCCCTCACCTTCACCCCAAACCGAGCTTTAACACCAACTTTAATCCTAATGCTTAACCTAATTTCTAACCATGACCTTAGCATTAGCCCTTATCCTAACCCTAATTGTAGCCTGAATGTAAGTCAACTTCAGCCTTAAACTGCCCCAGTGATCAGGATTGTGCTCAGTGACTACAGACAGTGTCAGGTTGGCGCTGTTATGCTGATTACACTGATACCTGGTGATGAAATCCGTCTTGTGGTTGTTGTGGAATCTGGATTTGTATTTTTCAGTTAATGAGATTCTCGTCCTCCGGGGTGGGGCTGTGGGCGGAGCTGTGGGGGTTGTGGGCAGAGCTGTGGGGGTTATGGGTGGGGCTGTTGGGGTTGTGGGCAGGGCAGTGAGGGTCTTCACGTGGTTCTCTGATTAGGTATTCATGATACAGCCTGATGATAGGTCACAGATCCCTCACTGACCCGCCCCCTTGCTTCCAAAAGAAAACCCTTCTGCAGGCGGCGTCAGCCGTGGCATCTGTGCTGCAGCATAATCGCATGTTTACTGTCCTAATAATAACTGTGCTCGATGGTTTCCTGAGGAGGGTAAAAAAAATCTATTTTACAATGGCGTCCGCAGTAGCAGCTCTCAGATCACCTCTATATACACCGATAGCTGCTACTGTGCAGGCACGATCAAAACATTGTATCTACCCCAAAATGGTACCGTTCAAAATGTCAGCTCGGCGCACAAAAAATAAGCCCACACCCAACCCGAAATCACGAAAAATGGAGACGCTACGGGTCTTGGAAAATTGGTGACTTTTTTTTTACAAACTTTGGATTTTTTTTTCACCACTTCGATAAATGAGAACCTAAACATGTTTGGTGTCTATGAACTCGTAATGACCGGGAGAATCATAATGGCAGGTCAGTTTTAGCATTTAGTGAACATGGTATTAAAAAAAAAGCCGTTTGTAAAATTGCCCTTTTTTTGCAGTTTCACTGCACATTGAATTTTTGTCCCGTTTTCCTGTACATTATACGGTAAAACCAATGGTGTCGTTAAAAGTACAACTCGTCCCGCAAAAAACAAGCCCTCACATGGCCGTATCGATGGAAAAAAAATATCGCTCTGGGAGAAAGGGGAGCAAAAAATGAAAACTCAAAAACGTAAAAACCCCAAGGTGGTGAAGGGGTTGAAGCCAAAGTCTGTGATGAACAGGGACATTTTGGGAATTCCTTTCATGGTTCACACTTGGGAGAGGCTCAGAGTCTCGACCTCTTCAGGATTATCGGCTGCAGCAAACAAGGACCATGTGTGGTGTGACGTGTGAGGTGCGGATGGTGTAATCTGGAAAGAGAAAGTGGAATTATGTTTTCTGTTTCTGGTTTATCTCTCGCTGATGGACTTACGGGAATCGGCAGCATTTATCATAGGAAATCGCACCAGTGGTTCCTGGCAGCAGATAACATTGCTCTAATCTGAACTGCATGAGCGGGATAAAGGCCTGTATCTGGGATCATAGCTCGCGGCAGATACACAGAGCACACCCCAGAACATAATCAATATTAACCATTAGAGTGCGGCTTTGTAACTGAACTTTTAGTACACATTTATCCATATGTCTAATGAGAAATACTAATACTGACCTACCTCTAAATCTAACCCCAAACTTTGCTCTAATCCCTCTTCTAACATTCACTTTAACCGCAGTCAAAAATTGTAACCCTAATCCTAGCCTTAGATCTAACCCTGGCCTTAACCCTAATCGTAGCCTTAGATCTAACCCTGGCCTTAACCCTAATCCTAGCCTTAGATCTAACCCTGGCCTTAACCCTAATCCTAGCCTTAGATCTAACCCTGGCCTTAACCTAATCCTAGCCTTAGATCTAACCCTGGCCTTAACCCTAATCGTGGCCTTAGATCTAACCCTGGCCTTAACACTAATCATAGCCTTAGATCTAACCCTGGCCTTAACCCTAATCCTAGCCTTAGATCTAACCCTGGCCTTAACCCTAATCGTAGCCTTAGATCTAACCCTGGCCTTAACACTAATCATAGCCTTAGATCTAACCCTGGCCTTAACCCTAATCCTAGCCTTAGATCTAACCCTGGCCTTAACCCTAATCGTAGCCTTAGATCTAACCCTGGCCTTAACCCTAATCCTAGCCTTAGATCTAACCCTGGCCTTAACCCTAATCCTAGCCTTAGATCTAACCCTGGCCTTAACACTAATCATAGCCTTAGATCTAACCCTGGCCTTAACCCTAATCCTAGCCTTAGATCTAACCCTGGCCTTAACCCTAATCCTAGCCTTAGATCTAACCCTGGCCTTAATCCTAATCCTAGCCTTAGATCTAACCCTGGCCTTAACACTAATCATAGCCTTAGATCTAACCTTGGCCTTAGCTCTAAATCTAAAACCTACAAAAGACAAAGTGAGCAAAAACCCTGCTGTAACCAAATAAGTAAATCTAAATAATACAGAGTTCTTAGTAATACTGTTTTTGATCAAAAGTAGCATGAACGCCGTCCCACCACGACACGGTAACTCTGGTCGGGATAGTCCTACACTGTCTAATATCAAAAACCTTGCCTTGTGTCAAAGTTGACCTCAATGTGTGAACAAGGGCAGACAAAAGGACTGGGCCCAACCAGTAGACACCAGTCTGGGGAAGCCTTATATACAATTTCCAGCTCAGGAGAGGGAGGCCACACCCCGGCTTGCACAGAATTCAATTTTGTGGCCAATGTGGACGTGCATTTGTGTGCTGCATGTTTATCAACTCGAACCAAGCTCAATTTTTGTGTTTTTTTTTTTTAGCTCTAATTCTAGCCTTAACTCTAACCCTAGCATTAAGCCTAACCCTAGCCTTAGCTCTAACCCTAGCTTTAACCCTAGCCTCAGCTTTAACCCTAGCCTCAACTTTAAGCCTAGCCTCAACATTAACCCTAGCCTTAGCTCTAAGCCTAGCCTTATCTCTAACTCTAGCCTTAACCCTAATCCTAGACTTAAGACTAACCCTATCCTTAACCCTAACCTTAGCCTTAACCCTAACCTTAATCCTAACTCTAGCCTTAACCTTAACCCTAGCCTTTACTCTAACCCTAGCCTTAACCCTAACCCAACCCTTGCAATAACTATTATCCAAACTTCAACTAATCCTAATTATAAGCATAATCTAAACTCTAACCCTCAACTTTGCAGACTTCTTATTCTAAGCCTGAAATTACAATAACTCCAAACATGACTGTTACCTTAACTAAACTTAAACCTGTCAAGGTGTTTTCTGGGCTATGGCTACTTTTTGTCTTACCTGTACTGTGCCACATCCTAACAGAGTGTAATATGCGCACTGTCAGGATTCCACTCAGTTCGCGTGTTGGAGCAGTCGTCAGAGGATCCCTTATATGTGATTTGTAGACATGGGCCTAATAGCTTTCCTTCTTGCTTCCTTCAGTTTTTCATTGAAAAATGCAGAAAGAGAAGCTAGTCGGCACTTGCCAACAAGTATGAGCGGTCAGGGGATGAACACTTGAACAGCAGAGCAGAATGCAACACTTTGTGCAGACGCAGCCTTTCTCAGGCCACATATAGTGAAATACATACTGCATATAGTTCTACCAAGATAGCACGGATGTTGAGTGCCTGGATTGTGCTACTTGAGGATCTACTGCAGGGAGCAGCTGTTATCAGTCCTGCAATTCACTCAATTGTGATTCTGACGTTTGCCTCTTTCAGAGCTGCTTTTGTCACACTCAATATTACTGTATTTTTCACGTCAAACTTTTAGCATTTAAGCACCATGCCACCATCTACTTAATCTCATTCTCTAATAAATTGGTGTGTCGCAGTACTCAGTTACATGTGGAGAATAAATGGTAGGTCATTTAATAATGTCTATTAAAATCATTTATTCTATCTATTTGTAAAGATGCTATTGACATGAAATTCTCCCCAGATGTCAGTAATAACCCATCCAATCCGCACAAGACAAAAATCTCCTTAGATGTCCATACATTAAGCTATCTGTTATTAATAAAGAGATATGACACATGGAAAAAGTATTGACACATAAAGAAAGGGAGGAATAAAAACCCTGAAAATTCATGGACCGAGCTGAAATCAATCAGTAATTAGGAGGCAATCCTGCCACTTAGTGACAAATCATATCATCTGGTTCAACTGATGCCTAAAAAAAGGTATTTCATTACCAAAATGCTACTCAAGAAACATCTTATAATGGGTGAAAAAGGTGAGCTGTCTCAAGACCTTTGCAACCTTATTGTTACAAAACATACCGATAGCATTGGTTACAGAAGAATTTCTAAACTACTAAAGGCTCAAGTGAGTGAGTGCTGCTGAGGCCATAATCCGAATAATCCGAAAGTGGAAACAACATAATTTCATCATAAACTTGTGTTCCCCGCAAGATTTCAGACAGAGGAGTGAAAAGAATCATCAGAAGAGTGGTCCAAGAGCCAACGACCACCTGTGGAGAGATACAGAAATACCTGGCATCAGCAGATACAATTGTTTCAAGTAAAACAATAAGTAATGCACTCAATCTCCATGGCCTGTATACATGTTCCCTAGACAATCTCCATGGCCTCTATGCACGCTCACCACACAATCTCCATGCCCTGTATGCATGCTCACCACACAATCTCCATGGCCTGAATGCATGCTCACCACACAAACTTCATGACCTCTATACACGCTCACCACACAACCTCCACGGCCTGTATGCACGCTCACCACACAAGACTCCATTGCTGAGTAAAAAGCACGTTCAAGCGCATTTACAGTTTGCTTAACAACATTTAGACAAGCCTGAGAAATACTGGGAGAATATATTCTGGTCAGATGAGACCAAAATTGAACTCTTTGGAGGCCAAAAGTCACAGCATATCACCCCAAAACCACCACATCAACAGCGAAGTTTGGAACTGGGATCATTATAGGTGCGGGGTTGTTTTCAGGCATACAAGCATTGGCACACTTCACATAACTGAAAGAAGGATGAATGGACAAACGTGCCGAAATATTCTGGATACAAATCTGCTGCCATCTACCAGGATGATGAAAATAAAATGAGGTTGGACATTTCAGCAAAACAATGATCCCAAACACACAGCTGAGGAAACTCTCAATTGGTATCAGAGAAAGAAAATAAATCTGCTACAATGGCCGAGCCGATTACTGGACCTAAAGTATATAGAAAATGTATGGAAGGAACTACAGCTCAAAGTCCACAGAAGGAGCCACGGAAGATTCAGGATGTGAAGACTGTGTGGAAGAATGGCCCAAAATCACACCTGAGCAATGCCTGCGACTAGTTTCTCCATACAGGAGGCGTAGTGAAGCTTAGAGTCATAGAATCCTAGAATCGTAGAGTTGGAAGGGACCTCCTGGGCCATCGTGTCCAACCCCCTGCTCAGAGCAGGATTCACTAAATCATCCCAGACAGATGTCTGTCCAGCCTCTGATGACTTCCATTGAAGGAGAACTCACCACCTCTCGTGGCAGCCTGTTCTACTCATTGATCACTCTCACTGTCAAAAAGTTTTTTCTAATATCTAATCTGTGCCTCCTCCCATTCAGTTTCATCCCTTCTACAATGTGACAGCCTTTCAGATATTTGTAGACAGCTATTAAGTCTCCTCTCAGTCTTCTCTTTTGCAGCTAAACACTCCCAAATCCTGTAACCGTTCCTCGCAGGACATACTTTGCAGTCCGCTCACCATCCTGGTCGCTCTTCTCTGAACTTGCACCAGTTTTTCAATGCCTTTTTTAAAATGTGGTGCCGAAAACTGGACACAGAATTCCCGTGTCTCCACGTTAGTTGTTGCGCATCGGATGATACCTGGCTAGTGGATCGTGGCGCCCACCATCCCCCGTGTCTCCACAATATCTATGGTGATTTCTTTCCTGTGTGGATTGGGGGTGGGTTGTTACCGACATCTGGTGAGAATTTCATGTCAATAGCTCCTTTACAAATGTATTTACTTAGAAAATTAGAGATTTGGTCGTTTCTTATTTCACCTGTTATATATATGTGTATATCAGCAGGAATAGTCATGGTTGCATGTAACTACATTGCTTCCACGTCTTTCATAACAGTTTTTATACCTCCATGGAATACAGCAGTTATGGTGTTAAATATAGGAGGGAGAGGAAAAGGCCGGATCCAGAGGAAGGAAACGTACGAGGGCAAAGTATGGGCAGACATTAGACAGGAGTAGGGATACATTGTTCTTCCTGCACGCTTCATATATACACAATATAAGTACAGCAATGAAATAAGAAAGTAACATAAGAAACACAGAACAAGCTCTGTGTGCTGATGATGTCACATCTCCTCTGGACCGGCTCCAGCTTCTGCCACCAGGCGTTGCTGGATTCATCTTGCAGGCAGAGATACCGGTGTAATCAGCTCCCTGCTGCTATCTCCATACCAGCACCACACCCTACTTCATCTACTGCTGGAGTCCCCGCTATCAGTGTATGGGAGGCATGGTGGCTCAGTGATTAGCACTGTCACTTGGCTAGGGTTGTGGGTTTATACCCTAGCAAGGACAACCTCTGTAAGGAGTTTGTATGTTCTCCCCGTGTGTGTGTGGGTTTCCTCCAGGTTCCTGAATACAATTTATTTATCAATACCATTCCGCTATTTCCAGATACGACATAAGGGTAGTACTGAGAACGTTCTCCACCCACAGAGAGGAGGACGATCAGGAACATTAATTGTTTAGCTAGGAATTATTGTGGATTTTTGATTTGGGCACACGCCAACTTCAGGAATAGCCAGTCATCTGCAGAGGTACTGCTGGTCTGCAGAGGTGCTGCTTGTCTGTGGAGGTGCTGCTGGTCTGCCATGCAGTGCTGGTCTGCGGAGGTTCTGCTGGTCTGCGGAGGTGCTGCTGGTCTGCGGGTGCAGTGCTGGTCTGCGGAGGTTCTGCTGGTCTGCGGAGGTGCTGCTGGTCTGCGGGTGCAGTGCTGGTCTGCGGAGGTGCTGCTTGTCTGCGGAGGTGCTGCTGGTCTGCAGAGGTGCTGCTGGTCTGCAGAGGTGCTGCTTGTCTGCGGAGGTGCTGCTGTTCTGCGGGAGCAGTGCTGGTCTGCGGAGGTGCTGCTTGTCTGCGGAGGTGTTGTTGGTCTGCGGAGGTGCTGCTTGTCTGTCATGCAGTGCTGGTCTGCGGAGGTGCTGCTTGTCTGTCATGCAGTGCTGGTCTGCGGAGGTGCTGCTGGTCTGCGGAGGTTCTGCTGGTCTGCGGGTGCAGTGCTGGTCTGCGGAGGTGCTGCTTGTCTGCAGAGGTGCTGCTTGTCTGCGGAGTTGCTGCTGGTCTGCGGAGGTGCTGCTTGTCTGCGGAGGTGCTGCTGGTCTGCGGAGGTGCTGCTTGTCTGCGGAGTTGCTGCTGGTCTGCGGAGGTGCTGCTTGTCTGCGGAGGTTCTGCTGGTCTGCGGAGGTGCTGCTTGTCTGTGGAGTTGCTGCTGGTCTGCGGAGGTGCTGCTTGTCTGCGGAGGTGCTGCTTGTCTGTGGGTGCAGTGCTGGTCTGCGGAGGTGCTGCTGGTCTGCGGAGGTTCTGCTGGTCTGCGGAGGTGCTGCTGGTCTGCGGGTGCAGTGCTGGTCTGCGGAGGTGCTGCTTATCTGCAGAGTTGCTGCTGGTCTGCAGAGGTGCTGCTGGTCTGCGGAGTTGCTGCTGGTCTGCGGAGTTGCTGCTGGTCTGCAGAGGTTCTGCTTGTCTGCGGAGTTGCAGCTGGTCTGCAGAGGTGCTGCTTGTCTGCGGAGTTGCTGCTGGTCTGCGGAGGTGCTGCTTGTCTGCAGAGGTTCTGCTTGTCTGCGGAGATGCTGCTTGTCTGCGGAGTTGCTGCTGGTCTGCGGAGGTGCTGCTTGTCTGCCGAGGTTCTGCTGGTCTGCGGAGGTGCTGCTTGTCTGCGGAGTTGCTGCTGGTCTGCGGAGTTGCTGCTGGTCTGCGGAGGTGCTGTTTGTCTGCGGAGTTGCTGCTGGTCTGCGGAGGTGCTGCTTGTCTGCGGAGTTGCTGCTTGTCTGCGGAGGTGCTGCTTGTCTGCGGAGGTTCTGCTGGTCTGCGGAGGTGCTGCTTGTCTGCGGAGTTGCTGCTGGTCTGCGGAGGTGCTGCTTGTCTGCGGAAGTTCTGCTGGTCTGCAGAGGTGCTGCTTGTCTGCGGAGATGCTGCTTGTCTGCGGAGTTGCTGCTGGTCTGCGGAGGTGCTGCTTGTCTGCCGAGGTTCTGCTGGTCTGCGGAGGTGCTGCTTGTCTGCGGAGTTGCTGCTGGTCTGCGGAGGTGCTGCTTGTCTGCCGAGGTTCTGCTGGTCTGCGGAGGTGCTGCTTGTCTGCGGAGTTGCTGCTGGTCTGCGGAGTTGCTGCTGGTCTGCGGAGGTGCTGTTTGTCTGCGGAGTTGCTGCTGGTCTGCGGAGGTGCTGCTTGTCTGCGGAGTTGCTGCTTGTCTGCGGAGGTGCTGCTTGTCTGCGGAGGTTCTGCTGGTCTGCGGAGGTGCTGCTTGTCTGCGGAGTTGCTGCTGGTCTGCGGAGGTGCTGCTTGTCTGCGGAAGTTCTGCTGGTCTGCAGAGGTGCTGCTTGTCTGCGGAGATGCTGCTTGTCTGCGGAGTTGCTGCTGGTCTGCGGAGGTGCTGCTTGTCTGCCGAGGTTCTGCTGGTCTGCGGAGGTGCTGCTTGTCTGCGGAGTTGCTGCTGGTCTGCGGAGGTGCTGCTTGTCTGCGGAGTTGCTGCTGGTCTGCGGAGGTGCTGCTTGTCTGCCGAGGTTCTGCTGGTCTGCGGAGGTGCTGCTTGTCTGCGGAGTTGCTGCTGGTCTGCGGAGGTGCTGCTTGTCTGCGGAGTTGCTGCTGGTCTGCGGAGGTGCTGCTTGTCTGCGGAGGTTCTGCTGGTCTGCGGAGGTGCTGCTTGTCTGCGGAGGTTCTGCTGGTCTGCGGAGGTGCTGCTTGTCTGCGGGTGCAGTGCTGGTCTGCGGAGGTGCTGCTGGTCTGCGGAGGTGCTGCTGGTCTGCGGATGGGTGGCGTTAGTAATCCTGTCGGGCTGATTTGTTCTGAATGCAGCTGCACGGCCATGGGAACTTGCATTCTCTCTTCCAATAGTGGATGCGGTGCTGGGTCTGTGGCAATCATCACCCTCTGCATGGTGGTTGCCCTCTCCGTGTGCCTGTCAGCCTGCTCTGCATACACATCCAGTAGGGCAGGTTGTCAGTCAGGGCTTGGGGGGAAAGGTTACTTTTGGAGCCACCTGTGTTTCAACTTGCACAATGACAAGTGGGAGGCGGTTACTGCTGACTGGCTCCAATCACTGCACTTCATCCATTTAAATTCTGCTGTCAATCATCAGCCAGGTCAGTAATCTGTGGACCCTGAATGAACCTCTGCAATTTCCTCTCAGCTTTTCTAATGGCTAAAGCAACATCGTGTGCGTCACGCCACAATGATAATTTGGCGGCACGGTGGCTCAGTGGTTAGCGCTGCAGCCTTGCAGTGCTGGGGTCCTGGGTTTGAATCTCACCAAGGACAACATCTGCAAGGAGTTTGAATGTTCTCCCCGTGTTTGCGTGGGTTTCCTCTGGGCACTCCGGTTTCCTTCCAGATTCCAGGGAATTTAGATTGTGATCCCCATCAGGGACAGTGATGATGATGTGTGCAAACTGTAAAGTGCTGCGGAATATGTTAGCGCTATATAAAGATTATTATTATAATGTCATACCAGCCTGGCTAACCAGATTACTGACCTGGCGATGTATTCTCTCATCTCTACTCCTGGAAAGCTCCCGTGTAATAGGTAAGCTGCCATTTCACAACATTCTGCAATGCTATAGTGAAACCACCATTCTCCCATGAAGCCCAGCCTGTGTATAGCGATAAAACAATTGCAGATTCAAGTAGCTATGAATGCTAACAGATAAAGTACAGAATTAAAAAAATTATTTCCACAATTGAATGTGCTAAATAAAATGTTACTGTGCTGAGATAATCTTATAAATGTACCCTGCTGTACTGTGTAATGGTCGAATCTGACCATACAGAGACATGGTCTGATCATACCACATCTCATGGGCAGGGGAGGTCACAGGAGAGTATACAGACATTATAGCACAGGACCACAGCTCATGCCTTCTGTGGGGTAAAACATTTCCCTGTTTTTCAATGTTTTACCTCACAGGGAGCAGCAGCTGTTCTCTGCTGTGGTGATGGCCTTTATATTTGTCTGATCTTCTCCCATCAACCTCAGGCTGTTATTAATTACTACAGGATCCTTCCTGTTCTTTATATTTGTAGCTTTTGTCCTGAGAGACACATGTGTGATAATGTTAGGTTAGCGTTCTGGGTCGCCCTCCCAGTGCTGTGGGGCACTCGGTCCCGGGCCGGTATCAGAGGGACGTGTCACAGCAACGGTGACCGGGACCGTGGCCCTGGGGCCCATTGTAAATGGCGTGTTTGGTGTAGGTAGTTTATGTATAGTTCGTGACGCCACCTGTGGTGTTCGACAAGATTGATGTTAGGCCGACGCTGCGTGCAGATCCTCTGGGACTGGTGGTGTAGTGCAGCTAAGATGGCGAAGCTCCCCACAGGTGGAGCTGTAGTCCCAGGGCAGTGTAGGTGTGGTAAGGGAGGAGAGGCACAGGTAGTGGGGGAGCTGGTACCCAGATGTAGCGGTGCCGGAATAACTGGAGGACACCGAGGCTTGTAGTTCCAAAGCTTTACTCACAGTCTGTAGTACACACAGGTGCCTGCCTCCGTGCCATGTCCTCCGGGTCAGGGCCTCAGTCAGCCTCCAGGCAAGATGGAAAGCTCCCTTCCAACACTCCGCCAACATGTACCTTCCTGAACGTCTCCTCTATAGCGCTGGTGTATGAAGCTCTCCTGGTACTGTGTTATCCGGGAGTGCCTCCTTTCCAATAGATGTTCTAGTGCTCCTACTTGTACGGCAGACAGCTGTAGCCTGCTTCGGGGACTCCTATCTCCTGAGTCCCGGCTCTCTATATCAGTTGCTGGTGTGCCCCAAGTTTGTCGTGGGAGTAAGGCATTTACAGCACACTACTCCTCCGGTGTCTGTTGCTGGATATTAGGGATCCGGACAACCTCGGGGACCGGGCCCCGGCCTTTGCGCTAAGGACTGGAAGGGTTCTCTCTCTCTAACCCACTTCCCACCGTCCTTCTGTTCTCCTTCGTTACGATCTATTCTGTCTTTCTTATGGAAGGATAGGGGATCAGTCTTTGTCAGTATCTTTCTATGCCTTCCCGGTGCCAGCAGGCCCAGGTCACTGGGACCTGCTGCAGCACATCCTTCATCCATCCATTCTCCTGGCTGGGTCTCTACAGAGTGACCTCTTCTCTCTGCTCACTTACTGTGATGAACCGGCGTACCGCTGTAGCCAAAACGTGATGGACAGCGGACCCTGTGTCACCAATACGTCACAATCCCACCACTGACACGGGTGTATCAGCGGACGGAGGGACGTGACACACTGCTGGCACACGGCTATCACAGGCACAGTGGGGGCTTATCTTAGTTATCCCACCACCGGCACCATGTGACAAAAATATCCAGCAAGCTAATCTCACTCTAACAATTTACTGCAGGGGGGTATTTTGGGTGCCCCACCACTGCTATCAACCTTCCAACTACTGCGGGGATTTATGTATATCCCACTTTCTCAGTTCCACTTTGGAACTCGCAGCTCTCCGGCGCTCCCCTTACTCTCAGGTCAGTCAGGGAACTGCACCTAGGATAATTAGTCGCCGGACGGGCTGCTTGTTGTGCGCGGGTAATTAGGCTACTGCAGTAAAGGAATTATCAATGCTGTGGCCGCAGCCCCTCATTCAGAATTATAAGACCCTTCTGTACTGCCAGCTAGCCTGACCAACCGACACACCACGCTGCCACCATCCCCGGTTTACTTGATCAAAGAGTTAATTAAGAGGGTCTGCGGCAAAACCCTGTAATTAGTAGCGATTATCTAAACAAGGCGTATAGTTCGTTTCTTAGAGCACGGAGACAGTCTAATAGCTTTTTATCATTTGTTCCCAAGAGGGCAGTGATTATACAGATAAAAGTTGCTATAAAATTGAGACATCAAATATGTACAGTTACAAATATAAAACAAAATGATGAAAGAGCAGAAAGTACACTTACAGTTGCGTATGATTCTTTAGGCAAACCATGTGGCTGGGTGGGGGATGGGCAGCTTAACCAAACGTCCCCACTCATCTGGGGTTCTTGTCAACACAGACTCCGTAGCTCCTCTGGCTCATTGTCCCCTCGCATTCCCTTATGGTCTTGGCTGTGTGACCTCAGCAAAAGGGGCCGGCTGGGGAGGTTCCACCCCCCTTATTATCTAAGTAGGAATCTTACTAAAACTTATGATAATCATATCTTAATGGGGGAAGCTTGTATGAACTCACCAGGGGTATCATGTTTCCCAGTGTAATGAACCCATCAAGAAAACATCAAGAATGCACGAGATAGGACACTCCATTTGGGAGCAATCCATATCTCAGTTTCTGGAAGTCTGAGAACTTCGCAAAAGCCACCGTAGCGAAGCTGGGTCCACTCAGATCACAAAAATATGATTGTTATATCTCTGCTGTGTATGGTTTTTGCAATGCAGCTTGTTTTAATACTTCTCATTTTGATCCCAGCACATGTCTAGAGACAAAGGACTTCCTGTCCTGGCATGAGCAAGGAGAGGGGAGGGCTTTCGAGAGGAAATGCTCGATCTCAGATTTCACAGCTGCATGCAGGAAGACACTGGTGTGGGGGAAGGCATCTACATGACAAAGGGATATTCTGGAATGTTCCAGAAACATATCTACTGTACATTATACCTTACTCAACCTTACACTCACTTACTCACTTACTCTACCAATCCTAACTCTTCCCGCTCTTTGTGTATTCTTACTCTCCACCCGCCTCCCAGCACGTCTAGTGTTTCCAAGTAGGGAATCACCAGAGGGGTTCTGCTATCCTCTTAGCAGCATGCCGCAATGTGAATTTGCTACACTCTTGTGTGCTGAGGGGTGCAGGTGTTGAAGTGTGGTTGGGAGCCTCCACCTTAACTGAATGGTGGGATACTACACCTCTGGCAAGGTGCAGTACCTCTGTGGCGACTGAAGCCTCAGGGGCACCACAGTTCCCTGTAGGAAAGTCTCCTTGTCGTGGCTGATGGGCTCCCATGAATTGGCCTTTCTATGCACTAAGTACATTCATTTTAATAAGCATCTGTGAGTATGACACATATCTACCTATGAGGATATAATGCAGTGATATACAATTATATAATATAGATAATATGTATCTATTTATTCTACTCACTTATATAGCGCCAATAATTCCACAGCGCTGTACAGACATTATCTGGACTATCCCCATCGGGGCCCTCAATATTCATCCCCCATCAGTATTTGGATTGTGGAAGGAAACCAGAGAACTCGGAGGAAACCCATCCAAATGCTAATCACTGAGCCACCGTGCTCCCCTATACATAGTACAGTGCTAACCACTGAGCCACGAGTGTATTATTTGTGTCTTTTTGTTATAAGTGAATCTTCTGAGGCAGAACTTAACTGCAAAAGGAATAAAAACAATTGCTGACACTCAGCTGTCCTGCCGCTGCCACCACTACCAAACATCCAGTCCTCAGCGGCCCCTGCTGGACGTTATCTTTATCCTTTAGTTGGTGTCCCCAGGTCTCAGATGTCGTGACACATCGCGTTGCGGCACTACATGGCATCACAAGGAGCACGGAGACATCTGAGGCTTGAGAGACACTTTGCGACCATTATGCATGGATGAGTGCGGCAGGATTTATGTGCGTGATATGGGCTCAGATGTGATGATACAACGTGTGCCTAATTATGAGTGCATGATATGTGCGGGTGTCCGGTTTTCCATGAGGACCGCCATCGATCACTGGGTCCATGCTCCGCATGTTAGGTGTGGTCTATTACACGTTCACACTAATTGTACCCTTGGACTATGAGCTGAGATAAGAGAGCGTAGAGGAGAAGAAGCAATAAGCCATTAATAGGGGCCACAATCTTCAAGATATTCTCAAATGGACACAAAGTTCTATCGGAAGACGCTGAACGTCCATCACATCCAAGACTCCATTATCCAGCTCCGCTTCGTCTATGTCTCCGGGCCTATGATAAGATTTCTACTACATATATATCTGACGGTTTTGATCTTTGATAAAAAGAAAACTTCCTACACAACGTCACTCTCTGTGTAACGTCTCCACCATGACAGGGAAAACAACACGGTTTTAACGATATGAGTTTATTTTCTCGGTGCCCTTTGGTCTCTGTGTCTTTTTTTCTATTTTTTTTTTATTTTTCCTTTTTGGGATATTTTTATAAAATTGGGTTCACAAATTTAAAAAAAAATGAAGAAAATAAAAGTGTAAGAACAAAAACAATGTTTTAATTTGCTGCTTACGTTATTCCACTAATAAAGCCTTTGAATAGACGACAAAGACAAGGAAGGAAACGTTTATTCACATTTCTATGGTGATGGATGAAGCTCTTGGAATAATTCTAACTCCAGTTTAAGCGCCGTCATGAGGATAAGAGTCACCATAGAGATGATACAATGAAGCTCGGTAGAGCAGTAACTTGGCCGATAGAGTAATACTCGTCTGGCCAACGGTGGCCCGATGGGCTTCTCGTGAATCTTTTTATCCCACGCATCTTGGATTCACTTCCTTATTTTAACAATGTAAATGTGTCAAATTATAAATTACCATAGATAATAAAAAAAAAAAGAAAAATGTATTAAAAAGATTGAACCATAGAGGTCATACCCTCCAGTGACAACCATTTATCAGGACAGGAGGACATCTAGAAGGACACCTCCGTCTGCCTTTATTGCATTGTCCCCGCTTTCTTCAGAAGAAAACTCAGCCATTCCTGACGTTGTTTTTGAAATTGTGATACGTTTTTTATATGGAAATCGACAGATTCCAGGATTTCATGGAGAATCTTGAGGATTCTGCGGTGCTTATTCGGGAGAGACAATTTATCAGAGAGGATGTAGTTTTCTAAGCAGTGAACACTCTCCATTCCCATTCCAAAAAACGCGTCCTTCAGGGCAGATTTCTCCATGATGCTTCTGGTTAGGACAATGAAGGGCAGGATTCCTGGCAATATTAAGCACAAGGTTATTACTACTGCTAAGGTCAACGTATCACATGGACACATCGATTCCAGCAGGCCCGGCCAACAATGTAATGTACATGGGGCTCTCACAGCTCTAAACTGAAGATGTGGGGGGGGGAAATAAGGATGAATAGTTCAAATCCAAATGTCCAATCCATTAGGGAATCTGCCAAATGAGTCTGGGGGTGAAAGAGGAGTCTGGACGGAGGAGACACAGAGGTATGGGGGAGACAGATTAGTCTGGAGGCGACAGAGATGTCTTGAGGAAGAGAAGGATCTGGAGGAAATAGTGATTATGAAGGACAGAGCAGTTGGAGGAGACAAAGGGGTCTAAAGGAGGAAAGAGCAGCCTGGAGGAGACGGAGGAGTCTGGACGAAAGTGACGCAGAGGTATGGAGGAGACAGATTAGTCTGGAGGGGACAGAGGAGTCTGGAGGAGTCTGGACAGAGGAGACCAAGATATGGGGGAGACAGATTAGTCTGGAGGGGACAGAGGAGTCTGAAGGAGTCTGGACAGAGGAGACCAAGATATGGGGGAGACAGATTAGTCTGGAGGGGACAGAGGAGTCTGAAGGAGTCTGGACAGAGGAGATCAAGATATGGGGGAGACAGATTAGTCTGGAGGCAACAGAAGAGTCTTGAGGAAGAGAAGGATCTGAAGGAAATAGTGATTATGAAGGACAGAGCAGTTGGAGGAGACAAAGGGGTCTAAAGGAGGAAAGAGCAGCCTGGAGGAGACAGGAGTCTGGACAAAAGTGACGCAGAGGTATGGAGGAGACAGATTAGTCTGGAGGAGTCTGGACGGAGGAGACACAGAGGTATGGAGGAGACAGTTTAGTCTGGAGGAGTCTGGACGGAGGAGACACAGAGGTATGGAGGAGACAGTTTAGTCTGGAGGGGACAGAGGAGTCTGGAGGACTGAGAAAGGAATACTGCAGATGTCTGAAGGAGACAGATGAGTCTGGAGTGGAAAAAAAGGTGTCTGGTGTTGATAGAGGTGTCTAGCAAAAGCAATATAGTCTGAGGAAGGCAGATGAGGTCTGGAAAAGGAGAAATAAGTCTGAAGGGGAAAAAGGGGTGTGAAGAGAAACAGAGTATTCTGGAAGGGTAAGAAAAGAGTCTGGAGGTGGTCATAAGAGTCTGGAGAGAGGAGACATTGGAGAATGGAAGAGACAGATAAATAAGTAGCACAAAGAGAAGTCTAGTGAGAGGGCACAGAGGGATATGGAGGAGACAGGGAAGTCTGGAAAGAATAGAAGAGCATACAGAGGACGGGAGCGCAGGGAAGACAGAGAAAAGGATGAGGATATAGGAGTATGGAAGCGATGGAGATGTCTAGATGGGAAAGAGAAGTAGGAGCGGACTGAGAGGACAAAGGAATCTGTAGTAGACAGAGGAGCCTGGAGGTGAAGGGAAGAGGGGTGTGACAGAATAGACAGACATTTGAGGGAGATAGATATGTCTAGCAGGAACAGAGAAGTTCAAAACAGACAGATTGGACTTGGGGAAGAAAAAAGCAGTCTAAAGGAGGACGGGAAGCTCTGGAGGACGACAAAAGAGACTGGAGGCAGAAAGAAGGGTCTGAAGACTATAAAGGAATCTGGAGTGGTGACAAAGGAGTCTGATGGTGAACAGAAGGGTCAAGAGGGAGGAGATAAAGGAGTGAGAAGGAGCAGAAGAGTCAAGAAAGAGGACAAAGAGGAGTTTGGAAGACACAGTGGAATCCAGAGAAAACAGGAATCTGGATGTCTGGATGGAAAAAGGGTGTCTGAAGAAGACAGAGATGTCTGAAAAGGACAGAGAAGTCTGGAAGAGATAAATGGAAGAGTGTGGAGGAAGGAGACAGAGGCGTATGGAGAAGAAAGAGGAGTCTGTAGGGAACAAAGGTGTCTACAGGGGATAGGAGAGTCGAGAAGAGGGACCAAGGTGTACTGAGGAGACAAGGACAAAGAACATTGGAGAGGACAGAGGAGCCTGAGAGCAGCTAGCAGTGGCATGTCGCACATAGGCCTGGCCAAACTGTGCTTTTCTGTGTTTGGTGGAAGCAGAAGTTGACTAAATGACCTTGTGCGGCCAACAGCTTTTCTGATATTTATTGGTACCTCGTGTCAAAGCTCTTATTATTCCAGCACACATTTTTACTTCGTATGGAAAGTAAACTGATATAATTGCCTGGAACGCATTGTGGGGCAACGAAATAGAAAAGAAACATTAGGTGGAATTATCTGGGAAGAGACCTGAGGTCCATGATGTACTGTAACCTTATGATTATTACCTGTGAGTTTTTGGGCTTGTTTCAGGAATTCACTGATGTTCCTGTAATCCTCGTCACTGAGGGTTTGTTGTGAACTGTATTGAAAAACGGACAAAATGTTAGAAAACATTACCAACAAAGAATAAATGGTGATTTCCAGCAAAAGACGTTTATGACAAAACTTAGGATGCATCATCCAAATAATTATTAACAAATTGTGAAGCCTCAGAGAAAGAACGAGGATTGGATCACAAAACTTGTAAGACGTGTAGGCATCAAAGTCACAAGGGAGTGTGATGACTCCTCCGCTCTGTGAGTCTGGGACTCAGTGATGGACAGCTCTGTCATCCTATCCTGCGCTGAGCTATCGGTGCTTTGATTGACAGCTCAGGTGACCTATCTGAGACTCGGAGGTGCAGAGATTTCTCCAGTTCCTAAATGTTTGTGAAACTTACCTGATATTTAGGTGAGTGCCCATGCACCACCAGTAAGCATCAATTTCTCATGTAGATGGTAGTGAATCCGTTGAGCAGTGTTTGGCGTCATCCCTTCCATGTCTATTTTATTACTTTTTCAAGTGGTAGGCAGGTTTGAAATGTAAAAAATAAATACTTTGATGAATTGCCTCCCAAGTCTTTTCCATGGAATCTCTGGAGAAGTTTATAGTTGGATTTCCCTGTATTTAGTCTACATCAAGACTTTCTGTAGGACGTTAGGTCATCGCCCTCCATCCTCTTCTCTTTCCATCTCTTTTTACTTCTGCGTCTATATTTTTTCCCCCCCGACTCCTCTCTTTCATTTCCCTATATTCCTTCTTTTCCCTTTTCTTTTCCTCAGCATTGTTTGTCTTCTCCACTCCCTTCTTTGCTCAACTTGATTTTTGTTTTTTTTGCATTTCGAAACAGTTGATCAAAAACATTGGTAGGACCCTGGTCCAGTAGCCACATCGATAGTCCATGGCCACCAGACCTGAGTCCTGCAAACCTTCTGCTACCTGTGACATCTCTTACACCTCTTCTGATTATTAGGTCATCATGATGTCCTGTACGAGCCGTGTCGTAATGTAACAGGGTCATGGTAGCCTACTGATCAGAAAAGGCATCGGGAAGTCACAAAAAAATAAAGGTACGCAGCATGCTGGCCCAGTGCCACGGACTATTGAAATGGCCACTGGACCTGGAAACTGCCAGTCTCATTACCCAACTCTACATTCCACTGATACCTGTAAACCAGGACCGGCACGATCACATCGGTGCAGCCTTCTGTGATTCTTTTTGTCACCAGTTGGAAACGATCATTTTGGCTCCTCTCCCAGGACACAACTTCATTCAGAGGCACACAATTACCTTAAAATAAGAAAATAATCAGCTAATTTTACACTGTAGAAACAAATACAAGTTTTGGGAAAAGTCTACAATTCATGTTTTATCCATCCAGTTGACAGTGTAAAGTAAATCTGACGTTCTCCTGCACAATGGCTCATTTGCCTTTTCTACCTAACATGCAGAATGGCCCATTTTGGTCAATATGTTGGTTTATTCGCAATGTCTCTGGTCCAAACAAGTTTTGGTTTCATAAAACTTCAGTTTTTACAAAAACAAAAACAGCCTCTTCTGGGCACAAAGGTATAAGAGAAAATAAACAGCTCCTTCACCAGCCAATATAGGGCAGTTCAGGCTCTGCAGAACAGATTCAAATCCCCTCTGTATCTCTGGCAGAGATTAACCAAAGCCACAAGGTCCTTCCCTCCTCCCACACACAGAATAGCAAATGAGGCAACTCAGCTACCATAAATACAGGCTGAAAAGCCTAGATAGGAGAACATAGGAACAGTCAGTCCCACCCAGCTCTTTTGGCCATTCCTAAAGCCTGGACCGAGAATCCAAACTCATTAAAATACCTCTCAGCACTAACTGCGTTGGTGCCTGCTTTTCTGGGCTCACATCACTGAGGCTAACCACCTCAATGACACAATCAATCAATGACACACCTCAATCAATAGCAGCTGCCTAGAGGAGATTCAATATTTACAGCCGGTTATGAAGTGTGAAGATCTTTGGGTTTCCAACAAGGTAATTCCTAGATTAATGGTAGTTTCAGCCTAGAAACATTTTGCCTGATATTGAATTTCTCAGAAAGTTACAAGACAGCAGTGACAACATATATTCTGACCAAAGAGGATACTTCATAAAGGCTGGGAGGTTCTTTCTATATGATTTTTAGAGCTTTTAGATTTTTCTTAGTTTGCGTAGTAGTAGGAAAACACTTACAAAGTTGAGCGTAAACCTCCCATTCTTGAGCAGAGTCCATCTTAGAAAGGCCTCTGTTGTCGACAATAGTAATACTGTTGGTGAGCTTGTACCCTCTCCGGTCCATGGTCTTCCCTCCCTGGGATGTACCTTCCCCTGCATAGTCATGAAATGCGTCATTGCTCATGGTAAACAGGCAGGAATTTACGAAGGAGGACTTCCCATGGCCGGCAAAACCAAAGAGCTGGATGACAACACGATTGAAGGACCCTTGAGGTAACCGGTATCCCTGTACATACTGCTGGAGTTGATTAATATTTCTTGGATCAGTCACTTTGAATATCTTGGACTTTGCATCTGATTAGAAAGGGAAAATGAAAAATGATCAGGATGAAAGTTGTGATGTGAGATTACTATAGAATGATTTACTTTAGAGGTCGACTTGATGTGCCGAGTGTGAAAGTCACCAACCAAAGAGTGAGGAGGCAGAAGACGTTTCAGGAGGTTTCAAAGGAACGGTTCCTCACCCGACAAATCTTTGTCAGTCTTTAAGATGCCTTCTTCTATAGGTTCTAATAAATTCAGAAAGTCTTGGAGGACGTCTTCAGCCTTTTAAAAAAAAGAGGAAATTTTAGCTTAAAATGTTATATGTATAAGAAATCTGAAAACATGACATCTGCTTGAAGAAGTGCACAAATCAAAGTAGAGAGAGAATATATAAACTCCATATAGTGTTGAATGGAAGCCTTGACTTCCGTTCTTATAAAAACCACCAAGCCACCATGCTACGCTCTGAAGACATCCATGGAAAAGAGAAGAAATCAAATGTAAAGACAAGCCAGGAGGACCCTCGGCTGTACCTTGACCCCTTTGTCTTGTTCCTGGTTATACTCCTCTATGATGGCAGTCTTGTCAGTAATAAAAGCCTTGTGTCCTCCGGGGACGTGATATTTGTTCTTCTTCAGATTTTGGTCTAGCTTAGTTTTTACCCGTCCTAGGATATCGTTACATCTGTGCACAGAAGACTCCTCAAACACTTTCAAGGTTTCATCTTTTCTCTTCAGTAAATCGTCCTGGTCAAAAAATTAAAAGCAAAAACATTTCGCTTAAAGGGGTTGTCCACTGTTAGACAATGCATTCTGCTTCATCCCGAGGCTCATCATGTGACATAACATAATGTGAAGTGATTGCTGAAGGACAGAATACCGACATCAGAGGAAAGGTGCCATTCTGGGAGGTAAATAAGTATTGTAATATTTTCTTATACATCTTGGGGCAATCCAGTCGGCATGTAGAATAGTGAACACCACCTTTAATTCATCATTGTATCAGGTATAATATGCCAAGCGTAAAACATGGAACCCATGAGAAAATTAACAATTTATTAGAATTTATGAGCGGCTCACATTGTTCTGCTGGAAGACGTGCTGGATCTATCTATTCTGAGATCTCTCTCCAGGTCTATGTGGGCTTTGACTTCCGTCTACGCCAGTTACAAAGTATCTCCCCTAACGTAGTTATGTCTGACCGGACAACGTCCCAGCTTTGTCTGATTCTAACTTTTGGGCAATTATGGTTGACTGTAAGAGTTTCTAAGTTATTGGAATATTGGCTGACAGGCATCACACCAGAGGTGCAGGGTCTGTACTGGAGAAGAGAGGTATTCTTTGCGTTATTCATGTACCATGTAAGCAATGTTTAACTTTGGAGAAGCCCAATGTCGGCTTTTTCTGAGCAGTTGGCCACCATCACCTAAGGTTCGACAGCCTCAACAACAATATGGGAATAACCAAAAGTCGCATGGGCCACCATGAATGGAGTTAGGTACCACTGAAGAAGGATGATTCTCTACCTTGAGATCATACAAATATTCTTCCCGGCTCTTTTCATGTCTGAGATACAACTTTTTAAATTCTTGTGTGGCCTCGTCCACTGCGGCCTCATGGAGCTGCTGGAATTCTTGTTGGCTGTTCACATGTTGGGAAGATATCTTGTCCTCATAAATCTTAATAGAACTGTTCATAACTTTTATGTTTTCATGAGTAAACATGTCTGAAACAGAACTTTCTAGAAAAACGCTGTCAGGTCTTGTGACAACATTAATGTATGACTGGAGAAGGTACGCGAATCCTGTAAGGAAAAGAGAGGACACTTATCTATACAGGTCAATTTTCTCAATGTAGATTAAAGTAGGACCTACGGATCTTTTATAAACATAAGTATATTATCACATAACCAAATGGTTACACACAGAACATTGTTAATAAGAATCAGCTCGCTGGGATCACTGTACAGATCTATAGCAAAATGGTCAAAGTTCTTGGAGGTCAAATTCTACCAAATCAGGAGGACCATCTCCTTCTCCACTTTGGTGTAACCACAATGGACAAAATACTTAGAGACCGAAAGAACCAACATGGGACGAAATCGATCTACAAGCAATGATCCAATTACTACCAATGATGATGGATTTATTTCTGCACCTATCAGTCACCCCTCGGTTGAGACAACATCAGACTTACTGGATCCTGTGAGGGCAATTCCTCCTTTTAGTGTTTTTTCTGGAATCTCATCGAAAATAAATTGACAGAAATTTTTGGTCTGATCTACAAATTCTGATTGAAGCTTCATCTCAGAGACTTGGTCTATTGCACTCAGAATCTCTTTGTCTGATGATGGGAAGTCAAAAACGAAGCACTTTCTCTTGGGAAAAAAATTTTGGATGGTCTTTCGGGCTTTATTTTGGTCTTGTGTCCTTGGAGTTTTTACAGCTGAAATAAAGGAAGTTGAAAACAACAGTAAGAACAAAGGAATTTCATACACAGCCAACATTCCTTTCTGAAAAGCATCGTAGTCCGAACCAGGAGTGAACAAAGAGGAGAACCGTCATCCACAGCAGCACCTTGCTTCATGGTTCTTTCTACAGATGGTCAGGAGAATTGGGATGGGAAATTGTTGATTGTTGCAGGCAGAAATGAGGAAATCAATTTGCTACAATTTTAATTTGCGAGAAATTTTTGAGGAATTCCCTGAATCTAACAAATGAAAACAATCTGCAATTTTCTTTAGGCAAATCACCATTATTGTACACATTCTGAGACTGCAACAGACAGATAAGGCTCAAATGACTTCGGGAGCATGGGTTCTTCCATAATATATTCCGGCTATATCATACAGTATGTTATAGCACCACTAATTATAAGGGACTATTAGAGCCTGCATAAAAGCAAAGGCAGGGAACGCAGGAGCCATTTTATCGTGAGTCTGGATAGTGAGAGAACATCAGAGCTCACAGCTTAGCCATAAAGATAGGAAGAGAAAGCCATAAAACACTGAAGAAACTGTACAGATAGTGTGACAGCACAGCAGTTAAGAAAAGTAGTGTGTGAGAAAAAGAGAATAGTGTCATACTCGTGTTTCTGGGGGCTTTTGAGTACAGTGAAATGGCAATGAAATTTCCTGGCAAAATTTGATGAAACCAGAAAATTCATTAGATTCGCCCATCACTAGTAGCTGAGTAACATGTCAGAGGTTTGACATACGAGTTATTTCCCGCAGAGAGTTTTCCAGGTATTCATCGGCACTGACTGTTTGACCCTTAAGCTCTAGTTTGAGGGTGGCGTCTCGTAGGGCCCAAACTAAATGTGGTCGCATATGATCCTCGCTGTCTGTCTGGGCATCTTGTCCCTCCTGTTTAGAAGCCTTCTCTGTGATGAGCCGGTGAGTTCCAGTCATGGAGCTGAGTGATTTTGGTTTAAGGAGGACTTTAGGAAAAAAATTGAGATTATATTATTTATGCAAAATTAGAGGGTAACATCTCTTGAAAGAATGGATTTTACTGTATAGACATAGATACTACATGTGTCAAAAACCATGTTTGGGGAAAAGTATTTCTACTCTTGAGTCCTCAACTGGCCATTGAAGTCCTCCATTCCTGGAAAGCAGCAGCCGATGGCCACCATGGGACACCAATACATACAGCAGTACCAGATCAACACCATCAGAGGTAAGCACTAAATTCAGGTGGTCATAAGTGATGTTCTCCAAGCAGAGGCCCTACTGCCTTACCTTACACTGAAGCCCAGACCCATTAACTGCGTGCTATTGGGAGGTCCAGCTTACATTACGCAGGGTGTATATGAGGTATCAATGTCTTACAATGTAGATTTCGTCTGATTTTGCATACATTATATCTTCACGCCCAACCATCATGATCTTACACCCCAAAGGATACTACAGTTTCTCCACAGCACTTTGGTCGATAGCAGTTTTGCTGTTATAGATGACGGCACTACTCATGAGCATGGCCAGTGACAGGATCATGCGGTCATTCTGCAGGTTGGCCTGAAATACATTGTGTCAACATTCTGAAGATTCCAGAAAAGGTTCCCTGGTAGAACATGCTCTTTACTTACCTTCCCCACATCTCCGATACCTTCTGTGTCCAGCAGGATGAGGATGTGACCACTTTTCTTAGGGTGAGGGACACAACGCATCCAGATGCCTTTGGTATTTGCACTTAATGTATGCCCCAAAGAGAAGCCACCTGTAGATGGAGAAGGGTGAAAAAGAATATCCAAGCTTTTCCTCCCTTCATTTCCTGGTTTTCTTTGATCCTCGTTGTCTTATATTACAATTAAAATTTAAAACTGATACAAATATCCAAATTAATCTACTCCATGTCCTGAATGATAAGCCATGGCATCCCAGCTCCTGTACAAAACAGGGACTACTTCTCATTATATATTATATGGTACTACTTATCAGTGGACACAGGGGGACTCAGACCATGTGATCATTCTGATTTTTTTAAATTTATTCGTAGACCAAACAGGCCCCATGGCTAAGTTAGATGAGAACATCTCAAACCTCCCCTCCCATGGTGGCCAAAGATATGGTCCATATCCATGTGATGTCCATCCTCCTCTCACCTTCCGAGTCTCCTGAGAGTTTGTTTAGCAGATACGATTTCCCAGACCGGTATGGTCCAACAATGGACACCACAACCAGTGGCTGCAGAATGTTCTCCAGAACTTTCTTGGCTTCTTGATTTATAGAAAATTGCTTGTTTTCAGGATTCTCCACCAGACATATGGGTTTGGAAATCTTCTGGATATCAGACATGATGATCTGCAAATTTTGGGCTCAAACATTGATAAATATTACACAATAAAACTGATCGTCCTTCAGTCCCAGGGTTAATAGTGAGGTGAGGATCAGCGGAAATATTCTCTGGTTTCTGGATATATGGAGGGTAACAGACCGGCCTCGTAGGTTGTTAGTGGCAGCTGCTGGACTCTCCAGATCAGCTTTTATTCAAGTGAATGGGTGGTGGGGCCAAAGAGGCTTCAGCTGATTTGTAGAGGGGCTTCATTTCGAACCCCCATCTCATACTAATGACTAATCTTACAATAGGTCATCAATTGTTCAGACCAAGCCGACCCTTTTAATGGGAACCAAACACAAATCAACCCTTCACTACGATTTCTGTAACATATTTTTTACTTTAATTCCTGCTCGTTATTGTATCGAGAGTCCAGTTGGCGGTCCTACCCAGTGACTGACAGATTTCCCTGTGGTTGGTGCCACCTACTGGACTCTGAAACACAGAAAGAGGAAGGATTTTGGTGAATATATTAATTTCTGTTCCACAAACCTATATATCAATCTGCTTGACTCGACTGGATCTATAATATAATGTCCACAATGTTCCACACCAGAGAAACTGCCGGCTCAGTATTATCAGAGGGACACCGAACCCAATAATGACCAATCAGAACCCAATCTTCATAATTCCGACAGGCGTCTAATATCTAAGACCTGATTAGTGGTTATTGAGTGTGATCACGAAGCTTGCAGAGATCAGCGGCAGGAAGAGTTGTCATAAGGATGTGGACAGGGAAGCTTTCCTTATAGTGGAACCCTTTGCATTTTTTGGGAGGAGACATTTTATCATACTTTATCCCACTTTTGTATCATTTACTGTTATCCAAAAAAAGAAAACACTACATTCCGAGCCACTAAACCACAGCGCGCCGTTTTGCAGGTTTTGAGGCCCATTGTGTTCATACCAAAGCTTCTAAGTTACAGGAGAAAAATCCAGGTCTCTCTATAGAGCACAATAGTTAAAAAAAAACTATTAACTCTTCTATTTTGAAAGTTTCTTGCTCTTCAGCATTGTTTCCAAACCTGTGTAACTTTTGCACAGTTCTATATATCAGCAATATTTCCTGCTGCACCTTGGGTCTCCTATACGCCCCCCCAGCGGCCTTCAGCCCAGAGCAGCGGACACCAGGATGCCCCTATTATTCTGACTCCAGTTATTAAAGTCCCTGTCGATAATGCGAGTAAGTTCTCACCTTGGTGACTCCACGTGTTCTCCTGCTTCTGGATTCAGCAGGGTTCCCCTCCAGGTTCATACAGAGTATAATAATAAATGTTGAGTGAAGAATGAAGAAGTTTCCTTCTTGAATTAAAAGAAAATGAAAGTGAAAGGGAAGATCAGAGTCATAAAACTAGAAAACATAAGTATCAGAGGAAACCAACAAGAGGGTGGAGTTCATGTCACACCATTCCTAATCTGACCCGTTACTATGTAAGGAGGTGCCAGGGCCTAGCCCTGCAGATATTGTTACCACTGTTTGCTTTTAGGATTGACCTGCTTGATTGTGTTATATGGACTTATCTGTGTATATGTTTCCACTGCCATATTGTGTAATAGATGTGTATTAGATGAAGATAGAGTAGTTATAGAGAATGGACACAAGATGGGGGCACAGTGCACATTCATATTGGGGCCCCTAGGAGGACATTAGAGGAGTGGATAACCGGGAACTGAGTGGAGACAGATTTCCTGGATTAGTTCAGTTCAGCCGGGGGTAGCCTTGGTACTAGTCAGAGGGCACTGCTCCTGAGAAGCCTAGGTGACACAAAGGGTGTGAAGCGGAGTCCCTCAGCCATCCTTATTAGAGAAGAAGAGTGTGGTGCCTACAGCAGCAGTCAGTGGGAGAGTCACTGGGGAGACATCAGCCTGAGACTGGGAGCTGATAAGAGATAGAAGCCAGTGGAAGAGTCACTGTGGAGGTGACAGCTAGAGTTAGAGAGCTGATATTTTAGTCGAGTGGCCCACCAGCCGAGTGCACAGACAGGATAACCAAAAGGGGTGGACGACCTAGTAGACGGGTACCTTCGTGGGCTGAAGTCGGTCGTAGGAAGAGAGGTTGAAGTGCCGTTTTCACCGGGCACCTCGTTCCGTTGTCATTCTGTGGTCGACTCCAGTGTAGCTGAAGAAGCTACCTTAAGTGCTGCTGTAGAAGATGTATTGTTGGTACCGTGTCAAGAGTCCTAAAGGTGTGTTGAATGTGCTGTGTCCTGAGGAAAATAAATTTGAACTACTAAAAGTTGTTCTAGCCTCTGCCTCCAGTCCTTTGAACCCCAGTAGGGATGAGCAACGTACCAGGGATGAAGCAGCCTCCAGCACAGTGAGTACTGTAATGGCTGATTGGGCTACCCCCCGGCGTCCGTACTATAACAAGTGTACCCTGAAAAACTGCCCTGGACACTGCTCCATGGCTGTGCCCCTGACACTACCCCATGACTGTGCCCCTGACACTACCCCATGACTGTGCCCCTGACACTACCCCAAGACTGTGCCCCTGACACTACCCCATGACTGTGCCCCTGACACTACCCCATGACTGTGCCCCTGACACTACCCCATGACTGTGCCCGACACTACCCCATGACTGTGCCTCACACCTCCCCGTGACTCTGCCCCCGACACTACCCCATGACTGTGCCTCACACCTCCCCGTGACTGTGCCCCGGACACTGCCCCATGACTGTGCCTCAATAAGCCTTTCTATCTTGTAGAGGTTGTCCTAGGATAGGATGTGACCAGATATTTCTCAGAAGTTTAAACTTTTGACCCTGAAAATAAATGCTTTCCTGTGCTCTCTATAAAGGTCCGGTGTTTATAACTTATGGTTATTATCACAGATTGGTTTATGCCACGTGCGCTCTGCCCTCATTTCTACTGTTTGTGCATTTATTTCTTACTTCAATATAACATGTTTGAATAAAATAAAGATCTTAACCCAGATCCATAAGCACAAGAAAAGTTTTATTTTTTCATGGTAATTGCCATCCTGTAAGGATTTACCTGACATTCTGCATCCCGTTACCTGCAAGTTGCCGCTGCCATGTATTACGGACAGTACAAGGTAAGCGATACTTCATACTGGTGATGATTAAGGGCGTCTAGCCAGAAACGCGTAAACAAGGTTCTGTTGTCTGAACAGCACTCAATAAATCACCAGAGCACTTCAGCTGGATCATTTCTTCTTTTATTATTGATACTTCAGGGCCCTAAGAATCTCAGATTATGTATTGTAATCTGAAAGGGGTGTCATAAAATCAGAAAAACATGTTTGCTTTCACCCCCAAAGAGTGCCACACATGTCCATCTGGCCAGGTCTGGTATTACAGCTCAGTTCAATTAACTTCAAAAAGAGATAATTATAGAAATTATTCAAAAGACAAAAATTAAGAAATGCAATAATGCAGAAATATCTGTAAATCTGTCTTCTATTTTAGAATGTATGTGTTATTACATCTCCACCACACGCTCAGAATCCTCAGACACAGGTCAACCTAGAAATGCGTGCGCCAATGTTGAAATGACGACACTAGCAATGCTGCCATATACTGGTGAGACAACGATAGCGATGGTGCTGAGCGCAGATATTACGGCAGGCAGACAGTTAAGGAGTTGTATTTCCTTTTCCTCTTTTCTCAAGTCATTGACCTGTTCCTGGTACATCCTGGCGTGTCCTTCATACCCCTGCGACCTGTACATGTTCCGCTCCTGAGAAGACAAGAAGAAAGCAGGAACGAATATTGAGAGGATATCCAGAAAATGTCAGAACGGCAACAATTATATTTCCTAGATTCTATGAAAGACAGGACACTGACGGTCCACCTCAATAAATCCTTGTGGGGCAAAACCAAGATAGGAAAAGTCTCCTGAAAGAAGAAAATCAAGTGTCTACTCTACGTCCAATGTGACGAGTTGCCGATCCGCCTGAGGAGCCACTTACAGGGATGTACCGCATGGATACGGTATATAAACAATAATATGGCCTCTCAATAGGTTTTACCTTCTACACATCAAATACAAAGATTGTCCACACTGAATATGCATGAACATAATGGGCTCATGTGCATCCTCCGGTGGATCAACCAACTCCGGCCTCAAGGGCCTTCAGGAACTGATGGAGTGTGTGCCAAGTTAGTGCCACTCTCTGCGTCATTTACGTGATTCATTACTACTGGAGATGGAGGCCATCAGCCTGTGATATTACACAACTTACTCTTTCCTTGTCATTTATGGCCGCCTGGAGCTGTTCCTTCAGGAGGATCCTGTTTCTTTTCTCCTTTTCTAAAGCTTCTTTGAAGTTCTCCTCCAGGATCTTCCTTTGATGCTCCATCTTTTTATTCTCCTCCAATCGTTGACTTTCTTCTATTTTTCGTTGCAGCTCCTCTTTTTCTCTACTCACTTTTTCTTCTGATAAAAAAGGAAAAGAAGTAATGACTGATGGGAAGGCATGATGTGTGTGACCGGGAGCACAAGGATCCATAGATGAGCTCAATGGTCCATGAACCTTCCAACAACACACGGATCTAGCCATGGAAAATATAAATATATGGAGTATAAGGATCGCAAGGTACAAAGATCCAGGAGATGACTAATTAGGCTATAAAGAGACCCATGACATACAGACATGACTGGATAAATCCAGCAGAGGAATAAACAGGTACATGAAGCAAAGACATGGAACGGTAGATCATAAGTTCTATAGTTTGTCTCATGGAGCTGATAGGTGAAGAAGCGTAAAGAAGTCAATGGAACAAAGAAAAAAAGAGACCTAAACAGCATAAAAGAAGAATTAACCAAGTAGCAGAGACACAAAGACATCCAGAGAACAGAAATGAAGAGAGATCCATGGAGCAGAGATCAGTGAAGTCCATGGAGCAGGGGCATAGAGAAGTCTGGGGAGAAGAGATGCAAAGAGACGCATGCAACAAAGATTCAGAGGGGTACAAGGGGCAGAAGCTCAAATAGGTCCATTGAGCAAACCATGGAGAAAAGAAAAATAAAAGTCCATGAAACAAAGAAAAAAACAGAGGTCCAAGGACCATAGACATGGAGAGATCCACAGAATTAAAGCGGTTTCCATAGATTAGAATAATATGCCACGAGGACCATAGAACATAGGCCAAGGCAGGGCTATGGAGCAGAGACAGAGAAGTCTATGGAGTAGAGATGGAGTGATATCTATGAAGAAAAGCCTGGACTAGAAAACACTGCCCAACCTAAATATAGTCCACAGATCTCTAAATACGACTTGTTCACAAGGAATTTCCAAACTAAAATGTTACGCTTTTTCTTGTCACAACTGGCAGTAAATTTGGAGATGTGGTATCAAAGCTGTTTTTGTCTTTGGGGTCCCCCGATGGTGTGGATACACATATCTGTGTTGCACTCAGAAATATGCGTCCTACAGCCGAGTAGCTAGAACATGTCACCCAAGTTATCCACATGTGTCGCCCCTGAGGGTTCAGTCGCCACAGAGGTACTGCACCTCCTCCTGAGGGGTGGTACCCCACCATCCAGGTAAGGTGGAGACCCCTGACCACACTCCAATACCTGGTCCCCACACCACAAAGTAGTGTAGCAAAGCACCCTTTGGTGGCTCCCTGCTTGGAACACGAAGAGTGCTGGGAGGCGGGTGGAGTTTAGTCTGCACCAAAAGAGCGGGAAGAGTTTAGGATTTAGTCAGTCTGACAGAGTCAGAGGAGGAGTGAAGATCCCCTGAGTGGGATGGATGAAGGAAGTGCTGCAGCCGACCTCAGTGACCTGGGCCCGCTGGCACAGGAAAGAGACATTGATGGGAAGCTTGACTCTCTCCATAAGAAGGAAGGATTAGTACAGAACGTAAGGAGAGGAGGACTAAGGATCAGGGTTAGAGCAGAACTCTTCCCAAGTTCACAGCGCAAGGCCGGGGTCCGGTCCCCGAGGTTGTATGGATACTAATGGTCCTGCAGCAGACACCGGAGGAATAGAAGTTGTCACCACTTTATTCCCACACCAGACTTGGGGGCACAACAGCGACGTGAGTGAGCAGGGACTAGGTAGCAAGGAGTCCCCGAAGCAGGCTACAGCTGTCTGCCGTACAAGTAGAGTTCATAGGAACATCTGACAGAAGGAACTGCAGTGTAACTCAGTACTGAGAGTACTTCACTATAGGCGCAAAAGGGAGACGTTCAGAAAAGGCACATATGTTGGCGGAGGGCTGGAACGGAGTACTTTATCTGGCCTGGAGGTTGACTGAGCCCCTGACCCGGAGGACACGGTACCGAGGCGGGCACCTGTACTGTATGCACTACAGACTGTGAATAAAGCTTTGGAACTACATGCCCTGGTGTCCTCCGCTTATTACTGCGCCAACATACTCAGCACTGCTACATCGCTGTGCCTGACACCGCACCATCTACGTCTCCTCCCTATCTCTTCACCTACACTGCCCTGGGACTACTGCCCTACCTGTGGAGGGCCACAACATCATTGCTGCACCACACCATCTGTCCCAGAGGATCTGTCTGCAGCGTCGGCTTAACACCTTCATTGCCGAACACCAGAGGTGGCGTCACGAATCATTCACTAATAAACTTTAATCATCATTCACACACTCAACATTCCACTTTTACAATGGACGCCCGGGGCCACGGACCGGGTCACAGCTACCGTGACAACTCCCATTGAAATCCACAGGGCCCGGCTCCGAGTACCCCGCCGACCTGGCGAGACCCTGGGGGCGCTCCACACACATTCGCTCACTTTGAACCGGAGAACCTATTGGGTGAGATGTCACGGGCAAGTCATTCACTAGTCCCAGCATTTCACCACGGCCACGTACCTTCTGCTTTCTTTTGCTGATCACTAAGAGCTTTATCGTTCATCCTGATGCTGACAGCGATCAGCTCCTGGCGCTCCTTAAACTCCTTAAGAACATCATCGGCCTAAATATGATTTAGGAAAAGGGAGACTGGTCAACTCCCATGACTGTTTTCTCATGGAATATGTGACAGCGTACTAATGGCCGGGGGCCCCCTCACCCACCTTTGTGCCCTTTCCTGGCTCATCTTTGTATTTTTCTTCGATGCTCTCCATTTCCTCTTTAAACATCTGGTACCCTCCCAATATTGCATATGACCCTTGTCCTACTGAATTCCTAAGATCTTCGGAAAGTGTTTCGATCAACTTCTCACAATGAGCACGAGACGCCATGTCATTCGTCTTGAAAAATTCATTTTTTTTCTCCTCCATGATTTCCTGTAGATAGAGGAGTAAAAAGGCAATTTTGACTAATAAAACAAATAATTACTACATTTAGGCATTTAGAATGAATGTAAAGCAGGAAATTTCCCCACCCCGTGTCCACCACATCCAACTTTGTGTCTGTAATTGGCTCATTTGTTTTCCTTTTAACATTCTTCTACACTCAGAAAAAACCTTCTCATGTCTGGTGTGGTCAGCCAAATATTTTTGTGCATGCTACATTCATGACTGAAATCGGCCATCCTACCTCTGTCATTAGATGGTGTAGCATTTTCACTGTGGACAGCGCTGGGTGGTGTTAGCGATCTAGAAACTCAGCTTTCTTTAGTTTTGACCCGACATGTTAATTTTCCTCTGCCAGCTCGCTTTACCAGCCAGCAGCCACTCTTTGAACATAACTTAAGGGGTCCTGCATCAATCCGGATCTCTTTATAGGGGCTAAAGGATGAAGGTCTGGGTCTCTCTAAGATCCCCAAACAAAGTGGATTGAGTAAAGCCTGTCCATACCAATCACAGGCCGAATATGAACCACAAACCAAACAGGTTTTTACACCTCCACTTACCATATACGGTAGATGTTTTTTTGCATTTTTTTTCCCCAAGGATTTATTCTCGGGCCTTTTTGACAACAACTTACCAAATATTGCTTTTGGAACTGGTGATCTTTGTCCTTGAAGGATCTTTTCATGAATATGCTTAGAGCCTCCTTCTCACACTCTTCGCTTAGCTTTAGGATCTGGTCGTGAGTCTCCGTAGGAAACTTGACTTTTGCTTTCATCGTATTCTCATAGTGTTGTGTTGCCTCACTCACCGCTTTTGTGTTTTCTGCCACTGTTATATTGGCTACCTCGTCCGCCATGCAGACGACATTAGATGAGCTTATGGCTTTGGTGAACATCCCGACCATGTTGGCGAGAGCTGGAAATGATGAACAGGTTACAAAAATATCCAGCACTTATGTGATCTCAGGGCAGTCATGGACAGACATCACTGTGCTAATACTCACTTTCCCCTGTGACTTTGTGCACATTGTCCATGTACTTGACATCAGCATTTTTATAAATGTAGTCACAGAATATATTAGTCTTAGTCAAAAACACCAGACTCAGTTGATCCTCAGGCACCTCGTCCATGTTCTGGAGGACCTCCTTATCCCCAGTTGGAAGGTCAAACATGAAGCACTTGCGGGTCTTGAAATACATGCGGATGCAGTCCCTATACCTGTTGTGGTTCTCGATCTTCTCCGTGCTGTCCTCCATGTTTTCAGCTGTACGAGACAGAAGAATAGACAAAGAATATCTCCACCATCATCAATTTCCTTATTTATTATTATGCTTTCGCTATATAAAGACATTAATTCCACAGCTTCACAGACATTATCATCACTGTCCCCATCGGGGGTCGCAATCTAGTTTTCCTATCAGTCTATGGAGTGTGGGAGGAAACCGGAGAACCTGGAGAAAACCCACGCAAATACGAGGAGAACATACAAACCCATTGGAGATGTTGTCCTTGGTGGGATTTGATCCAACGACCCCAGTGCTGTAAGACTGCAAGGCTAACCACTGAACCACAAAGTATAGTGCTAACCTCTGAGCCACCATACTGCCCACGTTTTCATCTATATGATTATATCTGACCCAAGACTTACAATGATGGCACCAATCAGTGCTGAAAATGGCATTTTCCATGCTTCAAGATGAAACTGACATTAATATCCATATTCAGAGAGGGAATGTGGTGAAACTTAATATTCGTGAGCCCAGCACAAAATCTCCAACATGCCTCCGAGCTATCATAGATTTTCTAAAATATTGGACTTCTTATATGGACTAAAGGGACCTTTTGGAAAGCTCTAGACCCCAGGTTCCTGGGTACAAATGCCACCCCTGCTCCTACTATGGTTATGCCCGTGGATGTACAGTAGGCAGAGACAATTCTCTTTTTATCACACTGACAACAAATATTACAGAAGTCAGAAGTGTAATCGAAGATGTCTGTGGCCTAGTAATGCTGAAAAGACGTCTGCAGAGCAGCAACGTGGGGATTGGGGATTAGGACCATGTGTGTTCCCAGGATACCACCACAAGAACACTTTAGATCAGGGTTCCCCAACTCCAGTCTTCAAGGCCCACCAACAGGTCATGTTTTCAGGATTTCCTTAGCAATGCCCAGGTGATAATTGCATCACCTGTACAATACAAGGGAAATCCTGAAAACATGACCTGTTGATGGGCCTTGAGGACTGGAGTTGGGGAACTCTGCTTTAGTGCAAGTCTACTAAAAACTGAAGCTCAAAGCTAAAAATAAGAACATAAGGAGAGGATGGGAAGGGAATCACCTAAACTTGATCTGAACCTGAACGTGAGAACTGGAATTCCCGGTTTTGAGCTTGTGGAGGAAGTTAGAACGTTGTGGTTACTGTTGTGTGACGGGAGAAAAATACATCACACAGGTTTTTCCCTTCTCATTCTCTCCGTGTGTTCCCTTCTTCTCCTTTACACCATCATTTCTCATTTCATTGTTTTTAGCATTTTTATTCTGCTTAATTCTAATGAGCCTCCTAGCTCTTGTCTATATCTTCCATTACCGCCGTCCAGGGCACCAGTACGCTCTCATTGGTTTTGGAAAAATTCCTGTAAGATACATATTACCCAGAATCTGAAAATTTAGGAAAACTGTAAATGAATTTGATTAATTAGAACCAATGAGTTCATCCTTAAATGGAGGAAATCGTCCTTACTGATCCCAGCTCCACTGATTTTTATGGGGCGGTCCTGCCTCCCTCATTACCGCGCTACCTATGGTCCCGATAATCTCTTAGGAGAAGCCTTTCTTGTTTTTTTCCTTTCCCGTACAGAGCAGTTAGATGCGTTTCTTACTTTTCTTCAACTTTAGGGCATTTTCTAAGTATTCATCTTCGGTGATCGGCCTGCCATTAAACTCCAGCTTTAAAGTGACGTCTCTCACCGCCCATATGAAGATGGGGAAGAATCTGGAATACTCGGCTTCATCATCATCATTGTCTTTAGACTTTACTTTAATCAGATCGGCCAATTCTCCCACATAGCTGCAGAAATGAATTAAGGCTAAACAAATCAAGTGTCCAAAAACGTCAACAGTGTCAGAAAGTTTAATAAAAAAGAAGAGTGAAGTAAAAATCCAATCCACTTGTTTAGATGGCGCCGGACTATAATCGTGTGTACCCTGAGAGCCATATGAACTGGTACATGGACCATAAAGAGTAGGACAACTTTTATCCTTCCTTTTGGTAAACCTGCATGAAGCTTACTTATCAGGACCTCCCTCCAGGTAATGTTGTGTTGCTCTTTGCTTTGCTGTGTTACTTTAGAATATTCCATCTGTTCCTACAAAAGTAAAAGAAGTTGTGTCTGATAAAGTAACTAATGACCCTGAGAGGGTGGCTCTGGATCTCTGCATAGTTTTAGGACTTATTTATATTTCTAATTAGTTTGGGTCCTTTGTGGGGAATGTTCCAGAGGAGAAATGGACCTGGAGATGTTAAGTGATTGAGAAGCATGCCTTGATATTAGCTGACCCCATGGACCCACCATGCTTGACCTGCAACCTCACTTTGTTGATCTACAGAGTGACCTGTATAAGTGTCAGATTCCGTGGACTATGCAGAGCCTCCACTGCTGTGAATTATGCCTGCACTGAGTTATTGAGAAAGTTGTTAAGATCCTGTTGCCAGAAGAAACCACCAAGCTTCACACCTCAGCTGTGAAGTGTAACCACCAAGCTCCATGCTGTAATATTGTGTCTAATGACTAAGCTTGGCAACAAATTATTGTGTATAATGGCAGCGCTGTACCAAGATACTATACATAATGGCCAAGGTCTGTGTCACAATACTCTGTATATTTATGAAGCTCAATGCCTCAGCTGTAAAGTGTAACCACTAAGCTGTGTGCCACAATACTATGTAAACTGTCAAGCTCAATACCTCAGCTGTAAAGTGTAACCACTAAGCAGTGTACCACAATACTGTGTATAACTATGAAGCTCACTGCCTCAGCTGTAAAGTGTAACAACTAAGCTCTGTGCCACAATACTGTGTATAACTATGAAGCTCAATGCCTCAGCTGTAAAGTGTAACCACTAAGCTCTGTGCCACAATACTGTGTATAACTATGAAGCTCAATGCCTCAGATGTAAAGTGTAACCACTAAGCTGTGTACCACAATACTGTGTATAACTATGAAGCTCAATGCCTCGGCTGTAAAGTGTAACCACTAAGCTGTGTACCACAATACTGTGTATAACTATGAAGCTCAATGCCTCGGCTGTAAAGTGTAACCACTAAGCTGTGTACCACAATACTGTGTATAACTATGAAGCTCAATGCCTCAGCTGTAAAGTGTAACCACTAAGCTCTGTGCCACAATACTGTGTATAACTATGAAGCTCAATGCCTCGGCTGTAAAGTGTAACCACTAAGCTGTGTACCACAATACTGTGTATAACTATGAAGCTCACTGCCTCAGCTGTAAAGTGTAACAACTAAGCTCTGTGCCACAATACTGTGTATAACTATGAAGCTCAATGCCTCAGCTGTAAAGTGTAACCACTAAGCTCTGTGCCACAATACTGTGTATAACTATGAAGCTCAATGCCTCAGATGTAAAGTGTAACCACTAAGCTGTGTACCACAATACTGTGTATAACTATGAAGCTCAATGCCTCGGCTGTAAAGTGTAACCACTAAGCTCTGCGCCACAATACTGTGTATAACTATGAAGCTCAATGCCTCGGCTGTAAAGTGAAACCACTAAGCTCTGTGACACAATTCTGTGTATGACTATGAAGTTCCTTGCCTCAGCAGTGACATGTAATCACAACTCTCTCTGCCATAAACCTGTGTATGATGGTGAATAGTGTTTACCTGCCAAGCTAAGCATCTTAATACTGCATACAAGCTCTGCAACACACTACCATGTGCAACCACCAAGCTCTCAACCACAATTCAAAGCTCTGTGCCACCATACCGTGGGCAATCAACAAATTTTGTGCCACAATGTCATGTGCAACCACAAAGCTCTAAAACCACAATACTGTGTGCAACTGACAAAATCTGTGCCACAATATTGAGTTCTGAGTGCCAAGCATAGTGTCACTATACCATGTGCAACCACCAAGCTTTAATCCACAATACTGTGTACAGTCACAATGTTTTGTGTCACTTTACCATTTGCAACAGCTAAACTCTTTGCAACAAAATAATGTGCAACCACCAAGGTTTGCGCCACAAAACTGTATGCAATGATCAAGCACTGTGCCATAACATCATGTCCAACCACCAAGCTCTGTGCAACAATAATGTGGACAACTGCCAGGAATCTGGCCTTGTCGAGACCTCGGGGTAAGTAAATGATCAAAGGCTGAACCTGGAGGGAAGAAATCAAAAAAATGTTTTAATATTTAGAGGAAGTGAAAAAGATATCTAGGTTTTCCTTATCCTTTAAGGATACTGTAGCTTCTCGATGGCATCTTCATCAATGACGGCTTTGCTGTTGTAGACCAGGGCGCTGCTCAGCAGGACGGCCAGGCAGAAGATCCCTATGTCATTCTTCTTGTCTCCCTGTGAAATCAGAATATCAGCAGAATTTCGTTATATTAACCATAACTTTATAAAACTTCATCAGTTCTGCACCTAGAATTTGCTTGTGATATTTTGCAGGCACGTCTCATCATCTCATAGATCATGTATGTGCAGTGCATCCTCAGAACATGTCATGTGAGATGGAGACATATTATCTCCATGCTATTGACTGACCTTCTCCACATCTCCCAGACCCTCGGTGTCCAGCAGGACCAGAGTGTGACCTTCTATGGTGGGATGAGGGAGACATCGCATCCAGATGCCCTTGGTCTGAGCTTGTACAGTTGCTCCTAAATCGAAGCCTACAAGACCAATAGATCCAGTGAGACGCAGCAGAGATGAGGTTGTCACACTTCACTGTGACATTATTGTGCAAAAGACAACTGCATAAACTCTGTTACTACTGTGTGGTAATAGCAGGTACGCAGGATGCAGTGATGAGACGCGAGACAGATAAAACTTGAAATTGTAACTTTTACAGATAAATGCCATTAAGGCTATTTTAAGCAACCAAAACAGAATGGCTGGCACTGCACTGATTAAGGAGAGTGCCACTGACTGTTGGGACTCTCTTCCCCTCCCCTTCCATCATAGTGGCTGGTTCTGCCCACTTACGTTCTGGTGGGGTTGGGGTTAAAAATTATGGGACCAATGGGAGGAGGAAGGGGGTAGCACAGCCCCTTCCTGTGGGATATATAGCAGGGCTTCAGAGGCCGCCCTCCCTCTTTCCTCCTGGAAGCACATCCTGGAAGTGCTTGTTTGTACCATGGCAGATCCCCTTATTGAGGCTCTGCACTTGCGAGTGCAGCAGGAGGGAGAGTCGTGGCTCCACAGCGCGTTGGCAGGTATAGGGGCTCACCTGGGAGCTTCTCAGGCTCCTGCAGCGGTAGGGGTCCCGGGTCCGGCCACCGATTCCCCGACTGAGGGATTGACCACCGCCGCGGTGGTTCATGCTGAGCAGCCAGAGGCGGTGGGGCTGCAGGGAGGTAGGAAGGCGGTCCGCACAGCGTTCCCGCCCTCCGTTGCGGCTGACAGACGCCTTGCCGGCCGCTGGGTCCCGGCGGCGCGCGGCAAAGCGGAAGTCCCCGCCCCCGACTTCCGGCCCTGCGTCACGGGGCAGGCAGCGGCGGCTACACGTGTCAGCGGTGCGCGCCGGGTTAGTGGGGAGCCGCTGCACTGCCTGTCGCCGGCCGGGAACCGGATTCCAGTGCCCACAATAGCGGCGGTAGTGGGGAGTGGGTTAGGGGCGCGGCGGGGGATAAGACATTTTTCTGGAGCACGGGGGCGTAGGATGGGAGGGAGGCATAGCGCTACATCCTCCGCTTCTGCGGAGGAACCGGGAAGTGTTCAGCCCCCGGTGCAAAGAGGGGGAGAAGGGAATTCGCCCAGGGGAGGTCAGGCTTCCGCCACAATGGGTGCTCTGCCACTTTCGCCCCCCACGGGGATGGTGCTGGTGGGCGGTACTGGGCCCGCCCCTGCCACGCAGGTGGGAAGCTTACAGGGGGAATTGGGTCAGATCACGGCTTCGGCTCCTGCCGTTGCCGGGGGTAGAAGGGAGGCTTTCTCGGCGGGGACGGCTGGCACGTACCCCCCGGAGGGGAGACGGGACAGGCGTAGGCGCCGGAGATCCTCCTCCTCTTCCTCCTACTCCTCTTCCCCGCGGTCGCGTCACCAGGGGCGGCATGCTGCAAGGCGGCGTAGAAAATCACGGCGTTCAGGCCACAGCGTGTCCTCTAGGGGCCGCCGCCACACCCGGTCCTCGAGGCGTGGCTCTCCGTCTTCAGCGTCTGGGGCGTCGAGCACGTCTGTGAGTCCCGAACATGCTCTCAATCCTCCTCCTGGGCGCCGGGAGTCGAGGGTTCCGTCAAGGACTTCCAGCCTGGCTGCGTTGAACGCACTTCCTGAGGCTACAAGTCATCACAGCAGCATCCAGGCAGGTTATTTGGGAGCCGGAGTTCCTCCATCTATGGGAGTCCCTCTTCCAATGGTGAATCCGGGTGAGTGTTCCCTGCTGGGTTCTTCAAGTGTGGATAATGCAACGGTGATTTCTGTTTTGAGAGCGTTGGTCGGGCAATTGCCCCCCGCAGCTAATGCGGGTAAGGAGGGTAACAAGGTTGATTCCTCGCTTGCCGGGGTGTACAAGGACGCCATGTTTTGCGGGGTTAGTGCGCTGGGTTTGCACTTGGACGAGGATACTAAAAAGAAAATTTGGAGTAATGAATACGTGGACATTTGGTCGCTGATTGCGGTGGACCAACATACCGTGGACAAGGAAAGGAGACCTGTGGAAAGGTTTGCAGATAGAGTGCGCCCGAAAGTGGCGAGGACAATGAATAATTGGCTGCAAGCATTTGCCGTATTGGGTTGTGTTATGGGTCAGAAGCATCCGGGTAGATGTTCAGAGTTGTTCATTTATCAGGATATGATCTACAACTCGTACAAGGCTCACGGTGGGTCTGCGTGGTGGAGGTATGACGAGGAATTTAGGAGGCGGTTAGCTATTCATCCGGAGATTGGTTGGGGGGTTAAGGCGACTGAGGTATGGCTGCATCTTATGATGACGCAGAAACAACCCCCCTTTCCAACAGCGGCCGCTGGACAGGGTTCGTCGGGTTCCAGTTCAGTGGTTGTACGGAGACTCGGTACCTGTTGGCTGTTTAATGAGGGACATTGTCGATTCTACGGTCTCTGCAAATTCCGGCATGAATGTTCCTCATGCGGAGGTTCCCACCCGGCGGCTAGATGCTCCCGCCCTGCGGGAAAGTTGCCAGTCAAGCCGCAGCAAACAGAGAGGAAGGACACCGGTGAACGTAGTCGCGATGGGACCGTGGTTAGACCGGTATCCTAAAAAAGAGGCAGCTGGTCAGTTGCTTTTTGGATTTTCGGAGGGTTTTTTCATCCCGTTTCGATTGCATAGGTCTCCTGGTTTTTCTGAAAATTTGACGTCGGCCCGGGAACACCCTGATGTTTTGTTATCAAAGGTGCAGAAGGAGGTAGATCTGGGTAGGATGGCGGGTCCGTTTTTGACGCCGCCTTTTCAGGATTTTAGAGTATCTCCTCTGGGAGTGGTCCCAAAGAAGGAACCGGGCTCTTTTCGGTTAATTCACCATTTGTCGCACCCGAAGGGTTTTTCAGTGAATGATGGAATCTCCCCTGATGATGCGTCAGTATCGTATGCGTCTTTCGACAGGGCTGTGGCCTTGATTAGGAGCGCGGGGGAAGGAGCATGGTTGGCGAAATCCGATATCGATTCGGCTTTTCGCCTGTTGCCGGTGCATCCGGATTGTTTTCATTTGTTGGGTTGTCAGGTTGCAGGAGAGTTTTATTTTGACATGTGTCTTCCCATGGGGTGTTCTATTTCATGCTACTACTTTGAGCTTTTTAGTTCCTTTCTGGAATGGGTGGTTAGATGTGAAGCAGGAATCAGGTCAGTTACTCACTATTTGGATGATTTCCTTTTTGTAGGCCCGAATGACTCAGATGTGTGTCACAGGTTGCTCGCTGCGTTCACGGCTATGGCAAAGGAATTTGGCGTTCCTCTGTCTCCAGAGAAGACGATTGGCCCGGTTCGCATTTTGTCATTTCTTGGAATTGAAATTGATACGGTAGCGATGGTTTTCCGTTTGCCTGTGGACAAGATTCAAAAATTGCTTTCCTTGATTTCGGGTTTTCTGTCTGTTAAGAAGATCACCCTGTTGCAGATGCAATCATTGCTAGGTTTGTTGGTTTTTGAATGCAGGGTCATGCCGGTGGGCAGGGTTTTCTCGCGACGGCTGTCGCTGGCTACGAAAGGTGCCTCTAGCCCGCACCACAGGGTGCGGGTCACGAGGGCCATGAAGGCGGATTTGGAAGTGTGGCTTTCTTTTTTGCAGTCTTTCAATGGTCATACTTGTTTCATGTTACCGCGCCAGACGGCTCAGGAATTGGATTTGTTTACGGATGGCGATGTAGTGGCGGGTTTCGTGGCCGGATTTGGCAAACGGCGCTGTCGGGAGGGCTGGCCGGAGTCGTGGTCTAAGACAGGCCTTTGTCAGGACAAGACTCTATGTGAGATTTTTCCAATCGTGGTTTTGTTTGAGTTGTGGGGTGAGTTACTGTGCAACCAGGAAATTCAGTTGCAGTCTGACAACCCGGGTGTGGTTCGCTGTATCAATCACATGTCGTCCAGGTCGTTGCCGGTTTTGGTCCTACTGCGTAGACTTGCCCTACTATGTTTGAGGTTCAACATTTGGCTTCGGGTTCAGTTGGTGCATGGGCAGGATGGTTTGTTCTCTAATCTTTCTGATTTCTCTGTTTTTCAGGTCTCCACGGTGCATGGCCCCAATGTTAGTCCGGAGGATTTCAATTGCCCGTCGGTCCTGTGGGATGCGGTCGGGAACAGTTGATGTCCCTTGTCCGCTCCTCGGTGTCTCAATCGACCTGGCGTGCGTATGGTAAGGTGTGGTCGGAATGGTGCCAGTTGGTGGGCCATAGGCCGGTTCAGGCGTGCGAGAATTCCAGATTGCAAGTTACGGTTGAGTACTTGTGACAGTTGACTAACAAAAGTTTATCGGGAGCATCGGCGCAACAGAGTTTGTCGGGGGTTGCTTTTCACTTTCAGCTCTTAGGATGGCCCGATGTTACGAAATCTTTCATTATTCGTCAAGCTATGAAGGGTTTGAGAAGGGTCCAACCTAGTAATGAGTGTCGGCGCCCGGTGTCGCTGGCTCAGCTTAGCCGGATCATAACTAAGGCTCAGGAGGTGTGCAGATCCGCTTTTGAAACAGCTCTTTTATCCGCTGCGTTTGGATTAGCGTTTTTCGGGGCCCTGAGAGTTGGGGAATTGGTTCCGCGTTCAAAGCTCAACGTGGGGTGTGGTTTGCGTTTTGAGGACGTGGTTTTTTTCGGAAGGGTCGGTTCGCGTACGAATCCGTAAATCTAAGACTGATCCGTTGGGTCGGGGTTCTTGGGTTTTGTTGCATGCTGCTGAAGCCTCAATGTGTCCGGTCGCTTTGCTTCGGGCTTATGCGGCTTTGAGACGAGGGGGTGAATTTTTCTTCAGGCATTTCGATTTTTCACCGTTAACCAGGTATCAATTTCAGTCTGTGTTTAATAAATGTTTGAAGGGTTCAGGAGTTCCAGTTGGTAAGTATGGTACCCATTCTTTTCGCATTGGTGCTGCTACGGAAGCGGCTAAGGAGGGTCTTCCGGATTCGGAAGTTCAAAAGATAGGGAGGTGGCGTTCGGCGTGCTTCGCTAGATACATTCGTCCGGATTTATTGTATTAACATTTTCTTTTTTTTTGCAGGTTCCATCAGACCGACCGTTTGGTTGCTGGGACATTCTTATATATTCTGGGCTGCGCAACGTGCTGAGTGTCGCCCGGGTGGACGGCACCTTGGATTCCGGGACGTGGAGTTCATGTGGAGAGGCGTTAGGGGCCTGCAATGGCCGCAGGTCTTGCCTGAGGTCATTTCGGTGGCAAGAGGAGCTCGGGGTCCTGTTATTTTGGTTCCGCACGCGGGGGGAAATGACCTGTGCTCCTACAAAGTGGCGGAGTTGTTGACGATGATGCGGGCTGATATGGAACGGTTCCATAGTTTCTTCCAAGAACTAGTTTTGGTGTGGTCCGAGATTGTCCCGAGGGCAGTGTGGCAAGGGGCTTGTGATGAGATGGCGGTTGAACGATCAAGGAGATCGATTAATGCTCGTATTTCTAAATTTGTGCGTGATAGGTTTGGTGTGGTAGTACGGCACCGACAGTTGGAAGGGGATAACAGCGCCCTATTAAGGCCTGATGGGGTTCATTTAAACGATATTAGGCTCGATATATTCCTATCCGGATTGCAGGATGGTGTGGAGCAGGCTTTGTTATTGATGGGGGGGGGTCGGACTCCTGTTTAGAAACAGGATCCTCCGTGGCGGTAAAAGAAGGAATGGCATGGATTTACGGCTTGCTGGCTGACTTGCCTGCGGATATGGAGCAGGGCATTTGCGGCAAACGCGTGTTAAGAGAAGTTATGTGCCTTCAAAATGGTTGTTTAACAAAGCATCTAATAAATCTGTGACCGACCTTCACCCATCACTTGGTTTCTGAGTTGATTTATTACGGGGATGCAGAGGTAATGTGGCGGGTTTGTCCGTGGGTCGCAACAGTTTGGCTGGCACTGCACTGATTAAGGAGAGTGCCACTGACTGTTGGGCCTCTCTTCCCCTCCCCTTCCATCATAGTGGCTGGTTCTGCCCACTTACGTTCTGGTGGGGTTGGGGTTAAAAATTATGGGACCAATGGGAGGAGGAAGGGGGTAGCACAGCCCCTTCCTGTGGGATATATAGCAGGGCTTCAGAGGCCGCCCTCCCTCTTTCCTCCTGGAAGCACATCCTGGAAGTGCTTGTCCCACCCTCCCTCCCTGTTATGTGTACTATTAATGTTCCTTTTGTTCTGTTTTTTGTAGTTACAAGTCACAGCGGTAAAAGAAGGAATGGCACGGAATTACGGCTTGCTGGCTGACTTGCCTGCGGATATGGAGCAGGGCATTTGCGGCAAGCGCGTGTTAAGAGAAGTTATGTGCCTTCAAAATGGTTGTTTAACAAAGCATCTAATAAAACTGTGACCGACCTTCACCCATCACTTGGTTTCTGAGTTGATTTATTATGGGGGGGCAGAGGTAATGTGTGCGGGTTTGTCCCTGGGTCGCAACAGTCTAACAGTAGTTGTCCTCACAGGGAGCAAATACACATAAACAAGGATTGGGAGAACACGACTACTCCGGCAAAGACCGGTCACAATAGGGCCACGGAATGGCCGACTACGGGTCCTTATTTACTAAGAGTCACTTATCCGTCCTGACGTCCCACGGCGTCCTGTTCAATGGTGTGTCGGCATCGCAGCCACTGGGCCCAGCTGCTGAGGATCTGGCGTAGTCTTCGGGCGTTCCGACGCCCAGACGAAGCAGGGGCACAACAGGCCCTCGGAGAGCTCTTTGGCGGGATTGTCATGATTTGCAGTTTTGCCCTGTCCTGTATTTTGTATAATATGAAGCTCAAAGTGTGTGTGTGTGTTTGTATGTCTGGGATTGGCATCCGCACCGTCGCAGCTACAGCCACAAAATTTGGCACAGTCACACGTCTGGAACCCGAGAGCGTCCTAAGCTATGTTGTGAGGCGAAATTTTAACCCTGCTCGTTCCAATTCACCAAACAATTTTGCCCCTATCTACATACTGGGGGAAAAAGTGTGTGCGTGTCAAGCCCCGCCCCTCATTATGATGTCATAATGCCCCTATTTGCATACTGGGGAAGCAGTGTGTGTGTATCAAGCCCCGCCCCTCATATAATGTCACAATGGTTGCCATGGCGATGCTGATGTCATCATAGGTTGCAAGCCTAATGGTTGACTATGGAATGGAGGATGTGTGATGGGTATATGGGCACTGGACTATGGGATGGAGGATATGTATGATGAGTATATGGGCACTGGACTATGGGATGGAGGATATGTATGATGAGTATATGGGCACGGGACTATGGGATGCAGGATATGTATGACGGGTATATGGGCACGGGACTATGGGATGGAGGATGTGTGATGGGTATATGGGCACTCGACTATGGGATGGAGGATATGTATGACGGGTATATGGGCACGGGCCTATGGGATGGTGGATATGTATGACGGTATATGGGCACGGGACTATGGGATGGACGATATGTCTGACGGGTATATGGGCACAGGAGTATGAGATGGCGGATATGTATGATGAGTATATGGGCACTCGACTATGGGATGGTGAATATGTATGATGGGTATATGGGCATGGGACTATGGGATGGAGGATGTGTGATGGGTATATGGGCATGGGACTATGGGATGGACGATATGTCTGACGGGTATATGGGCACAGGAGTATGAGATGGCGGATATGTATGATGGGTATATGGGCACTCGACTATGGGATGGTGAATATGTATGATGGGTATATGGGCATGGGACTATGGGATGGAGGATGTGTGATGGGTATATGGGCATGGGACTATGGGATGGACGATATGTCTGATGGGTATATGGGCACAGGACTATGGGAAGGAAGATGTGTGATGGGTATATGGGCACTGGACTATGGGATGGAGGATATGTATGACGGGTATATGGGCACGGGACTATGGGATGGAGGATGTGTGATGGGTATATGGACACGGGACTATGGGATGGACGATATGTCTGACGGGTATATGGGCACAGGACTATGGGAAGGAAGATGTGTGATGGGTATATGGGCACTGGACTATGGGATGGAGGATATGTATGAAGTGTATATGGGCACTGGACTATGGGATGGAGGATATGTATGACGGGTATATGGGCACGGGAGTATGAGATGGCGGATATGTATGATGGGTATATGGGCACTCGACTATGGGATGGTGAATATGTATGATGGGTATATGGGCATGGGACTATGGGATGGAGGATGTGTGATGGGTATATGGGCATGGGACTATGGGATGGAGGATGTGTGATGGGTATATGGGCACTCGACTATGGGATAGAGGATATGTATGATGGGTATATGGGCACCGGACTATGGGATGGCGGATATGTATGACGGGTATATGGGCACGGGCCTATGGGATGGAGGATGTGTGATGGGTATATGGGCACGGGACTATGGGATGGAGGATGTGTGATGGATATATGGGCACTGGACTATGGGATGGAGGATGTGTGATGGATATATGGGCACTGGACTATGGGATGGAGGATATGTATGACGGGTATATGGGCACGTGCCTATGGGATGGTGGATATGTATGACGGGTATATGGGCACGGGACTATGGGATGGAGGATGTGTGATGGGTATATGGGCATGGGACTATGGGATGGACGATATGTCTGACGGGTATATGGGCACAGGACTATGGGAAGGAAGATGTGTGATGGGTATATGGGCACTGGACTATGGGATGGAGGATATGTATGACGGGTATATGGGCACGGGACTATGGGATGGAGGATGTGTGATGGGTATATGGACACGGGACTATGGGATGGACGATATGTCTGACGGGTATATGGGCACAGGACTATGGGAAGGAAGATGTGTGATGGGTATATGGGCACTGGACTATGGGATGGAGGATATGTATGACGGGTATATGGGCACGGGAGTATGAGATGGCGGATATGTATGATGGGTATATGGGCATGGGACTATGGGATGGAGGATGTGTGATGGGTATATGGGCACTCGACTATGGGATAGAGGATATGTATGATGGGTATATGGGCACCGGACTATGGGATGGTGGATATGTATGATGGGTATATGGGCACGGGCCTATGGGATGGAGGATGTGTGATGGGTATATGGGCACGGGACTATGGGATGGAGTATGTGTGATGGATATATGGGCACTGGACTATGGGATGGAGGATGTGTGATGGATATATGGGCACTGGACTATGGGATGGAGGATATGTATGACGGGTATATGGGCACGGGCCTATGGGATGGACGATATGTCCGACGGGTATATGGGCACAGGACTATGGGAAGGAAGATGTGTGATGGGTATATGGGCACTGGACTATGGGATGGAGGATATGTATGACGGGTATATGGGCACTCGACTATGGGATGGTGAATATGTATGATGGGTATATGGGCATGGGACTATGGGATGGAGGATGTGTGATGGGTATATGGGCATGGGACTATGGGATGGAGGATGTGTGATGGGTATATGGGCACTCGACTATGGGATGGAGGATATGTATGATGGGTATATGGGCACGGGCCTATGGGATGGAGGATGTGTGATGGGTATATGGGCACGGGACTATGGGATGGAGGATAATTATAATTTGTTATAACTAACCACAGTTAGTTACTATGCCCGGGCAGCGCCGGGCTCTTCAGCTAGTTTTGTATAATATGACATTTAACTTTTCTCTGGTTGTATTTGCTGTGAATTAACCATGTCTCCTGTCCCCAATACTTTGCAATGTCTTGTGATGTACCTGGACCATAACCATGTCTCCTTCCCCCAATACTTTGCAATGTCTTGTGATGTACCTGGACCATAATCTAATTTAGGCTTGTGTCAACAGCTAGTGGAACTTTGGCTATTGTTTCCTAAGCAGAAGATAACCTACAATACACATCCTGTAGACTCAGTGGAGCCCTTACATTTCTAGAATCTTCTGATGGACCAAACCATTGAATAGTAGGTGTGACCCCTACCTGTTATGATGAGTCACCGAAGGAGGAAAAAACAAAATACCAGCTAAGTCCAGAAAAACCAGAGAGGTTGGCAGCTATCGGATTGCAGACCCCTGAACCTATCCACAACAACTAACAGTAGCCGTGGGGGGTTCCTACGGTGCCCTAGACCTCTCGATCACAGCCGGAGAACTATATAGCCTAAAGACAGAAAGGGGAAAAACTAAACTGCCCCAGAGCAGACCCCAAAGCAATAGGCAGCCCCCAACATATAATGACGGTGAAGCAAGATAAAAACACTAACACAGATAGAAAGATAGGTTGAGCAAATGATGGGGCCCAAGCTAACTACATAGGACAGGATAGGAAAGCTGCTGTCTGCCATCCGCAAAAACCCTATCAAAATGGGCCAACCGACTGATAGGAAAAACAGGCCCTGAAGTCGCTAGGCTTCAAAAGACTATATCAGCACTCAGGTATATTCTGAAGACAGAGCAAAAGATCAACAGATCAGAGACAAAAATGGAATTCAACTCACCCCTGGCCGGGGATGGCAGAACTCCCAAAAAACAAGGCAAAACAAAAACAAAACAGAAGAGTACAAAGCAGAGCAGAAAAACTTAGCTTTGAGATGCAGGAATCAGACTGGTCTCCAAGAATCCAGCAGGAAAATCACCAGCCAGGAAGAAGGGCGTCGGCAGCCTTATATCCAGTCCTCAATGCCAGCCACCCAGTCATCATCTAGCTGCCCATGTGTTTGGTAATCAGCCTCACTACCTTCCTTCACCAGAGGAGGGAGTTCATCAGACCTCAATGGTGAAGGGAAAAATGAACTCACAACAGTACCTCCCCCTTGAGGAGGGGTCACCGAACCCTCATCCATGCCACCAGGGCGATCCGGGTGAGCCCGATGAAAGGCACGCACCAATCTTTCGGCATGAATATCAGAGGCAGAGACCCAGGAATTATCCTCCTGACCATAACCTTTCCACTTAACCAAATACTGGAGTCTCCGTCTAGCCAGACGGGAATCCAGTATCTTCTCTACCTCATATTCCATGTTACCTTCAACCAATATAGGGTCAGGAGGTGCCACCACAGGAACTACTGGTTCAACAAACCTCTTCAACAAGGACTTATGAAACACATTATGAATTTTAAATGTGACAGGAAGAGCCAACCGAAAAGAGACCAGATTAATAATCTCCAAAATCTTGTAAGGTCCAATAAATCTAGGCTTAAACTTAGGAGAAGCCACCTTCATAGCGATATTTTTTTATGACAACCAAACCATATCACCCACCTTAAACTGGGGACCAACGGTCCTACGCCGGTTGGAAAACCGCTGGGCCTTTTCCTGGGAGAGAGACAACTAATCCACTACTTGGTCCCAGATCTGGTGCATTCTCTCCACCACAGTGTCAACAACTGGGCAGGCAGAAGGGTCCACCTGCCCTGAAGAAAATCGAGGGTGAAAACCAAAGTTACAAAAAAAGGTGACATCAAAGTGGCAGAACTAGCTCTATTATTTAAAGCAAATTCGGCCAAGGGCAAAAATGAAACCCAATCATCCTGATCAGCAGAAATAAAACATCTCAAATACGACTCCAAAGTCTGGTTTGTTCTCTCCGTCTGCCCATTGGTCTGAGGGTGAAAAGCAGAGGAGAAGGACAACTGAATTCCCAGCTTGGAACAGAAAGTCCTCCAAAATCTAGACACAAACTGAACTCCTCTGTCAGATACAATGTTCTCAGGAATCCCGTGCAAGCGAACCACCTGTTGCAAAAACAAGGGCACCAACTCAGAGGAAGATGGCAACTTAGGGAGTGGTACAAGATGGACCATCTTAGAGAATCTATCACAAATCACCCAAATAACAGTCATTCTCTGAGAGACAGGCATATCAGAGATAAAATCCATTGAAATATGGGTCCATGGCCTCCTGGGCACCGGCAAAGGCATCAACAAGCCACTAGAGCGAGAACAAGGTTTAGACCGGGAGCAAGTCCCACAGGACTGCACAAAATTCCTGACATCATGAGACAAGGCGGGCCACCAAAAAGACCGACTCACCAGATCTCTAGTACCAAAAATACCTGGATGACCAGCCAATGCAGAGCAATGAACTTCAGACATCACTCTCTTCCTCCACTGGTCAGGAACATACAACTTTCCACTGGGACAACGCTTAGGATTGTCCTCCTGAAACGCTTCCAGAGCACGTCTCAAATCGGGCGAGATGGCAGAAAGAACTACCCCCTCGCCTAAGATGGTAGCAGGCTTAGTCACAACAGGAGAATCAGCAAGGAAACTTCTAGAGAGGGCGTCTGCCTTGACATTCTTAGTGCCCGGAAGAAAAGAGACCACAAAATCAAAACGTGAGAAAAACAAGGCCCACCTAGCTTGTCTAGGATTCAAGCGCTTGGCCGACTCCAGGTAAATCAAATTCTTGTGGTCAGTAAGGACCACAACTTGGTGTTTGGCTCCCTCCAACCAATATCTCCACTCCTCAAATGCCCATTTCATGGCCAACAGTTCCCGAATTCCCCACATCATAGTTACGTTCGGATGGGGAGAACTTTCGGGAAAAGAAAGCACAAGAATTCATTTTAGATGTCACAGGATCTTTTTGGGACAACACCGCTCCTGCACCAATCTCAGAAGCGTCCACCTCCACCTGAAACGGGAGTGAGATATCAGGTTGCCGCAAAACCGGAGCAGAAGTGAATCTTCGCTTCAGCTCCTGAAAGGGAGAAACAGCCTCCGGAGACCAATTCAGCACATCAGCACCCTTCCTAGTCAAATCCGTCAATGGCTTGGCAATACCAGAAAAATTAGCTATAAATTTCCGATAAAAATTAGCAAAACCCAAAAACTTCTGGAGGGCCTTCAAAGAAGTGGGCTGAACCCAATCATAAATGGCCTGTACCTTGGCCGGGTCCATTTCAATAGTTGACGGAGACAAAATAAATCCCAAAAATGAAATCCTCTGTACCCCAAAAAGGCATTTCAATCCCTTCACATACAGGGAATTCTCCCTCAAAATCCGAAACACAGTCCGAACATGTTCCACATGAGAGTCCCAATTCTTGGAGAAGATCAAAATATCATCCAGATAGATAATCAAAAATGTATCCACAAAGTCTCGGAATATATCGTTCATGAAGCACTGCAAGACAGAAGGGGCATTAGTGAGCCCAAAAGGCATCACCAGGTACTCAAAATGTCCCTCCGGAGTATTAAACGCCGTCTTCCATTCATCCCCATGCTTAATGCGAATAAGATTATACGCCCCCCTGATGTCAAGCTTCCTAAACCAGGAAGCACCTTTAACTCTGGAGAATAGATCAGAAATCAGGGGTAACGGATACTGATATTTAACAGTAATTTTGTTGAGGGCACGATAGTCAATACAAGGTCTTAATGAACCATCCTTTTTAGCCACGAAAAAAAACCCAGCACCTAAGGGTGAAGAGGATGGTCTAATATGACCCTTCTCCAATGCCTCCTTAATATAGGATCGCATAGCCTCGTGCTCGGGTACAGATAAATTGAAAAGCCGACCCTTGGGAAATTTACACCCCGGGTTCAGCTCAATTGCACAGTCATAACTCCTATGAGGAGGCAAAGACGCAGACTCATTCTCACTAAATACATCATAAAAGTCAGCCAAATAGTCAGGAACATCATGCGACTGGGGAGAGGTGGAGAAAACAGGAGCATCACTAAGGGCACACCAACAACCCCAACTCACCACAGACAAAGATTTCCAATCCAGAACTGGATTATGAATTTGCAACCACGGAAACCCCAGAACAATGGTATCATGCAAATTATGCAACACCAAAAATCTGCAATTTTCTTGATGGTCTGGGGCGACCCGCATTACCACCTGGGTCCAAAACTGAGGTTTATTCTTCGCCAAAGGAGTAGCATCAATACCCCTCAAAGGGATAGGCGTCCGCAGAGGTGTCATAGGAAATCCACAACGTTTAGCAAAATCCAAGTCCATCAGGTTAAGAGCTGCTCCTGAATCCACAAAAGCCTTGGCGGAAAATGTGGACAGGGAGCAGATCAGAGTAATTGCCAGAAGAAACTTAGGTTGAACACCACCCACAGAAAACGTGTGTGCAAAACGTTTCTCTCGTTTAGGGCAGACAGAAATAATATGCAAGGCATCTCCACAAAAAAAACACAGCTTATTACGCCTTCTGAACTCCTGACGTTGCGCCCTAGACAAAACTCTATCACATTGCATAGGTTCAGACATTTGTTCAACAGGTGGCAACATCTCTTGTGTAGTTTTGCGTTCACGTAAACGCCGATCCACCTGAATGGCTAATGACATAGAATCGTCAAGACCAGAGGGAACAGGAGATCCCACCATAGTATCTTTTACGGTTTCTGACAAACCCTTCCGAAAGAGGGCTGCCAAGGCACCATCATTCCAGGTAGTAAGGACCGCCCACTTTCGGAATTTTTGACAGTACAACTCTGCCGAATCCCGACCCTGGCTTAATGCCAACAGGGACTTTTCAGCCTGATCAATCGCATTAGGTTCATCATCCAACAACCCCAAGGCTTGAAAAAATGCGTTCACATTATTCAGAATAGGATCATCAGGTTTCAAAGAAAACGCCCAATCCTGGGGATCGCCGCGCATCAAAGAGATGACAATTTTAACCTGCTGCGCGGAGTTCCCTGACGAGTTAGGCTTCAAGGCAAAAAATAATTTACAATTTTTTTTGAAATTCAAGAATTTAGACCGATCCCCCAAAAATACATCAGGAGTAGGAATCTTTGGTTCAGCAGCATGTGAATGAGCAAGATAGGCGGAAATTCCCCACACTTCAGCAGTGAGCTGCTCCACACGATCAGACAATTGCTTCATCTCCATTGAGAGAAAAATTCCCCCTACGGCCTCAGAGATATAGAGGAAAAAATATGCACAAAAAAAAAAAAAAAAATTCTGACACTTTTTTTTTTTACAATTCTCTCCTGCTATTGAGTACCCTAGGATCTGCGGTATGGCTGGTGATTCTGTTATGATTAGTCACCGAAGGAGGAAAAAACAAAATACCAGCTAAGTCCAGAAAAACCAGAGAGGTTGGCAGCTATCGGATTGCAGACCCCTGAACCTATCCACAACAACTAGCAGTAGCCGTGGGGGGTTCCTACAGTGCCCTAGACCTCTCGATCACAGCCGGAGAACTATATAGCCTAAAGACAGAAAGGGGAAAAACTAAACTGCCCCAGAGCAGACCCCAAAGCAATAGGCAGCCCCCAACATATAATGACGGTGAAGCAAGATGAAAACACTAACACAGATAGAAAGATAGGTTGAGCAAATGATGGGGCCCAAGCTAACTACATAGGACAGGATAGGAAAGCTGCTGTCTGCCATCTGCAAAAATCCTATCAAAATGGGCCAACCGACTGATAGGAAAAACAGGCCCTGAAGTCGCTAGGCTTCAAAAGACTATATCAGCACTCAGGTATATTCTGAAGACAGAGCAAAAGATCAACAGATCAGAGACAAAAATGGAATTCAGCTCACCCCCGGCCGGGGATGGCAGAACTCCCAAAAAACAAGGCAAAACAAAAACAAAACAGAAGAGTACAAAGCAGAGCAGAAAATCTTAGCTTTGAGATGCAGGAATCAGACTGGTCTCCAAGAATCCAGCAGGAAAATCACCAGCCAGGAAGAAGGGCGTCGGCAGCCTTATATCCAGTCCTCAATTCCAGCCACCCAGTCATCATCTAGCTGCCCATGTGTTTGGTAATCAGCCTCACTACCTTCCTTCACCAGAGGAGGGAGTTCATCAGACCTCAATGGTGAAGGGAAAAATGAACTCACAACACCTACCCCCCTTCAGATGGGCTGATCCCAGGAGCCTTGACAATACATTCTTGTTTTAAGATCAGTTGTGATTTGAGTGCAGATTGGGAAGGAGTCACGAACTGAGTTGAGGCCAGCTCGTGACGTCAGTGGGATTGTGTGGAATCCTGTGGACTATTGCAAGGATTATTGTTATCGCATCTGCACAAGGACTATCGTGAGGTGCCCAGATTTGTTTCCATTGTGTGGACTTATTGTGGACTTCTCATGGACTCCAAGGACATTATGGATATTTGATGTTGTATGCTCCCTGCCTTAATAAATCTCGTTGGATCGTCCCTCGGCCTGTTGTACCTTCTTGCTCTGTCGTATACCCCGTCACAAACTGGTGGCAGCAGTGGGATCAGAGAAGAAGGAATGGAGGACAACGGCCCATCAACATATGGAACCAGCACCGCAGAGTACAAGAACTGGACTGCGGTGAACCTACAAACAAAGGCCCGTGAACTGGGAGTCAGCTACAAGGGACTCTCCAAGGAGCAGCTGATTGAGGCTTTGGAAGGAGTTCGCCTGCAAGATGACGCTGAGGAAGGATCCCCACAGCAAACGGAGGAAAGACTGCAGCCGGAGGTAAATACCCAAAAAAGTCAGTGGGTTGTGTGGTACGAGGAGGAGTTGGCATTGCTGGGAGAAGAGGCTACCATAGAAGATAAGAGGGAGGTCATGTGCGGAGCTAAGGAGAGGGCATTGCTGGAAAGGCAGATGGCATTGCTGGGAGAAGATGCTACCATAGAAGATAAGAGGGAGGCCATTCATAGAGCTCAAGAGAGGGCATTGCTGGAGAGGCAGCTCGCTGTGGAAGCAGCTAGAAGCTCCAGACAGACTGTAACCCCAGCACCCACCATGAGGGAACTCCCTAGAGTGTCCCGCAAAGACTTCAAGCCGTTTAATGAGGCTTCAGGTGACATTGAGGGCTTCTTCCAGGACTTTGAGCATCAGTGTCGATTAATGGAAGTCCCGGAAAGGGAGCGAGTCCGACATCTGGTGGGGCTCTTAGAGGGTGGAGCTGCCGCAGCCTATAGAGTTATGGACCCTCGGTGGAACTGTGAGCATGCGGAGATTAAACAGACTATTCTAGAACATTATGCTGTGACCCCAGACACTTACAGGACCCAGTTCCGTACTTTAGCCTGTGATGAGGAAGTGTCCTTCAAGATGTATGCCCACAGACTCAAACAAATATGTCATCGCTGGCTGGAGGGAGTGGTGGCCTTAACTTGGGAGACCTTCCTCCAAGTCATCTAGAAGAGCAATTTTACTTCAAGTGCCCCGCTGAGATCTGGGAATGGGTGCGTGAAAGGACACCAACCACTGTGGAGGAAGCTGCAGCTCTAGCTGATGAGGCTCTCACCATCAAGCCTCAGTGGAAAAAACTACTACTCAGTGAGAAAAAAACTACCAGCCCCCCAACGCTGGCGGCCCCTGGTCCTTCGGCCTCCAATATTCACCATCCCACTAGACCATGAACTCATGGTGACCTTCGTGTGACTGTGCCTCGCATTACTCCTGCTCCACCTTCGGGACTACGACGTGGAGGAAGAATCCCAGAGCGCAGATATTATAGATGTGGGCAGCCTGGGCATCTGCAATTCCAATGTCCAGGTGTTCGGAGGCAGGACAGCTACAGACCGCCTTTGCCTGTTCATTATCTACAGACACCCTCACCAGGAGAAGAGCTGGATTCAGTCCCTGATGACTTGCCAAGTGACTCTGATATCCTGGCTCCCCTACCCGGAGTCTATGGGGTGCGAGCCCCAGCCAACTGTTCTTCTGATCTTCAGCACAAACATCTACAGGAGGTCTTGCTGGATGGCCAAAAAGTTGTTGGCTTCCGTGACACTGGGGATTTTCTCACCATAGCCGATCCCCGAGTAATTCAACAAGAAGCAATTCAAAAGTGACCAGGAATTGCCATTGAATTGGCTGGAGGTACCCAGAGATATATTCCAAGAGCGAGTGTGACCCTGGATTATGGCTTTGGGGCAAAACAATGCGTGGTCGGTGTGATGAGCGGCCTCCCTGCAGACGTTCTTCTAGGAAATGATGTGGGAAATCTTCATTGCCACTTTGTTGGTGCGGTAACCAGAAGTCAAGCCAAGAGAGCAGCTAATGTGGACGTGTACAACCCATCCATGGAAACGAGGCCACCAGAACTGCCGTCACAGCCGCACTGTGGCCAAGCCTCTTACCGACCTGACCAAGAAAACGATGCCCCGGCTGGTGATCTGGACTCCAGCCTTTGATGAGGCTTTTAACCGGCTGAAGGACGCCCTGGTCTGCGACCCTGTTCTGGCTGCTCCAGATTACAAGAGGAGATTTATTGTGCAGACAGACGCCTCTGCTTATGGACTGGGAGCTGTCCTCAGCCAGGTGAATGCAGCTGGGGACGAACACCCCATCGCCAACCTTAGCAGGAAACTGCTGGACCGAGAAGTGGCCTATGCAACTGTTGAAAAAGAATGTCTGGCTGTAGTGTGGGCCCTTAGGAAACTAAGGCCATATCTGTATGGACGAGAATTCTCTGTCATTACTGATCACAATTCCCTCACCTGGCTGAACCTAGTCTCTGGGGACAATGGACGCTTACTACGATGGAGCCTGGCTCTGCAGCCCTATAACTTTACCATACAGTATAGAAGAGGCAGCCAACACTAAAATGCAGATGGACTGTGCAGGCAGGAGGAGCCCTGAGTCTGGTCAGCCATGCCTGTGTGTGTACATAATAAGCAACCTGTAGAGGTCCCTAGTACGTACACAAATTGGGAGGGGAAGGGATTGTCATTATTTGTAGTTTTGCCCTGTCCTGTATTTTGTATAATATGTCATTTAACTTTTCTCTGGTTGTATTTGCTGTAAATTAACCATGTCTCCTTTCCCCAATACTTTGCAATGTCTTGTGATGTACCTGTACCATAACCATGTCTCCTTCCCCCAATACTTTGCAATGTCTTGTGATGTACCTGGACCATAATCTAATTTAGGCTTGTGTCAACAGCTAGTGGAACTTTGGCTATTGTTTCCTAAGCAGAAGATAACCTACAATACACATGCTGTAGACTCAGTAGAGCCCTTACATTTCTAGAATCCTCTGATGGACCAAACCATTGAATAGTAGGTGTGACCCCTACCCCCCTTTAGATGGGCTGATCCCAGGAGCCCTGACAATACATTCTTGTTTTAAGATCAGTTGTGATTTGAGTGCGGATGTGGAAGGAGTCACGAACTGAGTTGAGGCCAGGTCGTGACGTCCGTGGGATTGTGTGGAATCCTGTGGACTATTGCAAGGATTATTGTTATCGCATCTGGCACAAGGACTATCGTGAGGTGCCCGGATTTGTTTCCATTGACTTATTGTGGACTTCTCATGGACTCCAAGGACATTATGGATATTTGATGTTGTATGCTCCCTGCCTTAATAAATCTCGTTGGATCGTCCCTCGGCCTGTTGTCCCTTCTTGCTCTGTCGTATACCCCGTCACAGGAATGTCCCCCAGTGGAGGCAGCGGAATACCGCCCGGGAGTGGGAGAGTGGAGGCCGCAACCCCTGACAGGGGCTGGCAGCGGCGGGGAAAAGTGGCTGCGGCTGCACTGGAGGATCCGCGGCGGGCGCAGGTCCCACTCCTACCACAGACTGGAGCGGGGTGGTGGAGGCTGCGGGTGGCAAAGGATAAAAGTCACCGCCGCGGTTGGGAGTGGAGTGGCAGTGGCTGCAGGCAGCAGCGAGGAGGCCACAGCAGCGAGCTGGAGTGAGGCGGCGTCGGCCGCAGATAGTTGCGAGTAGGCCACAGCCGCAAGCTGGCGTGAGGCAGCAGTCTTCTGTTGTCAGTAGGCTCGGCGCCGTCTCCCTGCTGCTCCCTGGTTGCTGCTCATGGCTCTCGCTCTCTGGCCCTCACCAGGTCTCCTTCTCCTTCTCTCCCGTTCTGCTGACTCACTCAGTCTGGCCCTCTCCGCCCCTTTTATCTGAACTCATCCCCCAACTGCCCTGTCAGTCTCAGTGGTCCATCCCCTAACTCTGCTCCCTGGAAACAGATCCCCCAGGAACCTAGAAGACGGTCCCCTTGGTTCCGGCCCAGGTACTTGGCGGAGGTCTCTCCTCCCACACTCCTCCATCCTGTATGGTCGCCAGTCCTCGGGCGAGGGTATTGGTAGGCTCTGGTTGGCCTTTTGAGACAAAAGTTCTTGTTGCCATATGAACTGATCCTGTTCGTAGCGTTTGGGGGGTCTGCCAGCTGTTGACTGCTCGGAGCGTCTTGGTTCGACTGTGGTGGAGTTTTCTGGGGTGGTGGCCGGTGGTGGACTGGCCGATTCTGGTGGGCTGGCGTGACTTGCTGAGATATTGTTCCTTGGATGACCCGCTTGCACCGCTGGGCTATCTTCTTCGTTATCTAGGTCCCAGACCGTGGGCAGTGGTTCGGGGGCCTGAGGAGTGGGTTCGGGTTGCACAGGATCGTTGGATGTACAGAGCCGCAACATATTATGGTGCATAGTACGAGTGGGAAGTGCCCCGTCCTGTTCAGGTCGTATCTCGTACACAGGCCCATCGCGGCTTATTCGGCACAATACTTGGTAAGGATTCTCTTCCCACCGTGATTCTAGCTTGTTCTGGGGCGCTGGTCTAGTACGAGTACTCGATCCCCAGTCTGGAAGTTGGTGGGTGGAGGCAGAGTCCCCCCTGGGTGCTCTAGGTCCTGGAGTTTTGTCTGGACGATGCAGTGAAGGGTCTGTAGCCGGTGTCGGTGGTTTCGGACCCATGATTACACCCCAGACCAGGGTTGGGGTTCCACCGGGTTTAGTTCTACCTCCGTGATCCCTTTTGCCTTCTCGCCCGAATAGCAGTGAGTAGGGGGTATAGCCGGTATCTCGGTGCACCCGTTTGTTATAGACCCACACTAGTTCAGGGACATACTCAGGCCAGCGGGTCTTCCGGTCACTCTCCAGGGTACGCAACATTTGAATTAGCGTCCGATTTAAGCGTTCGCAGGCCCCGTTTCCCTGTGGATGGTATTGTGTGTTCTGAGATTTATTGATCCCATAGAGACGATGTAGCTCCTCCATGACTTTCCCCAGGAAGCATGCTCCCTGATCTGAATGTATCCATCGAGGGCAGCCATACACTTGGATAAAGTTCTTGCAGATTGCATAGGCGGCTGACTCCGCAGTTTGATCTCAGGTGGGGGTTACCACGGCAAATTTGGTGAAGTAATCCACCATGACGAGACAATGTTCATACCCCTGGTATGCAGGGCCAATGGTCACATAGTCCACCGTCAAGAGCTCGAGGGGTGCGGATGTCACTATCGTTTGCACCAGGGTCCGTTGTGTGAGTGGTTTAGCTAGCTTGCATAGGCGGCAGGCCCGGCAGGTTTCTTCCACAGCAGCGTGCAAGCGCAGATGGTAAACTATCTGCTGCAATCATTCCAAGGTCTTTTGAACTCCGAAATGAGCCTCCTTTTCGTGGGCTTCCCGTGCCAGTTCACTGAGTTGGGCTCTGGGCACGACTACCACCCAAGTTGTTGCAGACGTTGCCCGTAACACCGCCTTACGATACAATAGTCCCATTGGCATAGCATCAGCAATATATCCTGAGACGAAGTCTGTCTCTGGGCGTCGGTGGGTAGTCTGCCGGTGGTAACCCATCGGCGTAGGAGCCCAATTTCTTCATCTTCTTGCTGCTGTTGGATCCATCTGTCACGTGACTGCTCCAGCATACCCCTTAGGGGTCCTTCTTGCGTGGCAGCTGTGAGCATGGTGGCGGTGAGGGCATACGGTGTCTCTTCTCCTTCCAAATCGTCGTCTCAATTTTTCCCTGGCGTTGTTTGCCGGATCCTGGAGAGGGCATCCGCGTGCACATTTTCTGCTCCTCTTTTGTAGATGATCTTGTAGTTAAACTTGGCCATCCGGGCCACCCATCGCTGCTCCATAGCTCCCAATTTGGCATTTTCCAAGTGGGCCAGCGGGTTGTTGTCGGTCCGCACCACCACTTCGGAGCCCGCCATGTACTCTGCGAACCGCTCCGTCATGGCCCACACTACCGCGAGGAGCTCGAGCTTAAAGGAGCTGTAATTGTCAGGGTTACGGTCGGACTAATGAAGTGATCGGCTACCATAAGCGATCACTCTCTCCCGGCCATTCTGAACTTGTGACTACACAGCCCCTGGCCCGTGGAGGCTCCCGTCGGTGTGTAGTATGAACGGTTGCGAGAAATCCGCATAGGCTAACACCGGGGCACCCGAGAGCGCAGCCTTAAGGTCTTGGAAGGCTTCTTCTTGCGGTTGTTGCCACTGGATTTTCCATCCATTCGCCCCGGCAGGAGCCCCCTTTAGCAGGTCCTGCAGGGCTCGGGCCTGGCGTGCAAAATTCTTTACGAAACAACGGTAGTATCCGGCCAGCCCACAGGAAGGCCCGTATGTCTTTTATCGTTTCGGGGGTAGGCCATCCCTGGATGGCAGCAACCTTTTCCAGGGACGGTCTAACACCCTCGGTAGAGACGACATGCCCCAGATATTCAATCTGAGTGCAAAACAGGTGGCATTTCTGGGGCTTCACCTTCAACCCGTACTTCTGCAGCCGTCCGAGCACCTGCCCCAACTGCCGCAGGTGGTCCTCAAACGTGGCGGCATAGATGTTTATGTCATCCAGATATATCAGCGTGGCCTCAAAGTTGAGATCCCCCAGACACCGCTCCATCAGCCGCTGAAAGGTCCCCGGGGCATTGGTCAGTCCGAACGGCATTCGATTGAACTCGAACAGTCCCATGGGAAGGATGACCGCCGTCTTAGCCCTGTCTTCTTCCGACATCGGCACCTGCCAATACCTGCTGGCCAGATCTAAAGTTGAAAAGTACTTTGCCTTCCCCAAGGCGGACAGGGATTCTTCTATGCGTGGCAATGGGTATGAGTCTTTGATGGTACAGGCATTCAGCTTTCTATAGTCCACGCTGAACCGCAGGGTGCCATCCTTTTTGCGAACCAACATGATGGGAGCCACCCAGGGGCTCTGGCTCTCTCGTATGACCCCCTTCCGCAGCATTTGGGCCAGTAAAGTTTTTACCTCCTGGTATAGTTGTGGAGGGATTTGTCTGTATCTTTCCCGTATGGGGGCCGTTCCTGCCGTGGGAATTCCGTGCGTGATGGCTGTGGTGCATCCAAAATCATCCTCGTGGCTAGCGAATACCCCGTGATACTGTCCGAGTAGTGTTTCTACCTGGAGAAGTTGGGCGGGAGCCAGGCCAGAGAGTTCAGCCCACATTCTTTCCAGGATGTTTCGGCCCCTTTCCTGAGTCGAGGACTCGGCAGTCTGCAGAGTTCGAATAGTCACTGCCCGTGGGTCCTCGGGTTGCACCTTCAATTAGACCATAGGGGCTGGCAGGACCTCTTCCAACGGACACCAGCTTGGCCATCTCGACCCGGGGCCTTAAGACGATGTCTTGGTCTTCTAGGTTGACACAGCACACCAGGACGGTCCCTCTCCGCACAGTGGCCAGGGAGCGGGCCACCAGTACGCCAGGAGGCAGGCGTTCTGAGTAGCATGGCTCCACCTGCATCTCCACGCCCTCCAAAGGCACAGGGGCCCGAATGGGCAGGGCCACCACTGTCTGCCTGGGGGGCAGTATGAGCAGGGGAGCGATGACTTTGCCCAGTGCCTCGCCTTCCTGGCAATCCTGGAGAACTCCCGCCTCCCGCACCAACTGCTGGAAGACTTGCCCTTGCGGCGTGCAGGAGCCCCACTGGCTCAGAGTCTCTTGCGTGGGCTCATTGAGGAGGAGGTTGCCGAACTCTTGTAATATGTTCATACCCAGGGTAACCGGATGTTTGTTGTTTGCGTCTCCCTGGGTCAGGACCACTCCCCGGCGGCAGAGTGATTTGCCGCTTATCGAAATCTGCATCCAGGCTACTCCGACAACAGGAACCGGTAACTGGTTGGCGGCTACCTACTTTATCACGGACCCCCACTGACGTCTCACTGCTTCGGGAAAATGCTGCCGAAAATAAGTCTCTGGCATGGTCGTTACTTGCGACCCCGTATCTACTAGGCATCGTACGGCACGGCCTTCGACCTCTGCTCATACCACTGGACACCGCGCGACCAGGCCTTCGTGACTTCCACCACCCCATGTGGTGGGCTCTGGCTCCGGGCGGCGTCCCCACAGCTCAGGGTCCTCTGATCTTCTTGGCCAGCAGGGCAGGTTTCTCCTGCAACGTGGGCACTCTTGGGCGGAGTGTCCCAATTCTCCACAATCATAACAGGCAGGTGGTCATGGGAACCGACTTTGGTGAGGGCCGCGATGGTTCATGCCTCCTGTGCCCAGCCCTGGCCGACTCCTTGTGGCCTCTTTTTTGGCTTCAGTCAATTCGCCTTTAATACTCTGTATCTCTTGCTTCATCTCTTGTACCCAGTGGGGTTCGCTCAGGGTGCTTACGGGTGCTTCGATACTCCAAGCCATCCCCACAGGGACTGTCACCTCTTGCTCCTGTTCCCGAACACGTGCCTCCTTTCCTATCTCTGAAAAGGTAAGATGCGGGTCCACTCGCACCCGCTCTCGCAAAGCCTGTCTCGTCAGGGTGTCTCGTAGCCCGGTCACTAAAAGGTCACGTAATGTTACGTCCACGGTCCCCACGCCGACTCCATCCTTCCTTTCAATGGCTACAAACAGTTCCTGCAAAATATTCATATACTGCGTCACTGTTTCCCCCTCTTTCTGCATGTGACTAAACATCCGAGTTCTCAGTTCACAAACATCGGTCGGGTCCCCATGGGTCTCCTCTAAGATCTGTAACACCCTGACGAAGGTGTTTCGCTGCCCCGGGGGCCTCAACATTATGGAATCCCGGGCCTCCCTGTCCAACGCCATCAGGGCCACTTCTGCCTCTAGGTCAGGGGTCAGCAGATGCATCCTAAATAGCTCACGCATTCGCTCCATCCAGTTCCACAGCATAGTATTGCCACCGGAGAACCTGGGTAGACTGCTTAACATAGTCCCCAAAGAAATTCTGGGCCGGGGGCCCTCGTTGTCTGTGCTCGGAGACTGATCCTGACGACTATGCCAAATGTGGTAATAGCAGGTACGCAGGATGCAGTGCCGAGACAGATAAAACTTTAAATTGTAACTTTTATAGATAAATGCCATTAAGGCTATTTTAAGCAACCTAAACAGAATAACAGTAGTTGTCCTCACAGGGAGCAAATACACATAAACAAGGATTGGGAGAACACAACTACTCCGGCAAAGACCGGTCACTATGGGGTTGCGGAATGGCCGACTATGGGTCCTTAGTTACTAAATGTCACTTATCCGTCCTGACTTCCCTCAGCGTCCTGTTCAACGGTGTGTCAGCGTCGCAGCCACTGGGCCCAGCCGCTGAGGATCTGGCGTAGTCTTCGGGCGTTCTGACGCCCAGGCGAAGCAGGGGCATAACAGGCCCACGGAGAGCTCTTTGGCGGTATGTCCCCTAGCGGAGGCAGCGGAATACCGCCCGGGAGTGGGAGAGTGGAGGTCGCAACCCTCTGACAGGGGCTGGCAGCGGCGGGGAAAAGTGACGGCTGATAAGCCACAGGCGCAGCTTATGGCTGCACTGGAGGATCCGCGGCGCAGGTCCCACTCCTTCCACGGACTGCGGGCGGCAAAGGATAAGTCACCGCCGCGGTCGGGAGTGGAGTGGCAGCGGCTGCAGGCAGCAGCGAGCTGGAGTGAGACGGCGTCGGCCGCAGATAGCTGCGAGTAGGCCGCAGCTGCAAGCTGGTGTGAGGCAGCAGTCTTCTGTTGTCGGTAGGCTCGGCGCCGTCTCCCTGCGGTCCACCGGGAGTCTCCCTCCTGTCGCTGTCCTCCTCCCTGGTTGCTGCTTGTGGCTCTTGCTCTCTGACCCTCACTAGGTCTCTTTCTCCTTCTCTCCCATTCTGCTGACTCACTCGGTCTGACCCTCTCCGCCCCTTTTATCTCGACTCCTCCCCCAACTGCTCTGTCAGTATCAGCGGTCCATCTCCTAACTCTGCTCCCTGGAAACAGATTCCCCAGGAACCTAGAAGACGGTCCCCTTGGTTCCGGCCCGGGTACTCGGCGGAGGTCTCTCCTCCCACACTCCTCCATCCTGTATGGTCGCCAGTCCTCGCCAGTTCAACTGTCTATCTGTCACTCATCCAAACCTGCCTCACCTTTCTGACATCCGGCCAGCTTGTTCATCAGGTAGGACTTCCCGGTACGATACAGGCCCACAATGGCCACCACCACCACCGGCTGGGAGATGTTGGACAAGATGTCAGTGGCTTTAGGATTGACCTGAAATTTTCCGTCTGCTGTATTTTCAATCAGACAAACTGGAAGATCCATCTCTGAATGTGAGAAGAAAAAAGAGGAGGAGTGGTACTGTGCAGTGTATATACAGGAGGAGTGGTGCTGTGCAGTGTATATATACAGGAGGAGTGGTACTGTGCAGTGTATATATACAGGAGGAGTGGTACTGTGCAGTGTGTATATACAGGAGGAGTGGTACTGTGCAGTGTATATATACAGGAGGAGTGGTACTGTGCAGTGTGTATATATACAGGAGGAGCGGTACTGTGCAGTGTATATATACAGGAGGAGCGGTACTGTGCAGTGTATATATACAGGAGGAGCGGTACTGTGCAGTGTGTATATACAGGAGGAGCGGTACTGTGCAGTGAGTGGGGGGTTATTGAGTGGAGATGGGGGTTAATGTGGGGATGGGGGTTAATGAGTGGAGATGGGGGTTAAAGTGTGGGGGTTAAAGTGTTGGGGTTAATGTGGGGATGGGGGTTAATGAGTGGGGGGATAATGAGTGAAGATGGGGGTTAATGAGTGGAGATGGGGGTTAATGTGGGGATGGGGTTAATAAGTGGGGGGTTAATGAGTGGAGATGGGGGTTAATGTGTATGGGGGTTAATGAGTGGAGATGGGGTTAATTAGTGGGAATGGGGGTTAATGAGTGGGGATGGGGGCTAATGAGTGGAGGGGTTAATGAGTGGGGATGGGGGTTAATGAGAGGGGGTACATAATGTGTGGGGGGATTTGGGAGTAGGGACGAGGGATTATTGAGTGGGGATGGTGGATACTTAATGTGTGGGGGGATTTGGGAGTAGGGACGAGGGATTATTGAGTGGGGATGGGGGATACTTAATGTGTGGGGGGATTTGGAGTGGGGATGGGGGGTACTTAATGTGTGTGGTGGATTTGAGATGGGGGGATTTGGAGTGGGGATGGTATTTAACGTGTGTGGGGAGATTTGAGGACACAAAATGAAGAGTATGTATGCATGAGGGCATGTATGAGGAAGCAGTATGGGGGATGGGTGCAGACAGTAAGGTGTGCGAACGGGTGAATGTATGTGGGCACAGTATGGGGAGTGAGGGTGATGGGATGTGTGCAGACACAGTATGGAGAGTCGGGGGTATGTGTGAGCAGACAGTATAGAGAGTGAGGGGGTAAATATATGAGGAGACAGTATAGTGAACAGGTGGAATGTTAGAGGAGACAGTATGAGGAGGGAGGGGAATAGCGTGAGGCGACAGTATATTGCAGACATTTTTATTCAGGAGCATTATAATGACACTTCTATCTTTAAGGGCGTCGTGTGGAGATTTGCTGCAGAAGACCGGAGAAGATGGAAGTCTGCAGAGACGAGATGTGGATGAGAAAACTCATCATGGGGTCGGGACAAGAAGAAGAAAAGGAGAACGACTGCAGAGACGACGTCATATATAAGGAACCTGGATGTAAATATTATTAGTGATACTAATTCTCATGTTTTTATTTGTCAGGAGCAGTACAGGGGTTCTCCAGGTTTGTGCTGAGTCTGCAGACATTCTATATGACTGCAGACTTCTGAATTCTCACAGTGCTCACTGAACGCTGTCAGGATTCTCTCGTGCCGGTAATTTACATACATGCGGTCGCATGCTGACTAGACATGTGTGGCCTCACTCAATGAAAATGAACGGAGCGAGGCTGGGCACGTCTAGTCGGAATGTGGCCAGAAGTATATAAATCACATACTTGTGCTGACATGACTGTACATCGGCAAGGGAGAATCCTAAAAGTGTGCAGTGCATTAGTTGTGAGAATAATAATAATAATAATAATAATAATAATACATTTTATTTTTATAGCGCCGACATATTCCGCAGCACTTTACATTTCAGAGGGGACTTGTACAGACAATATACATTACAGCATAACAATAATCACATACAGTAGATTATAACAGATACCAAGAGGAGTGAGGGCCCTGCTCGCAAGCTTACAGTCTATGAGGAAAGAGGTAGACACGAAAGGTGGGTGGTAACAGTTGCTCTGATTGTATGGACCAGCCATAATGTTAAGTGTGTAACAGTACAGACACAGAGGGCTAATGGATGCATAAAGCATGTGGGAACATGATGCTGGGAACCTGGTTATGGTAAAACTTTTGGCTGTGCCACACAGGGATAGGTTAGGTTAATGTGTTGAGGCGATAGGCCAGTCTGAATAAATGCGTTTTCAGGACACGCTTAAAATTGTGGGGATTGGGGACTAATCGTATTGACCTGGGAAGTGCATTCCAAAGAATTGGCGCGGCACGTGTAAAGTCTTGGAGACGGGAGTGGGAGGTTCTGACTATTGAGGATACTAACCTCAGGTCATCAGCAGAACGGAGGGCCCGGGTAGGGTGGTATACTGAAACAAGGGAGGAGATGTAGGGTGGTGCTGAGCCATGGAGGGCTTTGTGGGTGAGGGTAATAAGTTTATACTGAATTCTGGAGTGGATGGGTAGCCAGTGTAATGACTGGCACAAGGTAGAGGCATCGGTGTAACGATTGGTGAGGAATATGATCCTGACTGCAGCATTCAAGACAGATTGGAGAGGGGAGAGTTTGGTAAGAGGGAGACCGATTAGAAGAGAGTTACAATAGTCGAGACGAGAATGAATAAGAGAAACAGTAAGAGTTTTTGCAGAGTCAAAAGTAAGAAAAGGTCGAATTCTAGAAATGTTTTTGAGGTGCAGATGACAAGAGCGAGCCAGTGATCGAATGTGGGGGGCAAAGGAAAGCTCGGAATCAAGTATGACCCCAAGACAGCGGGCATGTTGCTGGGGAGTAATAGTGGAACCACACACAGAAATAGCAATGTCGGGTATAGGTGCATTAGTAGCGGGAGGAAACACCAGGAGTTCAGTCTTTGACAGGTTCAGTTTCAGATATAGTGAGGACATGATATTAGACACAGCGTTTAGACAATCGCCAGTGTTTTCTAGAAAGGCTGGCGTGATGTCAGGAGAAGAAGCGTATAGTTGGGTGTCATCAGCATAGAGATGGTACTGGAAACCAAATCTACTGATTGTTTGACCAATAGGGGCAGTGTACAAGGAGAAGAGGAGGGGGCCTAGAACCGATCCTTGAGGAACCCCAACAGTAAGGGGAAGGTGAGAGGAGGAGGAACCGGCAAAAGAAACAGTAAAGGAGCGGTCGGAGAGATAGGAGGAGAACCAGGAGAGAACGGTGTCCTTGAGGCCAATGGAATGGAGCATAGTGAGGAGGAGCTGATGATCCACAGTGTCGAATGCTGCAGAGAGATCCAAGAGAATTAGCAAGCTGAGAATTCAGAAGCTGCAATGCCAGGACTCAGCTCTGCAGGTTCCAGTAGTCATCACATGGACACTTCACTCATATGCGATTTTCATAGTTATAGTCTTGTGACAACGAGCTTCTCATCCTGCTTTCAGTTTTTTACTGAACATTGAGAGGATTAGGGAGAGCGGCTCATGGCTACATGGCTAAGTGTGCAAGTCACATATTTACTTTTTTTTTTTTTTTTGGGGGGGGGGGGCGCCGAACCAAATTCTTGCCCCGGGTGCCAGAAAGCCTAGATACGCCTCTGCCCCTATCTGCAAATGGCCTTGGACGAACTCCCTGCCGAAGACAGTGAGGGTCATCTGACACTGATCCGGCAATATCGGCAGGAGGCCCAGGCCGAGCGTCAAGCCCAGGCTGAGAGAGCCGAACGTGAGCGTCAAGCCCAGGCTGAGAGAGCTGAGCGCCATGCAGAAGCTCAGAGGGCCCATGAGCTGGAGATGCTCCAGCGGGGGTGAAATGCCCCCACAGCCCGAACCAGTGAGCCCAGCAGCGTCCAGACTCCTAAACCCCGGACAGAGCATTTTCCCGTGATGGAAAAGGACAGGGACTTGGACACGTTTCTGCGAGCCTTTGAGAAAGCCTGCAGACAGTACTGACTGCCCGAAGACCAATGGGCCAGGTACTTGACCCCAGGGCTAAAAGGCAAAGCTCTGGAGGCGTTTGCTTCTCTTCCGCAAGCGCATGATGATGACTATCGCGCCATAAAGGAGGCGCTGATCGCCAAATATCGGCTGACACCTGAGGTATACCGAAAGAAGTTCCGACACCTCCAACGTGGCCCACACGATAGCTACAGTGATGTGGTGCAAGGACTCAGGACCCACTTTGACCAGTGGATCCATGGACTGTCCGTTGAATCCTTTGAGCAGCTACGGGACCTGATGATCAAAGACCAGTTCCTGCATCTCTGCCCAGCTGAGGTCCGACAGTTCATCCTGGACCGCGAACCAACGAACGCGGACAAAGCGGCGCAGATCGCCGACAACTACGAGGCCAACCGGAAGCCCGAGACGCGGAGGCCAGTCGCCACCAGCTGGAAAGGGGGTAAGCCTGCAACCAACCCCAGTGCCCCAGCTAGCCGTCCCTCCGGAGGCCCTGTCCCTGTTGCCAACAACAGGCCGGCTACTGACAGTCGCCTGTGTCACCACTGCCAGCGGCCTGGTCACTTCTTTTACGCCTGTCCGAATAGGCCGAAGAACCCCCCAGCCAAGGCCCCCGGGCCCAACGCCTCTGTTCTTTTGGTGGGAGGTGTGGTTGGGAGGGCTGACGACAACGTTCAACCTGTTCAGGTGGGGGCCCGTCTTGCTACAGGCCTCAAGGACACCGGGGCTGAACGAACCCTCATCCGTCCTGGACTGGCGGCCCCTGAAGAGTTTGTTGAGGGGAAAACCCTGACTGTCACCGGGATTGGAGGCACCCATTGTCCCTTGCCAGTGGCCCGGGTTTTTCTTGATTGGGGTGCTGGGAGCGGGTTGAGGGAGGTGGGAGTGTCTGAAAATTTGCCCACTGATGTTTTATTGGGGACTGACTTGGGGCAGATGGTTGCATACTATGTCCCTGACACCCCGCCCCAGTCTGATAATAAGGGTAACGTTAACCCTGATGTTGATGATGATGATGAGGGGAAACTGAATGTGTTACCTGCTAATGCCTTGATGAGTAATGATGCAACTAACAACCAGGTATGATGCTGATGCTGATGTGAATGTACCAAAGCAAACTGATAACCATTCTTTGCCTAGGAAGGATGATGATGATGTTGATGTATCTGTGCCGACTGAACCCGTTAACCCTTTCTTTGAAACGGTAGATGTGTCCACAGGTACCGAGGTGCTCAGCCCCGTCACTCTGCGGAGTGAGACGGCTGAGGAACCCCTGGCAGGAGCAAGCAACGGTGCTCAAGGAAATGGGGAGGTGCATGGGGACCATGAGGAAGGTAATGCCATGCAGCTGACCAGTGCCACCGAGGAAGGTAACTGGCCCATAAGTAGCACTGCTCCTGAAGTGTTGGGGGTGGATGGGGAGGTAGAGCCCAGGGCAGCACCGGCTGGTGGGTCTGTAGAAATCCCCAGGGAGGCAGCATACATAGCAGCTGTCACACGCAGTCAGAGTGCCCAGATCGCAGGCAACGCACGTCTTCTGGACCCTCTGCTGCTACAGGAGAGACTGAACCAGAGGTGAACCCAGAGCCGGTTCCAGAGGGTCCCAGTAAAGAGGGGACCCTGATGTCACTTCTGGCAGCCTCCAGCATGGAGTTCCAGGCTGCTCTGTACTCAGATGCCAGCCTGGAGAAATTGAGAGGTCTCACCAAGACGCCCACCTCCAAGCCTGATAAGGAGAGGGTGTTCTGGGAACGAGGAAGGTTGTACCGGGAGACAGTACCCAGAGATCCTAAAAAGGAGTGGTTGAGGGAAAGACAGTTGGTCGTCCCCTATCAGTTCAGAACTGAGTTGTTGCGGATTGCCCATGAGATTCCACTCGCTGGACACTTGGGGATCGGCAAAACAAAGGCACGGCTGTCTCAACACTTCTATTGGCCCAAGATGGGGACAGATGTAACACACTACTGCCGCTCCTGTGCCACCTGTCAAAAAGTGGGTAAGGGGGGGCCTGCTCTTAAGGCTCCCCTTATTCCTTTGCCGGTGATAGAGGAGCCTTTCCAGAGAATCGCGGTGGACATTGTAGGACCGCTGTCCGTCCCCAGCAGCTCCGGAAAGCGATACATTCTCACCGTGGTAGACTACGCTACCCGGTACCCAGAGGCAGTAGCTCTGTCTTCAACCAGGGCAGATAAGGTGGCTGACGCACTGGTGACCATCTTTTCAAGGGTAGGATTTCCCAGGGAGAAGCTTACCGATCAAGGGCCCCAATTCATGTCTCGCCTAATGGAGGCTCTCTGTGAGAAAATGCAGGTGACGCACCTGGTATCGAGTCCGTATCACCCACAGACTAATGGTTTGTGTGAACGCTTCAACGGTACCCTCAAACAGATGCTCCGCATACTGGTTGAGACCCAAGGGCGCGACTGGGAGCGGTACCTCCCACACCTGCTGTTCGCTTACAGAGAAGTTCCGCAGGCCTCGACCGGGTTCTCCCCCTTCGAGCTCCTGTATGGCAGGCGAGTCCGGGGACCCCTTGGGTTGATAAGAGAATCCTGGGAAGATGAGCCAAACCCCACAGAAGTGTCCATCGTGGATTATGTCATGCGCTTCCGTGACAAGATGCAGACCTTGACGCAGTTGGTGCATGACAACATGACGCAGGCTCAGGCTGACCAGAAGCGCTGTTACGACCAGAACGCCCGGGATCGGACCTACCAGGTGGGTCAAAAGGTGTGGGTTCTGGTCTCTGTACCAACGGATAAGCTTCAGGCAGCCTGGGAAGGCCCGTACGTCGTCCACCAACAGCTCAACCCGGTCACCTACGTGGTCACGCTTGACCATGCTCGGGGTAGGCGCAAGACCTTTCACGTCAACATGCTGAAGGCGCACTACAAACGTGAAGCTTGCGTCCTACCGGTCTGCCATCTGCCAGAGGATGGGGAGGAAGATCCCCTCCTGGACATGCTGGCCCAGGCCAAGGCCGATGGGTCCATTGAGGACGTGGAGATAAGTGGTTCGCTCACCGTGTCCCAGCGGTTGCAGTTGATGGCCACCCTGGAACTCTTCCGGCCCGTGTTCACCAACCGTCCTGGGAGGACGGAGTTAGCGGTTCATGAGGTGGACACCGGGAATCACGCCCCATTACGGCGAACACCCTATCGGATCTCTGAGACGGTGCAACAAGTCATGCGCCAAGAGATCGATGAGATGTTAAGGCTGGGGGTGATTCGACGGTCACAAAGAGCGTGGGCTTCACCTGTAGTCCTCGTGCCTAAAAAGGATCGAACCACCCGGTTCTGCGTGGACTACAGGGGGCTCAACGCCATCACAACCTCTGATGCCCACCCAATGCCGCGCATCGAGGATCTGCTCGAGCGGTTGACAAACGCCAACTACATATCCATCATGGATTTGAGTCGGGGATACTGGCAGATTCCCCTGAGCCCTGAGGCGCAGGAGAAATCCGCCTTTATCACCCCCTTTGGACTGTACGAGTCCACGGTCATGCCCTTCGGCATGAAGAATGCCCCTGCCACTTTCCAGCGGATGGTCAACCACCTGCTTCGGGGACTGGAGGAGTACGCAGTGGCGTACTTAGACGATATTGCCGTCTTCAGTTCCACCTGGGAGGAACACCTTCAGCACCTCCAGGAGGTGCTCAAGCGTCTTCACCAGGCAGGCCTGACCATCAAGCCGGGGAAGTGCCAGATAGGCATGCGCGAGGTCCACTACCTGGGGCACCGTGTAGGCGGGGGTTCCATGAGCCCGGAGCCAGAAAAAGTGGACGCAATCGTGTCCTGGCCCACCCCCAGGACCAAGAAACAGGTGAAGTCCTTCTTGGGCACTGCAGGGTACTATAGGCGGTTCGTACAGGACTATAGCGCCCTTGCCAAACCCTTGACTGACCTCACCAAGCAGAGGCTATCCCAAACAGTCAACTGGACAGATGACTGTGAGGCGGCTTTCCAAGCTTTGAAAGCAGCCCTGTGCAACTCTCCAGTGTTGAGAGCAGTCGACAGCAGTCGCCCGTTTCTGGTACAGACCGACGCCAGCGAGTTTGGCCTCGGTGCTGTGCTTAGCCAGGTCGACTCGAGGGACCAAGAGCACCCCGTGTTGTACCTGAGCCGGAAACTTTTGCCGAGGGAAGTGGCATACTCGACCATCGAGAAGGAGTGTCTGGCCATGGTGTGGGCACTGCAGCGTTTGCAGCCCTACCTGTACGGGCGCGCCTTCACGGTGGTAACTGACCACAACCCTCTGAGCTGGTTGCACACAGTGTCCGGAACCAATGGAAGATTGCTCCGCTGGAGCCTTGCCCTTCAACAGTACGATTTTACTGTAAAACACAGGAAGGGCAGTGAAAACGGCAATGCCGATGGGTTGTCCCGCCGGGGCGAACCCGCTGAGGTGCGCATGGCCGATTACCGAGAGGTAATGCCTCCTTAGCGCCCTCTTAAGGGGGGAGGTGTGATGTACAATGTCTGCAAGATATGTTTTCTGTTGCAATGTGCTAACAAACCCTCCATTTTCTTTGAGAAGCTGCCTGCCAGTGTCTCAGTTACATTGCACACTACAGCAGCTTCCCTTCCCCCGAGTGCCATAAACCAATTTCCTGTCACCCCATTTGGCTTCTCATGTGCCTCGGCTGAAAGAGAAGAAAAAAAAGTGCGGGAAAAACTTCTTTGTTTGAAACGAATAAAACTATGAGAGACTATACCATAAGAACCAAATACCCTAGAGATATGAAAATCATATTTTTGTAACCTGAGCGGTCCCAGCTTCGAGACCGCGTATGTTTCGAAGTTCTACCCTGTCCAGAACATGAGATAGGATTTGCGCCCAAATGGACGGTCATATCGCATAGATGTTTGATGTTTTCTTGATGGGCTCATTACGCTGGGAAACATGATACCACTGATGAGTCCATAACAGCTTCTCCCATAAAGTTATAGGTAATCTAAGTTTTGTAGCCAAAACATAACTTGGATAAGAGAGGTGGGATCAACCCAGAATGCACCTCTCTGTGATGTCACATAGGAAAGTCTATAAGGCATTTCCTGGGCAAACCAGCTCAGAACAGCTGCAGAGTCCGTGCTGACAAGAACTCAGATGAGCGGAGAAGTGCAGCTCCGCCTCCACCCACCTTAAAGCCACATGGTCTGCCTAAGGAACAATATGGAACTGTGAGTGTAATCTCTTTGTTTTCTCCACTTTTATTTTATACCTGTACTGTACATATTTTATGTCTCAATTTTATAGCAACTTTTATCTGTAATCACTGTCCTCTTTCTGAAAATAAATGAAATAATTATTTAGATCTGTCTCTATGCTCTAAGACTCGAACTATACGCCTTTGTTAGATAATTGCTACTAATTCGAGGGGTTTGCCACGGACCCTCTTAATTTAACACTGTGAATTAAGTAACCGTGACTGGTGGCAGCGCGTTGTGCACGGCTATTGCGGCTTGCTGGCAGTCTAGAAGGGTCTTATATTGCTGAGTAAGGGGCTTCAGCCACAGCATTGATAATTCCCTTACTGCAGAAGCCTAATTGCCGGTTCACAACAGGCAGCCCGTCCGGCGACTAATTATCCTAGGTGCAGTTCCCTGACTGACCTGAGGGTAAGGGGGGCGCCGGAGAGCTGCGAGTTCCAAAGTGGAACTGAGAAAGTGGGATATACATAAATCCCCGCAGTACTTGGAAGATTGATAGCAGTGGTGGGGCATCCAAATTAAACTCCCCCTGCGGCAAATTGTAGAGCGAGATTAGCTTGCTGGATATTTTTGTCACATGGTGCCAGTGGTGGGATAACTAAGATAAGCCCCAACGGTGCCTGTGATAGCCGTGTGCCGGCATTGTGTCACGCCCCTCCGTCCGCTGATACACCGGTGTCAGTGGTGGGATTGTGACATAGTGGTGACACAGGGTCCGCTGTCGGTCACGTATTGGTGGCAGCGGGACCCCCGTTAGTGTCGCCCGTAAGTAGACGAACGGCAGTGGGCTGTTCGTCACATGCAGTGTATATATACAGGAGGAGTGGTGCTGTGCAGTGTATATATACAGGAGGAGCGGTACAGTGCAGGGTATATACACAGGAGGAGTGGTACTGTGCAGTGTATATACACAGGAGGAGTGGTACTGTGCAGTGTGTATATACAGGAGGAGTGGTACTGTGCAGTGTATATACACAGGAGGAGTGGTACTGTGCAGTGTGTATATACAGGAGGAGTGGTACTGTGCAGTGTATATACACAGGAGGAGTGGTACTGTGCAGTGTATATATACAGGAGGAGCGGTGCTCTGCAGTGTATATATACAGGAGGAGCGGTACTGTGCAGTGTATATATACAGGAAGAGTGGTGCTGTGCAGTGTATATATATATATATATACAGGAGGAGTGGTGCTCTGCAGTGTATATATACAGGAGGAGCGGTACTGTGCAGTGTATATATACAGGAAGAGTGGTGCTGTGCAGTGTATATATATATATATATATACAGGAGGAGTGGTGCTCTGCAGTGTATATATACAGGAGGAGCGGTACTGTGCAGTGTATATATACAGGAAGAGTGGTGCTGTGCAGTGTATATATACACACAGGAGGAGTGGTACTGTGCAGTGTATATATACAGGAGGAGTGGTACTGTGCAGTGTATATATACAGGAGGAGGGGTACTGTGCAGTGTATATATACAGGAGGAGCGGTACTGTGCAGTGTATATATACAGGAGGAGTGGTACTGTGCAGTGTATATATACAGGAGGAGTGGTACTGTGCAGTGTATATATACAGGAAGAGTAGTGCTGTGCAGTGTGTATATACAGGAGGAGTGGTACTGTGCAGTGTATATATACAGGAGGAGCGGTACTGTGCAGTGTATATATATACAGGAGGAGTGGTACTGTGCAGTGTATATATACAGGAAGAGTGGTGCTGTGCAGTGTATATATACACACAGGAGGAGCGGTGCTGTGCAGTGTATATATACAGGAGGAGCGGTACTGTGCAGTGTATATATACAGGAGGAGCGGTACTGTGCAGTGTATATATACAGGAGGAGCGGTACTGTGCAGTGTATATATACAGGAGGAGTGGTACTGTGCAGTGTATATATACAGGAGGAGCGGTACTGTGCAGTGTATATATACAGGAAGAGTGGTGCTGTGCAGTGTATATATATATATATACAGGAGGAGTGGTGCTGTGCAGTGTATATATATATATATATATACAGGAGGAGTGGTACTGTGCAGTGTATATATACAGGAGGAGTGGTGCTGTGCAGTGTATATATATATATTGTGGTGTAGTTACCACTGTGTCGGCTAGGGGGCGCTGTGTGGGTGTCCCAGGACGGGTGTACAGGCACATTCAGTGTGGTAACAGGAGCAGGGTCCTAAATGACCATTGTGGGTCTCAAGGTGGGTGGCCTTGGGATGCAGGCTCCAGGGTGTATTGATCAGCAGAGGTACTGCTGATCTTTCTGTTACACTGTGTCAGGGAAGCCTGTGTGTGTCTATACAACCTTTGGTGATGTCATAGCCATGTGATCCCCTTTGGGTGTGGTTACAGGGCTATGTAATTGAGGTGTTTGGCACATGTGAGAGAGTGGAGGGAGTCTGTCTGAGTGTGGACAGACTTCCATGTGTCCAGGTGGGACACTACAGAGAGTGTATATGGGGAGGACTACATCTCCCAGCATCTGCTGAGACCCTCAGTCCGAGTCTGAAGCCACGGACATTTCTGTTCCTTTGCCTGAAGTGAAGGTTACATTTCAGTGTTATGCTGTCTATGGTTTATGGAGTAATAAACCTGGTGAAATTTTAAAGGAACCTGCCTCATGTTTGTCTCCCGCTGCACCTAAGCGAGTCACATCCCTACAATTGGTGGAGAATGCGGGCAGCGACTCCTAGAAGCGCGTGTGGCAGCGCTGGCGATTCTGAGCCAGGAGAGCAGACGGTCTGACAACCGTGAGTAATACTGACCGAGGTCAGAGAAAGTGACTGTGTTAATATTTGTGGGATACCTCTGGAGGAGAAGAGGCGTCCAGGAAACTGTGTGGCCGACACAGGTAACAGACAGGAGTCTGTGTTGCACTGACCAGGGTCAGTGAGAGACTGTGTTCCTGGAGGGTCAGTGTTGGGAGGTTCTGGGAGAGGAATCGGATCCCTGGAACACGTGCTATGACCTTGGACCTGGTGAGGCCGGTGTGTTGGGAGACCCTGGGAGGAGGGCTGCTCCCTGAATAGCACCCGGTGCGCCCTGTGTGGTGGACGGTCTCAGGCGGAGACGGTACGTCCTGAATAGTGCATGGACAGGACATGTGAGAGATTGTGCATGTGTTTTTTTTTTTTTGTTTTTTTTTCTTTTCCTCTGCAAAACCTGAAGGCAGATTGCTGTGGCTCAGAGCAGTCACGAAGGTTTTTTTTGCAAGGCAGATTGCTGTGGCTCAGAGTGGTCACGAAGGTCTCGCAGCACAGGGACCTGGTGTTTTTCCTCTTTGAGCATTGGTAGCAGACGCCGTCTGTCTACACCATCCTGCTGCAGCTTTATTGCATATGACTAAGCGGATACAGTAGTTGTGGCTTTACACAACTATTAAGGGTGAGTACCCTGTATCATTGCTTCATAACCGATTATACCTGCACTGGTAAGACCCTATGGGCGCACTTTTGTGGCTTTTTTATCTTTGAGGGTGACAAGCGGCTTCCAGTAACCCAGCGGGGTTACGAAGGTGACAAGCGGCTTCCGGTGGATCGGCGGGTCCACGAAGATGGCGCAGCAGGAGCTGCAGTGACACCAGCCGCTGTGTATGTGTGTGAACAGCAGCCGGAGGTGCCGGTGATCAGTGACAGCAGGAGCTGTGGTGGTGCCAGCAAGGACTTGTCTGGTATCGTGAGAGACAAACTGTGTGGTGTGAACTGTCGCCTAAGAGGTTCTGCAGGACGGACATGGGGAAATCCCAAAAGGGAGTGGTAACCCAAAAGGGGGCGGTGACCCAAAAGGGAGTGGTAACCCAAAAAGGGGTGGAGTCCAAAAAGGGGGCGGTGACCCAAATTGGAGTGGTAACCCAAAAAGGGGTGGAGTCCCAAAAGGGGGCGGTGACCCAAATTGGAGTGGCAACCCAAAGCGGGGTGGTGGTCCAGAAAGGGGCCAAGTTTGAAGAAGTGACAGCACTAGGTGACTCAGTAGGTACGTCTGGAGTACCGCAGTGTATGTGCAGGTCTTTTTCAGAATGTGGAATATCCTTTCCAGGTAGTAATGACGGGCCACAGATGTGTACAGTGATGCTGCACCGGGAAGGAGCCTTTGGTCGGCTGGACTCAGAGTCAGGTGACTCTGACAGGAACTCCTCTCGTTTTCTCTCTGACCGAGAAAAACGTCAGGGTTCACTGTAAACACGGGGTCACGGTGAACTACGCAGTAGACACAGTAGTTTTTGAGGGGACCAAAGGTGGTGAGTGCCAAGGTAGAGGGATACCACGGGACTTAGTCTATGCCTGGGAGAGGGGCCGGGACTTTCTTTTGTTTGATGACGTTTGGTCGGACGGTGGAGATGCTTCGACTATGGGGCAAGCAGACACTGAGACAGTGACGGCTCCTGACATGGACAGGTCAGAGGTAGAACTGACCAGAGGAAGAAGTACATCTGCCCAACTGACGGACCTGACGTCTCGTGATAAGACAGATGGTGGGCTGGGAGATGAGACTACTGGACTAGACACATTGGTGCTGGACGGTAACTGGAGGGTTCACTCGACTGGGGTGACTGACCCAGTGGTACCCTTTAACGATATAATTAAAGAGGTAGTGGTGCGACACGTGATGGACAAAAGAGAGCAGGATCGTGAGATACAGCTGATAAAGGAGACTGTAACAGAACATGTCGAACGGGAAAGAGTCCTAAGGCAAGCAGCTGAGCACAGAGTGGATGAGCTGGAGAAGGAAGTCTCTGAGCTCAGAGGTCACCTGTCAGCGTGTAAAACCATGAACAAGACCCTGTTGGAAGATATGGAGGTGCTCAGAGAGGCCCAAGAGAAGCATCAACAGGAGATTCTCAGGAGAGAGGATCAGCATCGCTACCTGGCAGAGGAGCGAGATAAAGTTCTGCAAGAACTCAGTGGAGTAGTAAAAGGTCTTCTGCAGAAGAAGTGGATGGGCGAAGACGTACAGCGGCCGTGCCCGACTGATAGCAAGGCAGAACTGCCAAAGCCCATCTTGGAAGAGGGTCCTGAAGACTGTAAATCTCAGGAAGATGGTGAGCCAAGAGCTGCACAAGACAGTCACCCGGTCTTGGCAGATACCTTGAGGGAAGTGTCCGTGGGGAACCCAGAGCCATCTGTCCAGGATGAGAGCAAGTCCATGACCTTCAAGTGCGTGATGGAGGTACCCGAAGACGTGCGAGAAGCGTGTGCCAGCGAAGGTGTGCATGAGACCTTTAAAAAGGCAGTAAAGGCCTATAGTGTGAGCTGGGCACCAGAAACAGACCAGTTGGTGATACTGGCAGAAACGGAAGACACAGAGAGAAGGGTGGCTGTCCTGAAGGAGATGCACCTACAATGTCTCCGCACGAAACAGATGCTCGTGGAGCGTAATAGGAAAGCCGCTCGACGTCTGGAGCTTGCAAGGGAAGCTCAAAGTCGGCTGGGCTTTGTGGAAGACATAATTCCGGTACCCAGAAATCTGGTGGGGAAAGTCGTTGGCAGACTTGGAAAGGTGATGCAGGAGATGGTGAATCGATCCTGTGTGAAGAGAGTGAAGATCCCACCTGCTGGTGAAATCCAAGTCGTTATTGAAGATGACATGGTTCCTGTCATTGTGGTTGGTTCGGTGGAAAGCATTGGGAAGCTTCGCATGCTCCTGGAATATCGGGTAGCGTACCTGAAGGAGATTGAGCAGCTAAGACAGGATCGACTGCAGATGAATGAGCAGATAGAGAACGTCAGGTGGCGTCCACCTCCAACCCAAGGTGTAAGGACCCGAAGGGATCCTCCAAGGAATGAAAGGACAGGTAGTCGAAGGCAAGAACGTCGAGAGTCCGCAAGTGGCCGTTCTAATCGTAGTAACATAGGCACGAGACCCAGTGGTGGACATAGTGACAGAGGGTCAGACTCAGACCAGCCAGTTGGCCCAGCTGGACGTGGGACTCATGACAGTGTGAACTGGGAGAGCCGGCCGGTGAGAGAAAGGTCGGGTGACGGAGCGCACTGCAAACAGGTGGAGACTAAAGAGTGTCTGATCACACTGACGGACGTTGACGGGAAGGCCAAAGCCCAAGGCCGAGATACTGACCGCTGGGGGCGGGGGAGGCCTAACGTGAATATGAGGCAGTTTGACTACCAAAACAGACGAAGATGGTCCTCTCGACTTGTAGGGCAAGGTGACATGGGTGCCAGGTCTCAAGATACCTGGGTGATGTCATGTGTTCAACCCCACAAGTTTGAACAGAGGGGGGAGGTATGTGGTGTAGTTACCACTGTGTCGGCTAGGGGGCGCTGTGTGGGTGTCCCAGGACGGGTGTACAGGCACATTCAGTGTGGTAACAGGAGCAGGGTCCTAAATGACCATTGTGGGTCTCAAGGTGGGTGGCCTTGGGATGCAGGCTCCAGGGTGTATTGATCAGCAGAGGTACTGCTGATCTTTCTGTTACACTGTGTCAGGGAAGCCTGTGTGTCTATACAACCTTTGGTGATGTCATAGCCATGTGATCCCCTTTGGGTGTGGTTACAGGGCTATGTAATTGAGGTGTTTGGCACATGTGAGAGAGTGGAGGGAGTCTGTCTGAGTGTGGACAGACTTCCATGTGTCCAGGTGGGACACTACAGAGAGTGTATATGGGGAGGACTACAGCTCCCAGCATCTGCTGAGACCCTCAGTCCGAGTCTGAAGCCACGGACATTTCTGTTCCTTTGCCTGAAGTGAAGGTTACATTTCAGTGTTATGCTGTCTATGGTTTATGGAGTAATAAACCTGGTGAAATTTTAAAGGAACGTGCCTCATGTTTGTCTCCCGCTGCATCTAAGCGAGTCAAATCCCTACAATATATATATATACAGGAGGAGCGGTGCTGTGCAGTGTATATATACAGGAGGAGTAGTACTGTGCAGTGTATATATACAGGAGGAGTGGTACTGTGCAGTGTATATATACAGGAGGAGTGGTACTGTGCAGTGTATATATACAGGAGGAGTGGTACTGTGCAGTGTATATATACAGGAGGAGCGGTGCTGTGCAGTGTATATATACAGGAGGAGCGGTACTGTGCAGTGTATATATACAGAAGGAGTGGTACTGTGCAGTGTATATATACAGGAGGAGCTGTACTGTGCAGTGTATATATACAGGAGGAGCGGTGCTGTGCAGTGTATATATACAGGAGGAGTGGTACTGTGCAGTGTATATATACAGGAGGAGCGGTACTGTGCAGTGTATATATACAGGAGGAGCGGTGCTGTGCAGTGTATATATACAGGAGGAGCGGTGCTGTGCAGTGTATATATACAGGAGGAGCGGTGCTGTGCAGTGTATATATACAGGAGGAGTAGTACTGTGCAGTGTATATATACAGGAGGAGCTGTACTGTTCAGTGTATATATACAGGAGGAGCGGTGCTGTGCAGTGCATATATACAGGAGGAGTGGTACTGTGCAGTGTATATATACAGGAGGAGCGGTACTGTGCAGTGTATATATACAGGAGGAGCGGTGCTGTGCAGTGTATATATACAGGAGGAGCGGTGCTGTGCAGTGTATATATACAGGAGGAGCGGTGCTGTGCAGTGTATATATACAGGAGGAGTAGTACTGTGCAGTGTATATATACAGGAGGAGTGGTACTGTGCAGTGTATATATACAGGAGGAGTAGTACTGTGCAGTGTATATATACAGGAGGAGTGGCACTGTGCAGTGTATATATACAGGAGGAGTGGCACTGTGCAGTGTATATATAGAGGAGGAGCGGTACTGTGCAGTGTATATATACAGGAGGAGTGGTACTGTGCAGTGTATATATACAGGAGGAGGGGTACTGTGCAGTGTATATATACAGGAGGAGCGGTACTGTGCAGTGTATATATACAGGAGGAGTGGTACTGTGCAGTGTATATATACAGGAGGAGGGGTACTGTGCAGTGTATATATACAGGAGGAGTGGTACTGTGCAGTGTATATATACAGGAGGAGTGGTGCTGTGCAGTGTATATATACAGGAGGAGTGGTACTGTGCAGTGTATATATACAGGAGGAGTGGTACTGTGCAGTGTATATATACAGGACAGGAGGAGTGGTACTGTGCAGTGTATATATACAGGAGGAGCGGTACTGTGCAGTGGATATATACAGGAGGAGTGGTACTGTGCAGTGGATATATACAGGAGGAGTGGTACTGTGCAGTGGATATATACAGGAGGAGCGCTACTGTGCAGTGTATATATACAGGAGGAGCTGTACTGTGCAGTGTATATATACAGGAGGAGTGGTACTGTGCAGTGTATATATATACAGGAGGAGTGGTACTGTGCAGTGTATATATACAGGAGGAGTGGTACTGTGCAGTGTACATATACAGGAGGAGTGGTACTGTGCAGTGTATATATACAGGAGGAGTGGTACTGTGCAGTGTATATATATATACAGGAGGAGTGGTACTGTGCAGTGTATATATACAGGAGGAGTGGTACTGTGCAGGGTATATATACAGGAGGAGTGGTGCTGTGCAGTGTATATATACAGGAGGAGTGGTACTGTGCAGTGTATATATACAGGAGGAGTGGTACTGTGCAGTGTATATATACAGGAGGAGCGGTACTGTGCAGTGTATATATACAGGAGGAGTGGTACTGTGCAGTGTATATATACAGGAGGAGTGGTACTGTGCAGTGTATATATACAGGAGGAGTGGTACTGTGCAGTGTATATATACAGGAGGTATACAGGAGGAGTGGTACTGTGCAGTGGATATATACAGGAGGAGTGGTACTGTGCAGTATATATACAGGAGGAGCGGTACTGTGCAGTGTATATATACAGGAGGAGTGGTACTGTGCAGTGTATATATACAGGAGGAGTGGTACTGTGCAGTGTATATATACAGGAGGAGCGGTACTGTGCAGTGTATATATACAGGAGGAGTGGTACTGTGCAGTGTATATATACAGGAGGAGCGGTACTGTGCAGTGTATATATACAGGAGGAGCGGTACTGTGCAGTGTATATATATATATACAGGAGGAGTGGTACTGTGCAGTGTATATATATACAGGAGGAGTGGTACTGTGCAGTGTATATATATATAAGGGAGGAGTGGTACTGTGCAGTGTATATACACAGGAGGAGCGGTACTGTGCAGTGTATATATACAGGAGGAGTGGTACTGTGCAGGGTATATATACAGGAGGAGCGGTACTGTGCAGTGTATATATATACAGGAGGAGTGGTACTGTGCAGTGTATATATATATATAAGGGAGGAGTGGTACTGTGCAGTGTATATACACAGGAGGAGCGGTACTGTGCAGTGTATATATATATAAGGGAGGAGTGGTACTGTGCAGTGTATATACACAGGAGGAGCGGTACTGTGCAGTGTATATATACAGGAGGAGTGGTACTGTGCAGTGTATATATATACAGGAGGAGTGGTACTGTGCAGTGTATATATATATAAGGGAGGAGTGGTACTGTGCAGTGTATATACACAGGAGGAGCGGTACTGTGCAGTGTATATATACAGGAGGAGTGGTACTGTGCAGGGTATATATACAGGAGGAGCGGTACTGTGCAGTGTATATATATACAGGAGGAGTGGTACTGTGCAGTGTATATATATATATAAGGGAGGAGTGGTACTGTGCAGTGTATATACACAGGAGGAGCGGTACTGTGCAGTGGATATATACAGGAGGAGTGGTACTGTGCAGGGTATATATACAGGAGGAGCGGTACTGTGCAGTGTATATATATACAGGAGGAGTGGTACTGTGCAGTGTATATATACAGGAGGAGTGGTACTGTGCAGTGTATATATACAGGAGGAGCGGTACTGTGCAGTGTATATATACAGGAGGAGCGGTACTGTGCAGTGTATATATACAGGAGGAGTGGTACTGTGCAGTGGATATATACAGGAGGAGCGGTACTGTGCAGTGTATATATACACAGGAGGAGCGGTACTGTGCAGTGTATATATATATATACAGGAGGAGTGGTACTGTGCAGTGTATATATATACAGGAGGAGTGGTACTGTGCAGTGTGTATATATACAGGAGGAGCGGTACTGTGCAGTGGATATATACAGGAGGAGTGGTACTGTGCAGTGTATATATACAGGAGGAGCGGTACTGTGCAGTGTATATATACAGGAGGAGTGGTACTGTGCAGTGTATATATACAGGAGGAGTGGTACTGTGCAGTGGATATATACAGGAGGAGTGGTACTGTGCAGTGTATATATACAGGAGGAGTGGTACTGTGCAGTGTATATATACAGGAGGAGTGGTACTGTGCAGTGTATATATACAGGAGGAGTGGTACTGTGCAGTGGATATATACAGGAGGAGTGGTACTGTGCAGTGTATATATACAGGAGGAGTGGTACTGTGCAGTGTATATATACAGGAGGAGTGGTACTGTGCAGTGTATATATACAGGAGGAGTGGTACTGTGCAGTGTATATATACAGGAGGAGTGGTACTGTGCAGTGGATATATACAGGAGGAGTGGTACTGTGCAGTGTATATATACAGGAGGAGTGGTACTGTGCAGTGTATATATACAGGAGGAGCGGTACTGTGCAGTGTATATATACAGGAGGAGTGGTACTGTGCAGTGTATATATACAGGAGGAGTGGTACTGTGCAGTGTATATATACAGGAGGAGTGGTACTGTGCAGTGTATATATACAGGAGGAGTGGTACTGTGCAGTGTATATATACAGGAGGAGTGGTACTGTGCAGTGTATATATACAGGAGGAGTGGTACTGTGCAGTGTATATATACAGGAGGAGTGGTACTGTGCAGTGTATATATACAGGAGGAGTGGTACTGTGCAGTGTATATATATACAGAAGGAGTGGTACTGTGCAGTGGATATATACAGGAGGAGTGGTACTGTGCAGTGGATATATACAGGAGGAGTGGTACTGTGCAGTGGATATATACAGGAGGAGTGGTACTGTGCAGTGCATATATACAGGAGGAGCGGTACTGTGCAGTGTATATATACAGGAGGAGCGGTACTGTGCAGTGGATATATACAGGAGGAGTGGTACTGTGCAGTGTATATATACAGGAGGAGTGGTACTGTGCAGTGTATATATACAGGAGGAGTGGTACTGTGCAGTATATATATACAGGAGGAGTGGTACTGTGCAGTGGATATATACAGGAGGAGTGGTACTGTGCAGTATATATATACAGGAGGAGTGGTACTGTGCAGTGTATATATACAGGAGGAGTGGTACTGTGCAGTGTATATATACAGGAGGAGCGGTACTGTGCAGTGTATATATACAGGAGGAGCGGTACTGTGCAGTGTATATATACAGGAGGAGTGGTACTGTGCAGTGTATATATACAGGAGGAGCGGTACTGTGCAGTGTATATATACAGGAGGAGCGGTACTGTGCAGTGGATATATACAGGAGGAGTGGTACTGTGCAGTGTATATATACAGGAGGAGCGGTACTGTGCAGTGTATATATACAGGCGGAGCGGTACTGTGCAGTGTATATATACAGGAGGAGTGGTACTGTGCAGTGTATATATACAGGAGGAGTGGTACTGTGCAGTGCATATATACAGGAGGAGTGGTACTGTGCAGTGTATATATACAGGAGGAGTGGTACTGTGCAGTGTATATATACAGGAGGAGTGGTACTGTGCAGTGTATATATACAGGAGGAGTGGTACTGTGCAGTGTGTATATATACAGGAGGAGTGGTACTGTGCAGTGTATATATACAGGAGGAGTGGTACTGTGCAGTGTATACATACAGGAGGAGTGGTACTGTGCAGGGTATATATACAGGAGGAGCTGTACTGTGCAGTGTATATATACAGGAGGAGTGGTACTGTGCAGTGTGTATATATACAGGAGGAGCGGTACTGTGCAGTGTATATATACAGGAGGAGTGGTACTGTGCAGTGTATATATACAGGAGGAGCGATACTGTGCAGTGTATATATACAGGAGGAGTGGTACTGTGCAGTGTATATATACAGGAGGAGCGATACTGTGCAGTGTATATATACAGGAGGAGCGG